>NC_056729.1:1904172990-1904209423 GCF_019279795.1 Protopterus annectens
TGCAATTTGCATATCCGTCATATAGGGTAGCACTGGTACGTGACTGTCGGACATGCCTGTACATACGACCATGTCCCACAGGATATGTGTTACGTGTGTACAACACCTGTCGTACCTTCACCAAGCTGTGAAGTGTATGGCTGCCAGTGTACCTGTGTGACATGTTGTGCAATGGGTGCAAAGGTACGCAGTAGCACATTACATGCCCACATGTCCTGCACAGGTGCATAGCCTGAACATACAATACAAATAGGGTGTTGGATAATAGCAACCCACAAGAGGAGATGGGTACGGGTGGCAATCCGCTATCACCTTTACGGGTAAGGTGTGCATGTCCATGACACATTAGCACCTGAGATGTTAGCAGTACAGCTGTACAGGGCGGCATGCATATTTGATTACAAATACCCTTGCGTGTTCCACCACTGGCCTGTTGACAGACAGACAACAACACAATGTGCAGCATTGACATGTGCACAGCACATCACCACTGGCTACAGTAGAACAGGGTTACTGTGTTGACATGTGCACAGAACATCAGCGCCAGCCACAGTCAAACACGGTATGTGTTGAACCCCACCGTCATTGTAGCCCATGTCACAGACAGATGTGTTATGCATCTGTGTATGTACGGCTGGGAATGGCCCTGGCCTAGCAGTATAGCTGTGTCAGTGTTGCGAACAACATACTGAATCAGCTGTGTGTGTGAGGTGTGCGTCATACGTGTATGGTCTGATGGATGATACCTGCAGTGCCCCCACTATGTGAACATCCCCGTCCCCATAAATGAATACCTAGGCTGTGCTCAACACCATGGTCACTGTGGGAGGGATGGTGCTGTGCAGTGCACCCGCCGACATAGTGGTGACAGCAGGCACTGGATGTAGACATATGTGGTACCCATGTCAGTCAGGAGGACCATCCATGTGCACGGGATATCACCGTGCGGGCACATACAGCACTGTGTTGAACAATATCAAAGCACATAGCACCTGTCAGGGGTAATGTGTATGCATGGATGTGCGATGCCAGCATGCACCATACACACCCCCACCAAGCAGCATGCTGCCTACCTTGCAGAAGGCCATTGTCCACACCATGATGATGGACATGCGACATGTCCATATACCCATAGAAATGACATATGGAATGGACAGCCACCCTCCCAATACTGGTATCCCACAGGCGGGACACATCCCTGTGCCATGTATGTGATATACCCTGCCATACCATGCAGCCCTGTCCAGCAAGGCTGCACATGCTATCACAGTCATACATGGTGCGATGGCCACATGGCACTTGCACTATCAACTGACCAGATCAGTAATGTGGCACTGATGCACCCTGTGGTGTCACAAGTGCTGTGTGTCAGCGTGTACAACGTGCGCGCACACATGCTATGTATGACCATCCCTGCTAATGTCATATGATTAGACATTGTCCCATGTGTATCACATGTGCAATACAGGCGAGCCGTGGCAGGTTGTCCAACACCCGTACAGTGCTGAGTAGATGTATATGGCACAACACATGCATGTACAGGTGTCCATGTGTATGTGTGCAGTGCCACCGCTGACGTCCATAACAGCTGCATCTGTGATGCTATGTGACATATACACAGCATCCAGGTGAACAGTAGAACTGTGCACACATCGGGCCACGTGCTGATTGGTATGAACACAGGTGCAGGCAGGTAAACATGTCCACAGCAGGTTACCATCTACATGGGGTATGTACAGTGTGATGAGTTGACACAGAGATATGATATGATACCCACTGCATAACGGTGTGACAGGTGTGACAGCAACACATCAGCTGTGTCAGTGTCATGATGCGTCTCAGAGATTACTGTGCAGATGTCGTACATGTCATAGCAATGTATGTTCAGCGGTATGCCAGTGTGAATGTGACCTGTCACCATCATTATGTCTTACAGATAATGCCTCGTTCACGACTGCCAGCCTTCAGCCACCAGGAGGATGAAGTAATCATACCGTTGCTCCATGACAACTATGACTTGCTATTCAGCCATGTTCCACAGCAAGCGCAGCAGCGGGATGACCTGTGGCAGGATATGCACAGGAGGGTGAATGACGTGGGTGGCAACAACCGCACCTACCAGCAGGTACGCCGACACTGCATGGTGTAGGTGTCACTGTACATCATGTAAAGTAACAACACATGCCAGGTATATGGGCACACAAGCTGCATACTACAGTATGCTATATTGTGTTTGCAGACATGTGCATACCACATGCTATCACACAGGTACATGATGTGACATGCACAGTGCGAACTCTGGCTGTCATACAGTCATGGATAATGTTTATACTGTTGTGTCACCCCTATACAGGTACCTCTGGCGTGTCGCACAGACATGGGTCCGTCGCAGGTGAGACTGTTGTTAGTAACAGGCATGTTACAGTGTAAAGTTATTCGCCATGTGGCCAGGTATAACATGCACACCTGGGTTTTGTTCCAGTCACACTATACAGGTTGCACCACCAGACACACACATGCCACCCGTGTGCAGTAGATACAACCGTTATTATACACCGGCATGAAACCACAGCACCTGTCAGTGTGATATGTGCGGTCAGCTATGCATACAACGGTGGAGGTGTTCTACAATGGATGCATATGTAGTATGCATTGGAACACCATTCATGGTACGCACACAGTACCACACAGTGAGCAGTGATCTGGGCAGCACACAGGTGTCACCAATGTGACATATGCCCCTGCATTGTGTGCACACGTTGTGACACGCCACCCGACATGTCCCACGCCCGTGGTGTTCTGTCTGCAATATTGTCACACCATCACATGACCTACACCCGACATAGCAAACATCCACACTGTTGTCTGCATAGCCCTCTGGATTGTGACACCTCCAACATGTATGGGTGTATGTCACATGGGACACCACAGGAATGGGTACACGATGCCCATCACACACAATTGTCCAAGACGCAGTCACACATGGCCATGGGTGATAGCCACAGGCATGTTGCCACACAGTACGTCTGATGTGGATAAACACCGTTGCACATTGTCCACACATAGTGTGATCATAGCCATAGTGGACCACCTGTACATTTGATGTAGTACACCAGACAACCAGAATGCCTATCTGCAGCCACCGGAGGTGTCACCGATGTCTACCATATACGTGCTGTGGAACAGCATGACTGTGTTGCAGTCATGGCAATGCAATGCGGCCATGTTATGCATCGCACAGCAACATACATGCGCCCTGTGGCCATGCAGTGGCACAGTGCCTGTACTCCCCACTGTATAGCTGTGTACACGGCTTACACTAACCACACCTGCACATACATATTTGCTAAACATGCATTCTATCTGTAGGCTGTACACACAACACTGCACTGTGAAGCCCATTATGATGCGGTGCATTTGGCAGAACACCATTGTCACACATGTCCACATGTTACCGCACATGTCGGCGGATTACATGTCAAGGTAACGACAGCCATGTGTACTGTTAACCTGTCTGTGGCCACATGGTGTATCATGGTGATGCATGCAAACTACCATGATTGTGTGTACTGCATGCATACTGATATGACACCTGCTTGATGTAGTGTGCACTCCATGGCAGTATGCATACTAACACTATTAATGTCTGGGCTGCATTCCCTGTGCTGTAGTGTGGGAATGCTGCATGCCATCTGCAATATCACATGCATGGTGTGTCTGCGTGTGTGTGTGTGTGTGTGTGTGTGTGTGTGTGTGTGTGTGTGTGTGTGTGTGTCTGCGTGTGTGTGTGTGTCTGCGTGTGTGTGTGTGTCTGCGTGTGTGTGTCTGCGTGTGTGTCTGCGTGTGTGTGTGTGTGTCTGCGTGTGTGTCTGCGTGTGTGTGTGTCTGCATGTGTGTGTTTGCATGTGTGTCTGCGTGTGTGTGTGTGTGTGTGTGTGTGTAATGTACCTTACAGTATGTCTTTGTATTCACAGGTGGTGTAGGTGCGTTCCCCTCCTGCGGTCCATCTGATGTTAGTGTCCCCACAGATACTAGCGGTGATGACCATATGCATGAGGTACAGGCAGGGTTGTCAGGGGCAGAAGCTGTGCCACTGGTTACCATCCCACCTATGTCCCCCTCATCCCTGCACACGGTTCTGATGCTGACACATACCACATCACCGTTGCCCATAGAGGAAGGACAGTCAGCGTCTGTTGGCATTGAGCAGGAATGTGTGATGGCTACAGAAGGTGCGCCTACACACCATGTTGCCAGTGTAATGACTGGTGATGTGCCACACAGGCATGTGGCTGGTGCTGCTTGTAGGAGGACCTCTGGCAGACATGCACCTGCTGTACAGGGCGCAGCAGCTGGTATCACCAGATGCATGTTCCAGACTGTAATGGCGACACAGGCACGTGCAGAACGGCAGAACCAAGAAGGGCAGAGGCTGCAGAGGGCTGCAATCCGTTCCCTAAATGACAACATCCAGTCATTGGCGAATGCTCAACAGCAGATTGCTAATGTACTGGATAGGTGATTAGGTGAAATGGTTTGAATCCTCGACCGAGGCATGGCAATCCGCGAGCATGAGCTGTCTGTGCTGGAACACCTGGTAGGGGTGAGGTGTAGGACACGTGGGCGTAGGCCAGCAACACCACCTAATGTAGGTCGATGTGTGAATGCCACCTCTCATGCCCACTCACACAGTGCCGGTAGCAGCAGCAGTGCAGCTGGTGCTACACCGTCCACACCAGGACACAGCAGACCACGTGGACGTGGCCCTGGCTGGTCCCAGCATGGACACGGTTCCAGCGGACATGTGTCATCGGACAGTATCCACTCTATACCTCCACCCGGTAGTGCCCGTGCGACCCCAGGCAGGCACGGGTCACGTGGCCGCAGACGGACACAGTGAGCCATACAACCTGCACTGTACAGTCTGGGGCTGCCACTTATACCCCGTGTAGGCATCACATATGGCTGAACTGTGTACACACATACCCACACATGGCAGACACAACTGTAGGGCTCCACCACATCCACATGCATTCTGCACAGTCATGCCCAGTAAACTCACCGGCCCTTACACACACACATGATGTCATTCATTGGTGCAGCCTATGCCCCTGGCAGACATATCACCCTGTGCATATGATGAAGCCTCTTCCGCATCCCTGTCATCCACACCATCGGTGCTGGGTTATGCAAATATATTCTGATCCACAGGGTGGACAAGATAGTGAGAGGTGTATGTGATACCTGTGTATGCATAACGTGTGATGTGTATGTTGCAGTGGTTGTGTATGAAAACTGACTGGTGCGTATGTGACGTGGGTTGTGTACTGTCAACATGCAGCAGACATACCATGCAGTGCAGGTGCAGCATGCATTGAGCTGTGTTCACAGTATGTGTGACGGTTACATGTGTAGCACCATGTTGGTCCTGATAACCTCAATCCCTCCTATGGTGTACTCGCATGTGCCTACAGGGAGCACTGTTATCGGTCCCCCACATGTAGCTATGGATTACCCACAGGCACATCTGGCAATATCAGCATACCACATGTACCCGCAACCTGCCTGGACACCTACATAGGTTCATAGGTGCATAGGTACATACTAGGCTATCTGCCCTAGGGCATTTATAAACCTAGCCAGAGTGTGTGTGGCTTTCACCACCCCTTAGGGTGAGGATACTATACCCATTAGTTTGCTGTGCCTCTGTCCGGCAGTGACACAGAGATGATTCCCAGTGTATACCTAAGATCTCCCATCCACTCGTCAAGCTTTCTCTTGAACAGAGTCAGTGAGGGGCTCTGCCTCACAAGGACTGGGATTCTGTTCCATAGTGTAGGGAGTCTCTGGGTGATGAACCTGTCCCTCCAGCATGTCCTATTTATATCCGTGTTGAGGTTTGTGTCTCTTGCTCTTGTGGCTCTGGTTGATTTGGATGTTATGAGGTGGAGCATGTCCATTAATTCTGGGTTGGACATGGCCTTGTATGTCAGGCACAGATCACCTCGGAGCAGACGGTATGCGACTGTATAGAGCCGGAGTTTCTTCAGTCGGGCAGCGTGTGACATATGTTTGAGCCCCTTAATCCTTTTGGTGGGGAACGTTTGGGGTCATTCCAACTGCTGCAGGTGTCGGGTTAGGTATTCCGAATGGGGCGTTGTACTCAATCATTGGTCTGATAGGTGAAGAGTACAGGGGTACAATGACCTCCCCTGATCTGGATGTGAATCCCTTCATGATCAGGTGGGCAATGTAGAAAGTCTTCCTAACCACATTGGCAATGTGAGTGTCAAAAGAGGGGTTACTGACAAGTTGGGTCCCCAGGTCCCTGATAACGTCTTCCGTGTTTAATGGATTACCACCTATGTGGTAATTAGGGGTTACCTTGTTTTTCCCAAAGGGTATGACTATACTTTTCTTGGCATGTAGCTTAAGGCCATGGCTCTGGCACCAGTTATCCATTTCCATGAGACCTCTGGTGGATGTCTGTGTCTGATGGGGTGTCGATTATGGTGCCCAGTTTGCAGTCATCTGCATAATTTGTCAGCCACAATCCCCCTATGTTTGCCTGCATGTCAGAAAAATAAATGCCGAACAAGAGGGGGCCCAGGACTGAGCCCTGTGGGACACCGCTCGTGACCGGCTTAGAGTCTGACATGGCACCAGGAACTCTAAACCTGTGGGTTCTGTCCTTGAGCCGGTTTGCAACCCATCTTGTGACATATGGGTCTACATCTATGCTGGTGAGCTTTTCTATGATGCCCACGTGGGGTATTGTGTCGAACGCTTTTGCTAGGTCAAGGTAGGCTGTGTGAACTGCCTTACCCTCATCAATGGCCTTAGTGACTCTTCCAAAAAGGTCGACCAGGTTCAGGAGGCAGGATCTGCCCTTGACAAAGCCGACTTGGGTACGATCCATTGTATGTAGGTCCCCAATGTCTTCATTTATGAGCTCCATTATGATCCCCTCCATAGCTGTGCAGACAAGGCTCGTCAAGCTTATAGGGTGGTAATGTCCAGAGTCCGTAGAAGCACCACCTTTGTGGAGTGGGACCACAGTTGCCGTACGCCATTCTTTGGGTACGTATCCTGTAGTAAGGCTAAGATTAAACAGCAGCCTTATGTGCGGGTTTAGGTCCTCATTGAGGTCGTGTAGCACACAGCCGGGGACACCGTCCGGTCCCATTGATGCTGTATTTTCCACTTTAGAGAGAGCAGCTCTCACATGGGCATCTGAGATGTTTGGGAGGCTAGACTCTGGTGGGATAGATATCTCTCCTCTTGGGGTGGAGGGAGGGGAGAAATATGCACGGAACCTGTCTGCCAGTATGTTGGCAATGTCTGTGGGTTCAGTGATCATTTTATCATTCTGGACTAATTCCGAGCATAACTGTGAGCTTCCACCCATGTTTCTACCATAGCTAAAGAAGGCCTTATGGTTGTCTTTTGTGTCTTTCGCGAGTCCTCTCCCACAGGTGGCCTTGGATGATTGTATGAGTGATCGTATTTTACTGCTAGTATTGATCAGAGATGCCTTCCCTTTTAGGGATTTTGCTCTGTCATGTAGTAGCTTTCTCCTCTTGTTGTAGAGTTTGTTTATGGCTGGGGTCCACCAGACCGTGCACCTGCCTTTGGTGGAAAGGGTCCTGATGTTATTAGGGATTGCTTGATCCATACATTCCTGGAGGTGCTCGTAGAAGGCATTTGTAAGGGTTTCAGCAGCGTGGGTTGTGTTTTCCACTGGCTCGGAGGCCTTGAAGGGTACCCCTCCAGTCTTATGAAGTGTGAAGTTTGCTTTTGAGAAGTTCTTCACCGTGGTCTCCTTTGCTGGGGTTGGGGGCGGGATGTGGATCTCCAGTGAGATTAATTTATGGTCTGATCTCACCGATGAGGGATATACATCCGGTGTGGAGCATTTCGTCCCCATGTGTGATGATCAGGTCTAGTATAGTTACTCCTCTTGTGGGTATGGTGACTAGTTGTTCCATAGCATTTGGGTGTATGAACTCCAGGAACCTTTGGGCTAGGGTGTTGGGTCTTGGGTAATGTTCCCGGTCTATGTTTGGGTAGTTGATGTCACCCAATATGATGGTGTTTGGAGAGACATTCATACTCTCCAGTGTCTTCAGGAAGGCTGTGTGGGTATCCTGAGTGTGAGAGGGTGGTCTGTAGCATGCTACAAACTGTAGGGTAGTTTTACCTATGGTTAATTGCACCTGGATGGTCTCCGCTGCTACGTGCGTTGCCACTAACCTGGAGGTGTGGGTATCCTTTATGCATATGGAGACTCCCCCTCCTTTTGTGGTTCGGTCCGGATTTGGGGCCGGAACGCGTGATATGAGGTATAACCCGATAGTGCTGGGGTGCTCTCAGGAGCCTTGAACCAGGTTTCAGTCACAGCACAGACATTGATGTCCTCCATACTGAGGAAGGCTTTGAGGGCGTGCAACTTGAGGTTTAGACTTCTGGCATTGAGCAGTATTACCCTTAGTTCTTTCCAGGTTTGTTTTCTAGGGCGGTAGGTTTATCATTTGAGCCTTGCCTGAAAAAGGCACTATGGGGGTGGCAGGAGCCTTTGCCAATATCCGGAAGCCCAGGGGTGACAGGTGTAAGCCGTCCCTTGCGAAGCAGCGTGACTTGTCAAGCATGTCATCCCAGGCAAACGGACATTGGACCCCCTTAGACTGACACCGGTAATTAAGCCAATTATTAAAGCTGATAATTTTGTCTCTGTATTGTGGCATCATTCTTGGTGAGGGTAGGATACTGCTCAGGGTCAGGGTCATACCGGCCTGGGCTACATAATCTGAGAGCCCCTCTATGTCTCTTTTCATGTAGTCCAGGGAGGTATGTCTCAGGTCGTTCACACCGGCATGGACAATGACTGCATCATACTTGTACATGCTGCGGAGTGACCTGAGTGCTTGTGTTATGTGGTGGATTCTAGCGCCCGACAGGCAGCCTACTGTGATCATTTCCTTGTTCAGTCTGGTGAGTGGGACGTCAGTGTGTCTGACTATGGCGTCACCTATAACAGGTGTGTCTGGCATTGTGTGTGGCCTTAAGGGCTGTGACTGTTTAGCACACTGACTTTGAGAACTATGTATTGCATGTCCTATGTCTTGAGGAGGCAGTTGCTTGGGTGTCTGCTTTGGAGGCCTCTGTAGTTTTGGTATATGTTTGAACAGTGCCTCCGAGTATGTCTTTGTGTGTTTATGTGTTTGTTTTGCAGTTGTGATAGTTCTATGTGAAACTGGGTTTGTGATGTGCGTGGTGTCCTTCTCCTCCTGTCTGGTCTTGCCGGTCCTGAGTTGAGAGAGCTCAGCCTCCAGTTTGGTTATATAGTTGCATCTCTCACATGTATTTGCGTTTTGTGGGGGAAGGTGTGGGTTGTCTGTGTACATGAGGCAATTGTAACATTGCCTCAGGATGCCCAGATTCACCAGCTGAACAGGAGGGGACGCTAGCAATTGACCCTTTGACATGCTAGAAAACGTGAAAGCGTTTGCTGTGTAACTGAGTCAGAAGGGACCTATAGGGAAATGGGTACTCAAGGGGATTCTAGGCTAATGTAGTACTTTGTTTAGTATATATGTACTTTACCTATATAAGAATGCTTTAGGAGCAAGTGCTGAGCTTTTGTGATAGAGTATAGACAGTTTAGATTGCAAGTAGAGAAGTTCTAAGGGAAAACTTGAAGAGCAGAATGTACGGAGCCAGACATAGTTCAACGTTGTTTACACAGTACATGACACACATGTCCACACATATACTGCACCTGACGCCTGTGGTCGGTGCCACAGGCTACAGTGGACAGAGACATCACATACATGGCAGGACACAGTACAGGTATGGTGACATTGTGCAGCTGTCATACACAGCGTGCTGGCCACTGACCTCAGGTGTCACCTGTCAGCTGTGGTGCATGCTGTGCAGCAGTAGGACGCTGTACCAGTACAGGAATACGGCCGCAATCGCGGGGTGTACACCACTATGGCGCACACCCCATAGTGTGCAGATGGGGATACCTGCCTGTGTGATCAGCACCCTCACAATACAATGCACCCACACGCCATGTCACAGGGGGCGGACTTGCACAGGTGGCCAGTATGGCTCACACCTATGGCATCGACAGGGTTGTGCAATGCAGCACCAGTACGGGATGGTCACCCTGTGTGGTTAGTGTCCGTTCACAACAGTATATTTGCATACACCCTCACACCAGGCAGCAGACATACAAACATGTTGACACACACACATGGTGGTGACCACACATGTATACACGGAGAGAGGACGTGTTGCATGTACTGCACCATCCACATCCATGCACCCCACACTGAGGTATGTACAGATCTCTACGATGGTGTACAGGGATGTGTGGCACGTGGGACATAGTCCCCCTGATATGTGGCATACATGGGCACACATTCCTGCACACATGTTGGTGCTGGGAATGCCACACCTGCTATATGAGACATGTGCAGGCGTGCAGCGGTATGTAGTGCATTATGCGTACCAACACTGTATCTGGCAGATGTGCAGATATATGCACTTGGGAGGTGGTAGGTGTTACAGTAGCCATGTGACATACAGTCGATGACACCTGACCGATGGGTATGCATTATGGCAGCACTGTCATGTAACAGTGACATAGCATACTGTATGCACATGGCAGGGTAGGATGGTGTGTGACACACCTGTGAGCCACCACCTGCACACATGCATGTGGACAGGTGTTTAAACACATGATGTACACACATACCGCCATACGTGCTGTTACTATGCCACCATATAATGGCCCCCATGATGGGTACGCATGTGGTAGGGAGTTGCAACTATGTTATGGACATCGACCACTGCTCATGCATGGCTGCGCCATGCACAGTACACGTGTCACATGTGTCCCCTGTTGCCATGTGTGTATGCATTGCTATGTTTTGACATGTGTGTTGACATACATAGAACATGGACTGTGGTATGGTATCACAGCTGTCACAGGCGAACAATACAAGGGTATGTGTCCCAGTCAACACCGCTACACCCTGTTGTGGGAGCATACCACAGACATGTGTCCACCTTCCATTCATGTGTGTAGCACCGCGTATGCCAGCGTTATGCATGTGGTACATCACAGGCTTCGTATGTGTCCTGTGTGCAGTCCATGCACACAGCCAGACAATCACATGTATGACATATCCGGACGTTGGTTCACTCTGGTACAGCAGCAGTCATGTGTCATAGCTGTGTCAGGGCTGTGGTATATGTGGAGCCGACCTGTCTATGTATACTGATATGGGCGGACTACATCACACATGTGGGATCATTGTTAGTACATGTGTACTCTGCACGACTGGTGTACATGTCTATACAGACCTGTGGACATATGGCACATGCTGTTGTTGGACCATGAGGCATACTGCTGCACCGATGACATGGTGCTGGCATGGCAGCTACAGTGTTTACTGCAGTGTGTACATGTTTGACCTGCACCCGTGACGCCTGTGATGTCATCTGTGTGTGTACGAGTAACTGCATGTGTGACCACCCTGTGCATGTGGACGGGTTTACCTGACCGTGACCTGCGGTGTGTACACTCCGTCTGCATGCCAGACGGCGCGTAGCAAATGCTAAGTGTGTGAGCATGCCCGGTTTGCTGTTGTGTAGGTGGACACACACGATGTTCCACACTCTGCCCTTTCATGATTCAACCCCATGTGTATGCATGTCTGCACTCTGCAAATGCTAAATGTGTGAGCATGCCCAGTAAGCAGTTGTGTAGATGGACACACAGTACAGTGCACACCACGCCCGTCTGTGATTATACCCTGGGTGCATGTATGTTCCCCCTTTGCAACCGCCAAGTGTGTGAGCATGCCTGGTTTGCTGTTGTGTAGGTGGACACACACGACGTTCCACACTCTGCCCTTTCATGATTCAACCCCATGTGTATGCATGTCTGCACTGTGCAAATGCTAAGTGTGTGAGCATGCCCAGTAAGCAGTTGTGTAGATGGACACACAGTACAGTGCACACCGCGCCCATCTGTGATTATACCCCATGTGCATGTATGTTCCCCCTTTGCAACCGCCAAGTGTGTGAGCATGCCCGGTTTGCTGTTGTGTAGGTGGACACACACGACGTTCCACACTCTGCCCTTTCATGATTCATCCCCATGTGTATGCATGTCTGCACTCTGCAAATGCTAAGTGTGTGAGCATGCCCAGTAAGCAGTTGTGTAGATGGACACACAGTACAGTGCACACCGCGCCCGACTGTGATTATACCCCGTGTGCATGTATGTTCCTCCTTTGCAACCGCCAAGTGTGTGAGCATGCCCGGTTTGCTGTTGTGTAGGTGGACACACACGACGTTCCACACTCTGCCCTTTCATGATTCAACCCCATGTGTATGCATGTCTGCACTCTGCAAATGCTAAGTGTGTGAGCATGCCCAGTAAGCAGTTGTGTAGATGGACACACAGTACAGTGCACACCGCGCCCGTCTGTGATTATACCCCGTGTGCATGTATGTTTCCCCTTTGCAACCGCCAAGTGTGTGAGCATGCCCGGTTTGCTGTTGTGTAGGTGGACACACACGACGTTCCACACTCTGCCCTTTCATGATTCAACCCCATGTGTATGCATGTCTGCACTCTGCAAATGCTAAGTGTGTGAGCATGCCCAGTAAGCAGTTGTGTAGATGGACACACAGTACACTGCACACTGTGCCCATCTGTCATTATACCCCGTGTGCATGTATGTTCCCCCTTTGCAACCGCCAAGTGTGTGAGCATGCCCGGTTTGCTGTTGTGTAGGTGGACACACACGACTTCCACACTCTGCCCTTTCATAATTCAACCCCATGTGTATGCATGTCTGCACTCTGCAAATGCTAAGTGTGTGAGCATGCCCAGTAAGCAGTTGTGTAGATGGACACACAGTACAGTGCACACTGCGCCCTTCTGTGAGTATACCCCGTGTGCATGTATGTTTCCCCTTTGCGACCGCTAGGTGTGCGGGCATGCCCAGTATGCCATGCGTGGAGACACAGTACATTCGGCACCGACGTCTGATACTAGGCATGTAGCCATGGCCAATGACATCCTGCATAGCCATGGTGGCCGTCCAGGTGAGTTATATGTAGTTGCTATGCCACAATGGCTGCCTACATCATGCACCGTTGCTCTCTCATAGGGTGTACTGTCTGTGGTGCATCCCGTATCCATGTCATGATGTTGTGCTCCGTAGTTAGTTAGTATTGCCGAGGGCAGCACTGCTGTGTTACTGTATGCCCACCTTGGGATAGTAACATGCTGTGTGACTGCGCACTCTGTCTTCATTCGCTATCGGCTGCCTTGCCTCTGCAGATGATATCACCCACCTAGGAGTATGCCTCATGACAGTGCTGTGCTCAGTAATCTCGGTAGCGTGTTCTGTAAATGCATCATGCTGTAGTGTGTTCATGTAGGTAGGCGTAGGTTCAACTCCCGGCCTTCCCCCGTGTGTGTGTGTGTTTCCAGCTGCCTCTGGAGATAGTAATGCTTTTAGATGCTTCACAACACATACCTTGGCTATCAGCATCTATTCCTTTACGGATTATGTCACCTGCAAAGAAGTATGCCTCTGACAGTGTTGTGCTCAGTAATCTTGGTAGCGCGTTCTGTAAATGCATAATGCTGTAGTGTGTTCCTGTAGGTAGGCGTAGGTTCAACTCCCGGCCCTTCCTGTGTGGTGTGTGTCTGTGTGTGTGTGTTTTCAGCTGCCTCTGGAGATAGTAATGCTTTTAGATGCTTCACAACACATACCTTGGCTATCAGCGTCTAGTCCTTTGAGGATGATGTCACCCGCCTAGAAGTATGCCTCTGACAGTGCTATGCTCAGTAATCCCGGTAGCGTGATCTGTAAATGCATCATGCTGTAGTGTGTTCATGTAGGTAGGTGTAGGTTCAACTCCCGGCCCTTTCTCATATGTGTGTGTGTGTGTGTTTCCAGCTGCCTCTGGAGGCAGTAATGCTTTTAGATGCTTCAAAACACGTACATTGGCTATCAGCGTCTATTCCTTTGTGGATGATGTCACCCGCCTAGAAGTATGCCTCTGACAGTGTTGTGCTCAGTAATCTCGGTAGCGCGTTCTGTAAATGCATCATGCTGTATTGTGTTCATGTAGGTAGGCATAGGGTCTACTCTCGGCCCTTCCCCGTGTGTGTGTGTTTCCAGCTGCCTCTGGAGATAGTAATGCTTTTAGACGCTTCACAACACATACCTTGGCTATCAGCGTCTATTCCTTTACGGATGATGTCACCCGCATAGAAGTATGCCTCTGACAGTGCTGTGCACAGTAATCTCGGTAGCGCGTTCTGTAAATGCATCATGCTGTAGTGTGTTCATGTAGGTAGGCGTAGGTTCAACTCCCAGCCCTTCCCCGTGTGTGTGTGTTTCCAGCTGCCTCTGGAGATAGTAATGCTTTTAGACGCTTCACAACACATACCTTGGCTATGGGCGTCTATTCCTTTGCGGATGATGTCACCCATCTAGAAGTATGCCTCTGACAGTGCTGTGCTCAGTAATCTCGGTAGCGCATTCTGTAAATGCATCATGCTGTAGTTTGCTCATGTAGGTAAGTGTAGGTTCAACTCCCGGCCCTTCCCAGTGTGTGTGTGTGTGTGTTTCCAGCTGCCTCTGGAGACAGTAATGCTTTTAGATGCTTCACAACACATACATTTGCTATTGGCGTCTATTCCTTTGCGGATTATGTCACCCACCTAGACGTATGCCTCTGACAGTGCTGTGTTCAGTGCTCCAAGTAGCACGTTCCCTACCTGTGTCATACTGTCGTGCGGTTGGGTAGGTAGGGGTAAGGTCAATTCCCATGCCTGCCAGCTGTGTGTGTGTGTGTGTGTGTGTGTGTGTGTGTGTGTGTGTGTGTGTGTGTGTGTCTATGCTCCCAGCCACATGGGTTTGTAGGTTATGGTTTTAGACGCTCCACAGCACACATATATCCTGCTGACATCTCTGTGTTTGCGGATGTTGAGACGCAGCTAGTGGACTGCCTGTGTGCCTGCTGTGGTTAGCGACCTCCGTAGCGTGTTCTCCACGTGCGTCCTGCTGTGGTGTGATAGGGTAGTGATGTGTAGGTTCCACTACCGGCCTTGCCACATGTGTCTGTCTGTATCTCTCTCAATGTATATATACATACATATGTTATACCCATAGCGCTGCTCTTGCATGGACAGCTGTCTGTCCCATGTATCGCATATTTGCATGGCTGACACATAGAAATGTGGTACGATGCATATCCAAACATTGTCCATGCAACGTCCGTGTTCCGGGAGGTGTTGCACGCCCTAGAGACATCTGCTGTATATCTTGGCAGATGGCTATCCTTGCTGTACTGTCACTGTACTCGTACATGCCATAGACCTTGTGTATCATTGCCTGTTTATGGTGTGTGTATGTCTACCTGAGCTGTGTGCATGGTCGTGTGTATGTCCCACTATAATCGTCTGTGCAGGTGTCGCCACTATGGGTAATCCATGTAGACAGCTGTTTCATGTGCATTTCAGCACATACCTGTGGACAGTACTACCCCTCCTACAGCAGCACATTCCATCGTCTTGCAGTGGATACTTGTGTTTCCACACACATGTATCTGTGTCTGTTCATAACACTCCACCTCAGGGAGCGTATATCTGGACATGGCCTTATGTGATAGTGGGACACTCGGGGCCAGTCATGTCATGTTGCTCTTAGAAACATTGATAGTGGGCACAGTGATATGTTATGCATGCGTATGGCATTTCTGTCTGATTTGGTGTCTTCCTCGCATGTTTGTCGTTGTTTCCTGTTGTCAGTTATCATGAGGGCGCTGGACTGTTACTGTTACGTGGAACACAGCAAACATATGAGGCAGACTTCTACACAGTCTGCGTACATCTGTGCAGTTGCAGGGTATTTGTCTAATACAACATACCTACTGTCTGACTACAATACACACACAGTGTGTGGCGGCATGACAGACCACATGACATTACTTTGTATTTGCACGGCACACCCACGCAGACAGTTGTATTCCTCACACAGGTCTACATCTGCTTATCCACACTACTTGTTCTTTCCTGTACCATATGTGTGTGTCGTATTTGCGCTTTCCGTCCATGGCGGGGCTCACATACGACTATGGGGGCCTGGTAATTGTTATGTTGACACTTCATGGCACCCTG
This sequence comes from Protopterus annectens, assembly GCF_019279795.1. Classification (NCBI taxonomy): domain Eukaryota; kingdom Metazoa; phylum Chordata; order Ceratodontiformes; family Protopteridae; genus Protopterus; species Protopterus annectens. The sequence goes on from NC_056729.1 coordinate 1,904,189,210, forward strand.
GGGGACACTTCACCTTTGTGTCTGATTACCTTCCACATTGACCTTCGCGGGGCATACGTTGTCATTCACAATTACCGGGGTAGGACATATACATGTTTGCACATTTGTCCTGCTGTCTTTCTTCCCACCTGTCTGCCTAGTATCACCGGTTCAGTACATGTATTCTGAACAGGTAGCTCCTTCATACCCTGACTTGTTGTCATTATGTGTACACGCCCTGACGTTCGGCCATTGCCCTTGTTACGTTTTGCATAGTGCTGTGCCTTCCTAGCTGATTGCTGCCTAGGCATTCCGGACTGTGCGGTGGGTGATAGGGAGCGCTATTTCCATTGCATGATTAGTGACACTCATAACATCCGTCTTCATGGCTACGCCAGCATACCTCTCAAGTGTACCTCGTTATGAGGGAAGTACCTCATTTGGGGTCTTAAAAGGGTCATGCTCCTCGAAATTCCTCAAAGTTCCACATTGAAAGGGTCTGTTACACATTCAGTGTTAGGGATTTTTCAGGTGAAATCCATGGTAAATTGACATTAATCATATTAATTCATTAAAGGATCTTCTTTATAAGTGAAACCAGCATATTTTATCCATCCTATGACCTTCCTAGTTGAAGTTGTTAGTAAGCCATTAGTATGTGTTCCACAGTTTGCCCATTTGTTCCACATTATGAAGGCGAGTGTTCCTCATTTTGGTGATGGAAGGTTGAGAGCTATGTACGCCAGTATTCGCACAATGGTCTGACTTTGTATGGGGTATTTCTAATGTAGTCCCTATCTGTATTTCCTGTGCTATGCCTTACTGCAGCTGTGTTGTTCTGACAGATTTCCAGTTATGGGTGCTATCTTGGTCGTACGCATGTCCATCCATGGGAAGCACCTACAGGACACTGATATAGGGCTGTACATATTTCACACCTGCTTTCCGCATTATCCGGTGGATGCTTTGCACCATTAGTGGGGATTAAGGCATGTGCTATACCCACATCCCTCCCACGGGGCGGGCCTACGGATTCTTTGCCAAACAACACCTAGGCCCATTTCTGCATTCCCAGGTTCCCATGCCTGCAACCCTCGACGGTACACATTACACATGGTTAATGTGTGCGGTACTGGGATGTGGACGCACTTCTATGGACTCGCCACTCTGGGGATATCTGTTCATATGCCCTGCATTTCATGGACACATGTGTCATCAACCTTGAACCCACTTTTAGTGCATGTATAGCTGTTCCATAGTTGCGGCTGTTACTTCTTTAGCGTCAGTCGCAGCAGGTGTTGCGAATGGAGCAATTTTTGGAGTCCTACAATGGACACCAGTGTGCATGTGTAAAGTGTAGAACTTGCTGGAATGTCACCTTCTGGCCAGTGGTTTTGACTACTGCTGTATGTTCCCCATTCGTGGATGTCTGTTTGACTACCCATATTATCTGTTACTTGGCATATTTCTATCCATGTGTCATATATACGGGACGTAGGTCTGTTGTGTGTACATATATACATGTGAACCTCTTGTTTCATACCTTGCTTTGTTACTGTCTGTGGATTACCTGTGTACACACATCTATAACCATACCATACCTTTACACTGTACAGGTTCTGGCAGAGTGTACAGATGGTTGGCCCTTCATCTTAGGTGTGTGTTACATTGACCGGTGTCTATCTGGCAATTTGCTGGCATTTCATGTGAGACTTACTTGATTCTATAGAGACTTGATTCTATAAATATGACATGCTTCCACTGACTATGTATTTTTCTTTGTCTTCTGGAATCTTTATGTAACCAGTCCTTTTTGGACACTTTCTATTGTTGTTCGTTTTTGTTTACATATATGACTACTTTGGTATGTTTTGCTATTATTGTGTGTGGAGCCTTTCTCCCTGGGCCTCTACTGACACTGGACATATATCCAGCTAGACTAGCCCGGTCAACAAATGTAAACCAACATAAAAGTTACATAAACATATGGTGGCACCTTCTGACAAGTAGGTCGGGTTACAGATGCATACCCTTCATCAATCCCTGCTAGTAACACACCCATTATTCTATCCACATTCTATGTTTGTCTTATCACATATCATGTGTTTCTCACTATTTGTACCAGTACTTTGCATGGCATTGTCCGGTCCCATACTTTCAGAAGCTGACAGTTTTGAGACATGTATAACTAACGTGGAGGACACAGCATTAAGTTACCCTGCTGTGAGCGGATCACACACGCACAGGCACACTTGCATTTCCTCATTGTGGGTTACACACAGGCGCACATGCATATACGTATTCTGGGTTACATATGTTTACTGAGTCTGTGTGCCTACGTGGCCTATATTAGTTGTGACTGTTCCAGTAACATATCTCTGATGTGGTTAATGGGCGTGTGTGGAACACACCTTCACCTTTACACATGTAACTGTCTTTGCGGCACAGACGCATTACTTACACGCCACATTTATATGTTCTATAGTCGTAATTCAAACGGGACTGCATTCACGTTGGCCGGTTGATGTGACCACTACACGTTTGCTGTTCTGTCTCATTTATATGCATACCCATGGTACATAGCTACATTAACATATCCCCCCCACACACACTCACTTACATCAAAGGCATCCATTCTCCTGCTGGGAAAAGTGCGGTACTACATGATACACATTCCCTATTCCCTACTGCTCTTGACCCAGGATGCATATGGCATGACCGCAGGGATATTCAGATCACAGGGGCTTATAGCCCCAACGCATACAGGTCTTTGATTGTCAGGGTGTTCCTGTGGTGCTCTGGGTTTGGTCTTGTCCGCCTAGTGTACAGAACTGCCCTGACCATGTACGAATGTCAGACGAGGCACATGGGCACGGTTTGTCCATGTCTATTATACCATAACCCCCCATTATTCCTAACCGTGCACGCTGATTGGCCAGCGTGCCCGTTGTAGATCGGGTTATAGTAATGGCACACGGTCTGGTCGCCCGGACCTATTTCCATTAGTATACCTCGGTATTTATAACCTGTCTCGCTATGTTACATGGGTTTAACATAGCGTGACAGCTTTAACTGAGCCACGGAGATGTCCGTTGCTTACTTTGGGGCAGTCTCGCTCTGCTACACACATTTAACATAGCGGGACAGGTTGTACAACACAGCAACGGGGACATTGAGCTCTCCGTTGCTGTTTTGTATTGATTTGCTATGTTAACTGGGTTTTACATAGCGAGACAGTTTCGACATTAGCAATGGACATCTCGCGCAGTACGTCAGCACCGCCGCGGATGCCAGACATCTGCAGATGGGCAGCAGACAGGCATTATGCTGTGCCATTATGTCTGGGGATTAATAGTTTATTTTCCTAGATGATATGGCATAATAGCTGTATTTACCCACAGTTGCCTTTGTTTGGTCCCTCGGGTTTTGCCCTCGGGACTGCACCATGTCTACCGTGGGTATATCCAGCATTACCCACACCCAGGCATGGGTTATTGCTATGATATTCATTCCGTGTTTACAGACACGGGTGTTTGGACAACCAACAATAGCTTCTGCTATTGGCATACAATGCTGTGGGTGGTGCCGGTTATCATACATATGCCATGTTCTGCATTTTTCCCATTCAGACTTGTCTATCCCCTGTCCTCATTCATACGTAGATATTTATGTGGCACATGACTGAACTATGTATTACCTGCAGGTATGCTGTGTACAGTGCACATATGTGATGGTTGGTTACAGTGTATCTGTGTACCTACCTCTGTGATACTGGGGACTACCACACATCCTTTGCAGCATTACATGCGTATGTACATACTATTATTCGGTGGCCTGTGGAAGGTTGTCAGAGCACCGATTACATGTGTCCCTATTTGTGCACGCATCGTGTTGGTCTTTGTCCGGCCTTCGTTGCTATCATGGGTTGGACGGTGGTGTTGGTGTGTGTTTGGGTTGTATTTATACTGCCGATACATCAGTGGGGGGTGGGGTTGGCACTTGTTCCTCTTTGCAGGGGGCCCCATTACGGACATTTGTGTCCTGCGTCGACACTTGACACGTGCCATATGTCCTGTGATATTAACACAGTCGTGTATGTCTTCCTGCATTACTACTTGCGTGTTACAGGCATTTTGTATCTGGTACACATGACTATTATGTTGGATAGCTTAAGCTATTCGCATGCTATGACATAACCATTCATCCAGGCATATATGTGTTATTCTATCCTTTGCATTGGCCGTGGGTGTTTTGCCATACGGAACCACACATATCTACGAGTGATGTCCCACCTTGACAATCTGTGCATGTGGCAACCCTGCTGGGGTGACCTGCTTGGTGGATGGCTGTTCCGCCCTGTGTATTGTGTTTGACATGTCTGCATAGCTAATCATCGGTACAGTGGCTGCACATACTGCTTTGTCCAGATGTGTACAGTTATGGACACCGTGGCGTGTGAACACCTATGGGGTTTCGACAGGTCCGTAACCACACGCAGGATGTCCACATTCTGCCGACACATTCACATGCAGCCATTTGGATATGAATACCTGGGATGGGATGTTGACATGTGGGGTACATATTTGCACGCCTGTCACTGCCTAGGACAATACTTCCTACTACATATGGGGTATACCCACTGTGTGTGTAGGTGTGCAACTGTGCAAGGTTGCTAGCTGGAGTGGGTGGACATTCGGACATGGGTGCGGGTTACGTGCTATGACGGGGTTGTTGTGTATTACATTTGCATGCATGGGTTCTGCTTCTGGATATTCCGATTCGGCATATGCCATCATATGTGTATGTGACGGTTACGTTGCTGTGTCTCGCACAGTTTACTATACACATGTTTGTCTGTGTTTGGGATATCTAGTTTCTTTCTGGTTGTTATATGGCCACGACTGCCCAGCTGTGTACTCTCACTACCACTGTGGGACTGCTGGTGACCATGCCCATGGGGCTAGTCGTGTGTAGTTGTGGCGCGCTAACATGATGCAGTACACCTCCACTGGGTATACCTGCTGACAGTGCATTGCGTGACGGACACGGTATTCCGGGTTTCCTTTGTTCCGTGGACAGGAACATTTTGTACTTCGTGGATTTATGTTTGGTTCTCCATTTTGTGTGGACGGGTACTATGTTGCATACTCTGCATACGTTTCATTATCCACGGACACTGATTGGTGCGGTTACTATTGCAGGCGGCATGTGAGAGTCAGCACTTTAGGTTGCTCATCGCCTGCCGGCTTGGCCACGCCTACGGGCACATCCTACTTGGGCTCCCTGGACTTGCACACGTGCCCTATTCATGTGGTTGTGGTTGCAGCGCACACTCATTACTATGCATATGGCGCTGCTACGCCAGTTATATGCTGCACGGCCGGCACAGGCCTTACGCCGGCCTTGCACCGAGCTTCATGAATCTGGGGGGTGGTTTTTATAGTAGGGAACTGAAAGAGATAGAAATTAGCCCAAAATGGCAAAAAAACTACTAACTTCTGGGCTGGAACCACTCCTCCAGGGACAGATAGGTTGCTCAAAGCTTCCCTCTCTCACAGGTGAACAGAGAAACTTCCTTCTATCCAAGTAAGGTATGGGCAACTCAAAAACTAGTATCACAGCCCTGAATTCAGCACAAGCCTGAAAACTGGACTATACTAGCTTAGAAAGGTGGGAAACAAGGAATTTGTTTGTTTTTTTTTTTGTTTGTTTTGAAAAGATAAGGCAAAAACAGTAAAAAATACACTTAAAACAGCTCTAAATGACTACAAATGATCAAAAAAGGCTATCACACTTTAGTGTGTAGCCTACAACAGTTAAATTATTTAAATAAAAAACAACTTTTTAAAAGTGCAGGCAGTCAAATAAGTACGATATGTGAAAAAACAAGCTTTAAAAACACAATAAATGCTGGAAAATCTGTGTTTAGGCAGAAAACAGTTGAGTACAGCAAGAAAGTACAGAAAACTGATACTTAATCACTCCAAAGTCTCTCTTCTAAGCTAGAAGGCTTGTATCAGTTTAAGGCTTTCTAGTGCTACCCAGTAGGTTAGTTACAGGAAATATGGGAAACAAGCACAGATGTGGTCTTTTAAACCAGAAAGTTGAAAGAGACGGACAAACCATCCAAATGGTCACTGCTCTAATGATAGCTGAGCAAAAGGCCATCCCCATTTAACAGGAGATTCAATTACTGGAATTGTTTCAAATAGTGATTGTAATTGTAATTCATCATAGGTTCATAGGTAGGTACTAGTTTATCAGCCTTGGGGCCTATATAAGCCTAGCCAAAAAAGATTCCTTGGCTTTTGCCACCCAAGAAAATTATTTTCCTGCGCCCCTGTGAAGCAGTGCCACAGAAGTGATCCCCAGGGTGAATTTTATATTTCCCATCCAGTCAAGATTTTTCTTAAGGAGGGCCAATGAGGAGCTTTGCTTGACATGAATGGGTAGTTGGTTTCAGAGCATGGGAAGTCTCTGGGACAGGAATCTATCCCTCCAGCATGTTCTGTTTATTATGGTGACAAGGTTTAGGTCCCTGAAGCATGTGGTCCAGAGAGATTGGGATTTCTTTAAGTGTAGCATAAGCAACAGCTCTGGTTTTGACAGAGATTTGTATGTTAGTCAGAGATCACCTTTAAGTAGGTGATATATGACGGAGTATAGACCTGGAGTTTTATGAGATGGTCTGCGTATGGCATCTGTTTGAGGCTGGTAATCCTCTTAGTGAGGTACTTCTGTGGCCTTTCCAATTGCTGTTGGTGTCTTGTCAGATACATGCCAAACGGGGCATTGTACTCTATAATGGGTCTGATGAGGGATTAAAACAGAGGAACAGTCACCTTCTTTTTTCTAGATGAGAACCCTTTGGTGATGAGGTGTGCCACATAGAAGGATTTCCTGACTACTGTGGTGGTGGGGTTATCAAAGGAGAGATTACTGTTCACCTGTGTCCCGAGGTCTCTTATCACACTTTTAGTGCTTAGTGAGCTACCACCTATGTGGTAGTTCATGGGCACCGAGTTTTTCCCAAAAGGAATGACAATGCACTTCTTGTCATTGAGCTCGAGGCCATGACTTTGACACCAAACATCTGTCTCTGTGAGGCCCTTTTGTAGAATGTCTACATTATTATGTGATTCTATTATGGCTCCCAATTTGCAGTAATCTGCAAACTTTGTTAGCCAAAGACCTTCTGTGTTGACCCGCACTTCAGAGAAGTAGATGCTGAACAGGAGAGGACCCAGGACCGAACCCTGTGGTACTCCACTCATCAAAGGTCTGAAGTCGGACTTGGAGTCAGATACTTTTACTGTGTGGGTTCTGTCAGTGAGTCAGTTGGCCACCCATCTTGTGACATAGCAATTTATACCCAGTTTAGTGAGTTTATCTATAATTCCAGAGTGGGAGATGGTATCAAAACCCTTGTCGAAGTCAAGATAGGCTGTGTGCACTACCTTTCCCTTGTCTACAGATCTAGTGACTGCTTCAAAGAAGTCAGTCAGGTTTAGTAAACATGATCTACCTTTTACAAACCCAAACTGAGTGGGGTCCAGGGTTTGGAGGTTACCTGTGTCTTTGTTTATAAGCTCCAAAATGATATGTTCCATAGCCTTGCAGACCAGGCTCATCAGGCTAAAGGGGCTGTAGTTTCTGGGGTCCCTGGTGGGACCCCTTTGTGTAGTGGGATAACCATCGCTGTGCACCATTCAGTAGGCACAGAGCCTGAGGTGGGGCTATGATTGGACATGGTACTTAGGTGTGGTGCCAGTTCATTCTGTAGTTCGTGTAGTACGCAGTCTGGGGTGTTGTCTGGTCCATGTGTTCTTGGCTTTGGAGAGTTCGGTCTTTACTTGTTCATCCGTGTTTACAGGGGCTTTACATTCTTCCGATATTAAGATGGGCCCTTTGGAGGGTGAGGGGGGGGTAAAGTTAGCACTGAACCTATCTACCAGGATGTTGGCAATATTGGTTGGTTCTGTATATTTAGTGCCATTGTGCTGTAGCTCAGAGCAGATCTGAGTGTTGCCATTGACATGCTTGACATAGCTGTAGAATGCTTTGTGGTTGTCTTTGGAATCAATGGCGATTTTATTTTCATAACTGGCTTCGCAGGATTTCATGACAGATCTCAGCTTCTTGCTGAGGCTGACCAGGGTGTTCCTCCAATCTTGGGATTTTACTCTTTTTTGCAACAGCGTCTTCCTTCTGTTGTAGAGTTTGTTTATGGCAGGGGACCACCAGATTGGCTTCCTTTTTTGGAGGATAGCATTTTGGTTCTCTTGGGGATGGCACGATCCATGCACTCATGTATGTGCTTATACAGGCACAGATATTTGAGCTATCTTGTTATGTTATGTAGTCAGTCCTCCTATGACTACCTTAGCTCGATCCTGAATGTAGCTTCTTGTGCATGTCCTGTCTGGTGCGTCTTAGGTGAACTCATCACCCATTGCATAATAGGAATCTCAGGTGTTAAATGTACAGTATGTCCTAAGGTCATGTGTTTGGTATCTACAAGAGCTCAATAACAAGCTAGCAGTTGTTTTTCAAAGGGATTATACCGACTCCCTACTTCAAGTAACTTTCTAGTCCAAAAACCTAAAGGTACTCATGTTGCACCCTGTTTCTGCCATAAACTCCAGTTAGCATACTGGTCATGTACTGATACATGCAATTCCACCTCTCATCATTGCTAGAAGCTCCATTGCACCTGAGTGAGAGTGCTTCTCAGTCTAGAAGCATAGAGCTGATTAGTATATTTGTTGCACTTTATCTAACTGTTCAGTGTTCTGCACTGTCTTTATTTTTTGCTTGACTGAATTATTTATTAATTTGTCTTATCTGTGTCTGCATTTATATATTTGCTGACCTGTGGCTGAATTTTGTTTCCTGATCTGTGCTGAAATTTTTATTTCTGTTTAGTATAGTACTTTAGCTTGAACTAACTTGTTCCACACAGGGGGTCCATTTACAGCTCTCTGGGCAGCAAAGAGTTTGCAGTGAACTTATTTCAGGGTGGAAAATCTGATCTAGCAGTTTGTGTGTTATCTGACTGTCTCAAGGCTTTGCTTCTATCTTGCTGGTATAAAAATATTACCTTTTTGTGAATTTCTGCATATCATTGCTAGAAGCTCCATTGTGCCTGACTAAGAATGCTTCTCAGTCTAGAAATATAGATCTGTTAAGTATATTTTTTGCACTTTATCTAACTGATCAGTGTTCTGCACTGCCTTTATTTTTTGCTTGACTGAATTATTTACTTATCTGTCTTATCTGGGTCTGTATTTTGCTAACCTGTGGCCAAATTATGTTTTTCTCCCACCCGACTTGTGCTTTTAAAGTTGGTGACTTTTGCAGTTGCCTGCCCCTACTGTAAATTTGATCTGGGACACTCCTTCCCGTCCCATCTCATGGGCTCATTCTATCTAATGCAGAGATTGGGAAGGCCAAACCCCTTAGTCCCTTAACCTTGAATTATCTTCTGCATCTCCTCTCTCCCTTTCCACTTTATATATATATATATATATATATATATATATATATATATATATATATATATATATATATATATATATATATATGTGTGTGTGTGTGTGTGTGTGTGTGTGTGTGTGTATAAAACACTTTATTCAGCTGCTTATATTTTTCTGTATTTGTGTTTCTTCCACTACTCTGTTACTTCATCTTGCTTTTTCCTGCTACTTACTGCTTACTCTCTAAAGTGTTCAACTGCATCTTTTCTGTTGCATTTATTATTGCTTGTTGATAGCCTGTCTAAATTGCTAAGTGTTATTCTAAGCCTCTTAGTTTTGGTTTAAGCACTTGGGCTTTAGGCCCACCCCTTAACTCTCCTGGTCTTTCTCCCTTAGATTCTGACAAGTATGGATGGACAATTTCCTACAGTTTCTCCTGCCAGTCTCGTTGATATGGGCATCCTGAGCCAGTGTAACAACTGCCTCATGTATATGGACAACCATCTACTTCTACCACCTAGAAACATAATTTGTGAGATATGGAGTTACATTAGGAAATTAGAGTCCATGCTCTCTTCCTCTCAGGCCAGTATATTTGGCACTGAAAAGGTTGTAAACACAATCACTACACCTCAAACACAACCCACAACTACACAACACACACCCACATTTGCAGAGGTCCTCAACATAAACATACCCGAACAAAGGAGACTTCCAAGCCAAAAACACACGTGATCTCCACAGCCCTGCACACTACATGCCATGCATAGTCCACACACCTTTGTCTCAAAGCCACTAAGGCTTCACCATAAACCCAACATATTAGTCATAACAGGCTCCATTGTGAGACACACAGATGTGCTCTCTCACCAGGCTGGATAAGGAGAAAGTCACGGTTAGCTGTATGTCAGGTGCCAGAATCTGCCATATCACATACACACTCAAGTCTCTCAACAACAGGTATGGTTATGACTCTGTCAGAGTCCATGTTGGCGTGAGTGACTTGAGACACACCTCCCTGGAATATATCAAGAGAGACATGATTGAGCTCACTGATTATGTGCCCCAGGCAGGTATGTCCCTGTCCATAAGCAGCATTTTGCCATCACCCATAATAATGCCTTAATACAAACAGAAAATGATTGACTTTAACAATTGGCTTAGTTTTTGGTGTCATCCCAGGGGGATCCAGTACCTCACAGCCTGGGAAGATATCATCGACAGATCATGATGCTTTGTCAGAGATGGCCTACATCTGTCTCATCTGGGTTTCAAGCTTCTGGCAAAGGTTCTTGCCTCCCCCATAGTGATTTATTTAGGAAAAGTGATGAGGTTAAAACTACCAACAACAAAATTTCAACATAACACAAATTAAAGGTCATGCTGCTAAATGGTAGGAGTCTAAACGTGAAACTGCACTCATTGTAAGCATTCTTAACCCTGGAAGATGTTGACATTTGTACAGTCACAGAAACCTGGTTCAGAGCTGCGGAGAGCACCCCAGCCTTACCCGAGTACTCATCCTGTCATACATTCAGACCCTCAATTGTGGGTAGTAAAGCCAGGAGTTTCAATATACATTAAAGACATACACATCCACAGGCTGGTCAAACCATATGATGCACAGGAACAGTTAACCATTGGCAAGACCCCCTTTCAAATCATAGCTAGTTACCAGCCCCAAATCTGACTCAAGATGCCCAATCTGTCTATATGGAGCTTTTCAAATCTATAAAAATTCAACACTTTACCCTGATCCTGGGTGACCTTAACTACCCAAACATAGATTGGAAGAACTACTCATGCCAGAACACAAATGCCCCGAGATTCCTCCATTTTGTCAATGCAAATGCCTTGGCACAGTTAGTTGATACCTCCACAAGTGGTGATAATATCGTGGACTTGGTATTAACCAACATGATTAACCACTGCAACATCCCTACAGTATCATCCTCCCTGGTAAGATCCAGCCATAAAGTGATCACTTTCAAAGCCATCATCTCCTCCAACCCCCCCCCCCTTCTAGCTATGGTCAGACATAAAAAGTTCTCCAAAGCTGATTACAGTCTCCTGAGGGGTGGTATAAGCAGATTCACAGCCCCTGTAGGAACTGGCACCAATATCCAAAGCTACACCAAAGCACTGTACAAGCATTTATATAGATGCATGGAATCAAGAATACCCAACAGGACTAAGTCATCCTCCACAAAGAAGAGTAAACCTGTCTGGTGGACATTTGCAATAAATAAACTCTGTAACAAAAGGAAAAAAATTGCTGTCCAAGACCAAGAAGGAGCAGGTGCCCAACTGGAAGCAATCTCTCCTTAGCCTGAACAAGCCAAGTAAGAGCACTAGTGAAATCCTCCAAAGTAAACTTCAAGTCCAAATTGGCCACATTTACTAGAGACAATCATAAGGCCTTCATCACATATGTTGGCATCCTCATAGCACTTAGATCTATTCAGAACTGGTGGTCAAGTACCCCACAGTGTATGTAGTTATTTCATGAGATATGTGACATTAGAAATGGAGATAAGATATGGAGAATAAGATTGATACTTTGAAGAGGTTTACGAGATAAAACGATTTTACGTTTTGGTGATTACATATGAATTAATGGGCTAGATCAGGGAGGATGAGTGCAGAGGCAGGCGCAGTGAGTTTGGGGGTACTCTCTAGTGGCAGTTTTGAACTGATTTGGATGTTTTCACTGTTTATTGAAAATGTTTGTATCTAATAATTTCTCTTATGTATGCTTATTATGTTTTTTTTTCACTATTATTTTTCTGATAAAATATATTTCATTGTATGTATACATTGCAGCCCACTGACATTGCTAACACTAAAATTGTAAAACTGTGGTGCTTTTCTCCCCCCACCTCCACTGAAAAAGGGCTACTTAGCTCAATTGGTCTAACCCAGTCAACAAATGTAAAATAAAAAATAAATAAAAAAATAAATAAATTAAATGCTGTAGATATAGTAAACCTGCTGGCTGACAGATTTAGCTAAAACTTCACCCCTCTGTCCCCCCATCAGTACATCAGGACATCCTCAATACCTGCCTCCTTCCCCTTATATCTAGGGAACAGGTCATCACGGTTTTTACAAAAGCAAAAAATACAGCCTCCATGGAACCCGATAACATCCCAAGCTACATCCTACATGAACTCAGGCAGGAACTTGTACCACCATTAGGCACCCCATTCAATCAAAGTCCGAGTACCAGCTTTATCCCAGCTGAGTGGAGGACAGCCACTGTCATCACTTTGCACAAAGGTGGAGCATCCACCGGTCTGAGAAATTATAGACCCATCAACCTAACTAGCCTGATCTCAAGGCCATGGAATGCATCATCATAGACATGATTAACAAGGACACTGGCAACTTCCAAACACTCTATCCCACACAGCATGGATTCATCAAGGAGAGGTCATGTCTGTTAAATTTGGTCAACTTCTTTGAGACAATCACCAAAACCATGGATGAGGGGAAAATGGTGCACAACGCCTTCCTTGACATGGACAAAGCCTTTGACACTTTTCCCCGCTGAGATGTAATAAGTAAACTCTATCAACTAGGCATCAATCCATATGTTACCAGATAGGTAGCAAACTGGCTCACTGATAGAACCCACCTAGTCAAAATAAGGGAAGCCACATCAAGTAGTAGACCTATAACAAGCATCGTACCCCAGGGTTTGGTCTTGGGGCCTCTGTTATTTGGGATATACTTTTCTGAGGTGCAGGCCAAAACCAGTGGGCTATGGCTGACCAAGTTTGCAGATGACTGCAAACTGGGTGCTATCATCAGTTCCCCTAGTGATGTGGACATCCTCTAAGAGGGTGTCACTCAGACAAATGACTAGAAGTCAGAAACATGGCCTCAAGCTGAATACCAAAAAATGCATCATCATTCCCTTTGAGAAGAGTGATGTCTCCACAAATTATGACTTTAATAACAACGTCCTAAGTATGCAATTAATTGTGAGGTATTTGGGCACTCAGGTTGATAGCAACCTGACTTTTGACTACCATGTAGCTTCCGTTGTATGGAAAACCTTCTACATGGCCCACCTTATAAGTAAGGGTGTTTCATCCAGGGGCAAGAAGGTCATAACATCCCTGTATTCTTCTCTTATAAGGTCCATTATTGAGTACAATGCCCCTTTCGGCATGTACCTGGCAAAGCACATGCAGCCGCTGGAGAGACACAGGTGTTCCTCTCCAAGAGAATCTAGGGCCTCAAACATCTATCATACAAAAATAGACTAAAAGCCCTATCCCTCTGCTCAGTTTCATACAGACTCCACTGAGGTGACCTTTGTCTGGCAAACAAGGTGATCATGGACCCCGCCTTGATGGGACTGCTCCATATTTGCAAGTCAAGCTCCACTCGAGTAACCCACATGTGTGGCCTCAGCCTGGTCTGTGACATCAACAGGACTTATTGGCGGGACAGATCTGTGTCCCAGAGACTCACCCCATCTGTGGAATAGACTCCCTCTCCATATCAAGCAGAGTACCTCTTACCCTTTTTTAAGTGCAATGTGGATAACTGGATAGGAAACAGAAAATATACCCTTGGGATTAAACCTGTGTCCTTGCTGGGCAGGGGTATCAGGTGCTGACATGTCTAAACATGGGCTAAACTCTTGGCTAGGCTTATAAGGGCCGCAGGGCCAGTAGTCTAGTAATCTCCTATGATCCTACGATTCCTTCTGCATTTGCCATAAATCAAGTGCCTGTTTCTTTCAAAGGATTATTGTTGTTCATCCTCCAAATGAAATTTACACATCTCCTGGTTACTTTATACAACAGAGAAAATATTTGACTTAAGTGTAGAATATGTTGTCTCCAGAACCCAAATAAGCCAGTAAACTGCTGCGTCTCCCTTTTTACTTATTTTTTTCTTGAGTCCTTTGCAAATTCTCCTTTTTCTATTTGCCTATTTTTTAGTAATTCTGTAAACAAAAAAAAGTTAAGAATTTATTGCTTCCTTTTAGCTGGACACCGTTGTGCCCTTACTTATAACTTGTGGAAAGTACAAAGATTTTCTTATTTCACTAGATGCATTATGTTCAAAGATCAAGTTACTGTCAACATACATTCACTGATTCCTGAACATTGAGTCTACTTTTACTGATATATTATCTATGTGGTCTTTTTCAAGGACTGTCAAAATAGCAATATGTTTTAATGTGAAAAGGCTGTGAATAATTCTCAGGTGCACAGTAACTGTGTTATAAGCAGTTAACAGGCAGATACTTGGTGTCCTGTATACTAACTTGGTGTTTGCTTTGCATGTTTATTAAAGGAAGTTATTACTGGGTCTGAGATTCCTTTCTGAACTATGCAATAAAAGTACTGACCTGATGGCTGGATATTAGGGCATGTACAACAGTGTGGTGAAGGAGTTCAGATTTGTTACTATCAACTGTAGTTTTTTAAGAACACTACAGGTGTAATGGGTCACTCATGATTTGGTTTCAAATTGCCTATTTAAAATAAACTAATTCAAATTGTCGTTGGCTATTTTTATAAATGCTAATTATGTGGCTACATAACACTTAAAGGGGAAACTCCAGATTATACTGAGCAGTAGTTTGCGAATACCTATTGGTCACTTGGAGAAGCCATATCTGTCTATATTACCTTTTTAATACCTAGTCTGTGTAGCATTTCACACCTCCTGACACCAGCAGAGTTTGTGCCTAAAAAGCTTTTACTGAGCTAAACTTCTGAGAATGCAGTTTTGCAACGTACCTATAAACAAATGTATATACCTCGAAAACTATGAACGCTACAAAATAAGTTGCATACAGGATTAGTTAGCGCACGCACTTCCTTACAATGATTATATGAATAGGTCAGCCAGATTTTAATTTCATATTGCAGAAGTAGTTAGATAATATAACAATGTTCTTATAATTATGAAAACAACCTCTTAAACTAAAACCAAGCTCTACTTCAATAGATGACCTTCCAAGTGAGTACCTTAAAATATCAACCAACAGCATTGTCTATCCTATCTCAATCCTTATAAATAGGTCAGGCTAGGATTCCTATTTTCCTATCTCTGCAAAAAAATCTTGTGTTATCCCTCTACACAACAGACACAACAGCCATCATTAACTTTAGATCCAGATCAGTTTTATCTCCCTTCTCCAAAATACTTGAAAAATGTATTCAAAAACAATCGCAAAACTACTTCCTCAGGACAAACTCTTATCTCCCACACAACACAGCTTCCATCCCACCCATAGCACTAAAACTGCACTTCTAACTGCTATAGATACTGTTAATAAAGCTAGAGATAATGGTGAACTGGTCTCCACCTTATTCACAGACTTGTCTAAGGCCACTGACACAGTTTGTCACAGCAGATTTCTACTTCAAATGTCCTCACTAGGTCTATATCAACCCAAACTTTTATGGTTTAAAAGCTACTTGTCCAAAAGGTATCAGTCAGTAAAATAGCACTCCACCCTCTTTCCATACCTCCCAGACACCACTGGCATACCATAAAGCTTTATCCTTTGTCCCCTTCTCTGTAATATTCTCACCAACACACTCCCCACAGCCACACAACAGGTCTCCCTAATGCAAAATGCAGATAACTCGACACTCATATGTACATCAGACAACCTGGCACATCTCCAAAAAATACTCAGGAAGCTTTAACAGCCACTGAAGCATGGCTTAGTAACTCACAAGGGTCTAGATCAGCATCTCGAATGCTGACAATATCGAATTTGATATTGTCGCATCGAGAATGCCGAAAGGGCAGAACATCGAATGGGTAAATGGAAATCTCCATAAGGGGAGATTTCCATTTACCTCAATGTAGTGTGGTGTTAGAGTTGGTATATTTAAGTAGCGGGGGTATGGGGAGTGCAGGGGGGCTTGCCACCCTGCCTACACCCTTTAGTATGTTTTTTTGGGGGGATAATTTTTTTATCGGCATTCAAAATGTAATAGGTCAATTATTTCAGTTCGACATTTAGTGATTCGACCTATTACATTTTCAAAATGTTGATATAGACCCACTCACAATCCATGTTCAACTAAAAAAAGAATAAACTACTTCATTTTTCCCTAAATCCCTCTTTCGTGAAAAAACAAAATTTTAAATATTTTCTTTCTTAATAACGCAACTATTGATCTCACTTCACACAGCAAATTATTATTTTATTTATTTGTATTTGTTTACTGAGAAGGTCCACTGGGCCTAAGTGAGCCCATTTTCAGTAGAGGCCCGAGGAGAAAAGCTCCACATATAACAAGTACATACAATGGAAGATAAAAAATTGTACAAAATTATATACATAAGTTGAAAAATAAACAAGGCTAATAAGTTTAACAGTGAGAAACTGCATTATTTACAATATCATGTGCTGAGATAAGGCTGAATACATAGGTTAGAAGTAAACATAAAAATTTTGCTTGAATGCAGTTCATGTAACAACATTGGTAAAATGCTAGACAACTTGAGTAATGAAGAATAGTATGTTGGAAGAGATGCAAAAGAACATGAGGGTGGGATATCACAGTTAATAATAATAAAATAGGATGTAAGAAACACAGCTTCTAGTAACAAATTAGCAAAGTAAAGATATTAAACATGTGAAGGTAGGATTAGAATGAGAGCCTGTCTGTGATGTAGAAAGAATCTGATGAGAATGGCTAATAATCTTAAATGTGACCTGCATATGCAAAAGTGCATTAGAAAAACTAGGGATGCTTTACACGGCCAAAAACTTTCTCAGCAGTGCAACTCAGACTAAACTTACCACTAATTACCCTCCTCCCTTCACTGCTTTATGGCATTCCCATAGTGCAACTAAAACTAAAGTTACCACTAATTACCCTCCTCCCTTCACTGCTTTCTGGCATTCCCATAGTGCAACTAAAACTAAACTTACCACTAATAACCCTCCTCCCTTCACTGCTTTATGGCATTCTCATTCTTATTAACCTCCAGGCATCATGAAAAGCAAAATTTGAAAAATGCTATAATAAATTAGCTAAATGTGCACCCCTTTCAGAACTCACCACTGTATAGCACAAAAAAGCCTAAATTGGTTAGAACCACCCCATCAACTAACATATACACAACTTCTTACCACCAATACAATTATCCAGCATCCATCTTCTTCTCCGACACTAAATACCATTTTACACAGCTATGTTCCTACTTGGTCATTATGATTCTCCTCTCTGTCCACAAACCTATCAAATCTTCTGGGCATGGTCTGCACTCATACCGTATTGAGCACCTGTACGTATCAGGTCAATACCTTCTCTCTGGTCCTTTAAAACCATTCTGAAAGGCTTCCTAACCAGAAACTGTCTCTATTCTTGCTCAACCCCTGGATGAACTATATCCTTAAATATGAAAAAGTACGTATTCATACCTTATACCCCCTTACCCCCCCCTTCTTCAATCATTTCCTTACTTTAATCATTTTTTTTCCCTCTAAGTCTCTATTTAAATATGCCATAACCCTGTTTTTTCTTTCACTTCATATTGCAGCTCTTGTTTGTGTTGTACTAACTTACCTTTAATTTCTCTAAACTGGCTAAAACTTCTGTAAATATTAAATGATTGTCATATATGATGCATTTGTTCTTGGCCAGTGTTGTCACATCATGTCTAATTTTGAATTATTTTGAAAATTGTAACATTATCTCTCTTAAAATGTTTTTGTAATACGTTGGGACTTTTCTCCTCAGGTGACCACTGAAAATGGTTATCTACCCATTAAGACTTTCCTGGTAATCAAATAACAATCAACAAATACATAAATTAACAAGTATTAATATCTCTGGAACCATTGTAAATAGACACAGACATCTTGTTCAAGGAGATGTGGTCTTCATTTAGCTACAAAGCAGTTTTGTAGATGAAACTCAGTTTTTTAAGTTTCTGCATAGTTACAAATGGTATGCATATTTGCATATTAAATGGGCAAATAAATATAAATATCTGCACATCAGCGATAGATAGACACCAACTATCAGAACAAAGCTTTTTCAGACTTGTATATCCTGCAAAACACCCTCCAGACTAGAAATTACAACTGCTAATGCAGTTATACAGAAATTACCTCATCTGATAACATGTATACATTATCTGTGTCATGTTATAAACAGAAATATAAAAATGGCACATATTTATAACTTGGCATAAAAATCACACTTTCTCATTTACTGACCACTGCACTGAGTCAGTAGGTTCATAGGTAGGTACTAGGTGATTGGCCCTAGGGCCTATATAAGCCTAGCCAAAAAGGTACCCTGGCTTTTGCCACCCAAGAAATTTATTTTCCTGTGCCCCTGTTGAACAGAGACACAGAAGTGATCCCCGGGGTGAATTTCCTATTTCCCATCCAATCATCAAGATTTTTCTTGAAGAGTGCTAATGAGGAGCTTTGTTTGATATAGATAGGAAGTTTGTTCCAGAGTATAGGAAGTCTCTGGGACAGAAATCTATTCCTCCAACATGTTTTGTTTATTCTGGTGACAAGGTTTAGGTCCCTAGAGCATGTAGCTCAGAGGGATTGGGATTTCTTTAAGTGGAGCATGTCCAACAGCTCTGGGTTTGACATAGCTTTGTATGCTAGGCAGAGATTGCCTCTGAGTAGGCGATATGCGATGGAGTAAAGCTGGAGATTTTTGAGACTGTCTGCATTGGGCATCTGTTTGAGGCCAGTAATCCTCTTTGTGAGGTATTTCTCCTGCCTGTCCAGTTGTTGTAGATGTCTTGTGAGGTACATACCAAAAGGGGCATTGTACACTATAATGGGTCTAATGAGTGATGAGTAGAGGGGAACAATTACCTCTTTTTTCCTGGATGAGAAACCTTTTGTAATGAGGTATGCCACGAGGAAGGATTTCCTGACTACTGTGCCGATGTGATTATCAAAGGAGAGAATACTGTCCACCTGTGTCCCAAGGTCTCTTATCACACTTTCGGTGTTAAGTAGACTATTGCCTATGTGGTAGTTCATGGGTACAGAGTTTTTACCAAAAGGGATGACAATGCACTTTTTGGCATTGAGCTTGAGGCCATGGCTTTGACACCAGGCATCTGTCTCAATGAGGCCCTTTTGTAGGATGTCCACATCGTTAGGAGTTTTGATTATGGCTCCTAGTTTGCAGTCATCTGCGAACTTCATTAGCCAAAGACCTTCTGTGTTAGCCTGTACTTCAGAGAAGTAGATCAAACAGGAGAAGACCCACGACTGAACCCTGTGGTACTCCACTTGTCACTGGTCTGAAGTCGGTTTAGGAGTCTGCTGCTTTCACAGTGTGGGTTTTGTCAGTGAGCCAGTTGGCAACCCATCTTGTGACATAGGGATTTATACCTTGTTTAGTGAGTTTATCTATAATTCCAGAGTGGGGGATGGTGTTGAAAGCCTTGGTGAGATCTAGATAGGTTAGATCTAGATATTTCTGACTTGTGTGCTAAGCTGCTCTATGAACTGCCGTTCCATCATTCTACTATGTGGACACTGTCAAAAATGTATAAATATTATATTGATCACTAAACAAGTGCAAATATCAGCAAAGTACTGGAACTTAAACAATGGGTCTCTCTAACAATTTTTTCCAGAATTTTGTAATCTTTCAACTGACACCTGAAAATTACATCAGCTATATTTCGGTCAAGTTAACAGAAATATTAATAAGACATATATTATTAATTTGGCATAAAATAAAATCATACTTTCTTGCTAATACTAAGGTGTTTTGGC
>NC_056729.1:1904209923-1904255708 GCF_019279795.1 Protopterus annectens
GGAGGCTTACACGGAGGCTTACACTACTCTTAAACTCCGTGTAAGCCTTCCTGAATCTGGCCCATGGAGTCATTAATTTGAAAATTTCTTAAAAGTTTATTAGGGGATGTTTGGGTTTTAGTTTTTAATGTTAGGAATGTAGTTTGTTTTTTATGTATTCTGTTTGCCATTTTTCACTGTGTGTAAAAAGAATGAAAGATATGGAGTCATTAATTTGAAAATTTCTTAAAAGTTTATTAGGGGATGTTTGGGTTTTAGTTTTTAATGTTAGGGATGTAGTTTGTTTTTTATGTATTCTGTTTGCCATTTTTCACTGTGTGTAAAAAGAATGAAAGATATGGAGTCATTAATTTTTATAAGAAATGTATGGAGTTATTATTTTTAATTACTTAATTAATGAATTACTTGTTGACCAGCTGACATGGAACACTGCTATTTAAAGGGACGATGTATAAACACATTATTTGATCCTTGAAAAAGCCTGGCAGAGTACCGGGTGAAAGCGCTTGGTTGGATATTTTATATTTATTAAACTTTTGCCTTGAAGAGTTGCTGTTATTTTTGGCGGTCTCCGGGTCCTGTGCTGGTGGATATTTTGGAGTTACTTGGTTTAGTTGCTGCATTGATTTGTTTCATCAAGGATACCTACACCTCCAGGTTAGTGGCGCAGTATGATACCTCTGAGATCATCCATGTGCAACTAACATCAGGCAAATCTGCAATGCAAATTGTGGCCTGCTTCAGATCACCCTCCATGACCCAGGACCACCACTCCACCTTTCTGGAGACACTGGAAAACATGAAGGTCCTACCGAACACCCTGATATTGGGTGATTTCAATTACCCTACCATTCACTGGGAAAACTACTCGAGTACAAATTCCCAGACCCAGCGCTTCCTGGAATTCATCAACTCAAATGCCCTGGATCAGCTGGTAAACTCCCCTACCAAAGGTGAAAACATATTGGACTTGGTCATCATCAACATGGGCGATAGGTGTTCCACACCAGAGATCAACCCGTCACTGGTTAGATCAGACCATAAACTAATCATTCTGGATGTCCACACCCCACCACCACCCCCAACTAAGGAAACTACAGTAAAAACTTTTCTAAAGCAAACTTCACCTTACTTAAGACAGAGGTGGTAAGTTTCACAGCCCCCACACTAAAGGATCATGCTGCCCAAGATGCAGAAACCTTTACAAATGCACTCTAGAGCACCTACTAGGATGCATGGATCATGCCATCCCTAGCAAAACCAAGAATCACTCCTCGAAGATAAGGAAACCAGTTTGGTGGACCCCTGCAATAAACAGGCTATACAATAGAAGGAGGAAACTAGTTCAGAAAAAAAACAAATCCCAAGAAGGAAAGACATCCCTGATCAGTATCAGTAAGAAACTAAGGTCCCTCATGAAATCAACCAAGACTAACTTTGAAAGAAAATTAGCCAAGGATTCAAAAGATAACGACAAAGCCTTCTTTGGCTATGTTAAGAATCTAAGTGGCAACTTGCAGATATGCACTGAACTAGTGCAAAATAGCACAAAATGTACTGAACCTACTGATATTGCCAACATCCTGGCAGATAGATTCAGTGCAAACTTCGCCCCCCTCTCACCTCCAAAAGGGCCCACAACAATACCAGAAAAGTGTAGTATCCCAAAAATCACAGATGCACAGGTGAAAACAGCCCTTTCAAAAGCCAAAAACACAGCATCAGTGGGACCAGATGGTGTCCCAGGCTGCATCTTGCATGAACTACAGAACAAACCAACCTCCCACCTAAACACGCTGTTCATCCTCAGCCTTTCCATAGGCTATGTGCCCATAGAATGGTGCACAGCATCAGTTATTCCTCTCCACAAAGAAGGGGCCACAACTGACCTTGGTAACTATCACCCCATAAGCCTGACTAGCCTGGTCTGCAAGGCTATGGAGCGCATCATCATGGAACACATTAACAAAGACATTGGGAGCCTCCAAAGACTTGACCTGACCCAGTTCGGCTTTGTTAAGGGAAGATCATGTCTACTAAACCTGGTAAACTTCTTAGAGACAGTCACCAAGGCCATAGACGAGGGAAAGGTGGTTCAAACAGCCTACCTTAACCTCGCCAAGACTTTTGACACCATTTCCCACTCGGGTATTACAGAAAAGCTCACCAGCCCGAACATAAACCCCTACGTCACGTGATGGGTTGCCAACTGGCTTACAGACAGAACTCACACGGTAAGAATAGCGGGCTCCAGGTCCGACACTAAACCAGTCACAAGTGGTGTCCCACAAGGCTCGGTCCTGGGACCCCTGCTGTTCGGCGTATACTTCTCAGAAGTACAGGCAAACACAGGAGGACTATAGATAACCAAGTAAGTCGATGACTGCAAACTGGGAGCCATAATTGACTCCCCAGCTGATATGGACATCCTCCAAAAGCCTTACTGAGACGGACACCTGGTGTCAAAGTCATGGCCTCAAGCTAAATGCCAAAAAATGCTAGTCATCCCATTTGGGAAAAAGAGAACACCCATGAATTACCACATAGGTGGCAGCCCCCTTAATACAGAAGAGGTAATATGAGATCTGGGGACCCAGGTAGATACTAATCTCTCCTTTGACAATCATATTGCCAAAGTAGTTATGAAATCCTTCTATGTGGCCCATCTAATTACTAAAGGGCTCACATCTAGAAATAAAGAGGTTATAGTGCCCCTCTACTCATCACTCATTAGACCCATCATAGAGTACAATGCCATATTTGTGATTTACCTCACAAGATACTTCCAACAGCTGGGAAGACCACAAAAGTACCTCACCAAGAGGATTACTGGCCTCAAACATATGTCCTATGCAGCCTGACTGAAAAAACTCCGGCTGTACTCAGTGGCATATCGCTTACTCAGAGGTGATCTATGCCTGACTTACAAAGCCATGTCCAACTCAGAATTGATGAACATGCTCCACCTAAAGAAATCCAAGTCACTGTGAGCCACGCGCTCTAGTGAGCTAAACCTCGCCACAACAATAAATAGAGCATGCTGGAGGGATAGATTCCTGTCACAGAGACTCCCCATGCTTTGGAACAAAATTCCAGATTACATCAGGCAGAGCCCCTCACTAACACTCTTCAAGAGAAATCTTAACGAGTGGATGGGTAACAGAATATACACCCCTGGGATCACTTCATTGGTTCTGCTTGATAGAGGATCAGTTAATTATTCAATGGGGTGGCGAAAACTGCCACACTCTGGCTAGGCTTATAAATGCCCTCGGGCAGATAACCTAGTACCTACCTATGAACCTATGAAATGAATAATATAATCATGAGTAATAGAGTAATCTATTTAGCAAAGAAAACTGAATCTAATACAGCACACAATCGGTGGGGCATATTTACTGGATGGTCAAAATCAGGACAAAATTATTAATCCTGTTTTAATAATTATGATGATCTTAATTCTGTTAACAGTCTGGAACTGTTATTTAGCTTATTGGATATACCAAAAAAATGCAAAGGTATTATTATTCTCATATGCATGAGTCAGAAGTGAAAGGACCAAATGTGATGCAAATGTGATATGAAAGGTTTTTACCTTGAGTCAATGAGAGATTGACTTCTGCCGCCTCACTATAGAGAACTGAGTGAAAGGGTTAATTTAGTTATTCATTATGAAACAGAATCATCTAGTCTATGTGACTAAAAGACACTTGTTCATATTCTTTCACATTTCTAGAAGTCTGATAAGGTACTTGTTTGTTACATTCTTTTAGATTTTTCTCAAGTGAAATTGCAGAGTCATAGGGGTTGGCAGGCTTGACTGAACGTTCTGGACGGTCTGTTCTGGAAAGTCTTTGTTGATCCCTAAAGGTTATGTTCCCAGGAAAACTGATAAAAGCTAGGGTATAAAAACCAGGACTCTCTGCTAGTTGGTTGAACCTCACCTGTGGAGTGGACGCACTGCCCAGGATTTTTCCCAATAGAGTCTCCTACCTGACCGCAATGTGGCTTCCCAGTCAAAGTGTGGGCTAGGATGAAGTCAGTGCTTTATCAGTGATGTATTAACTCTTTCTTTCTCTTTTTTGTTTGATAATAATATTAATGCTTGCCTGACAGAAGTATAGCTGGTTTGATATTAATATTACTGTTTGCCTCATATAGAAGTATAGCTGCTTGGATATTACTATTAGTACCTGCCTGATATAAAAGTGTAATAGTGCTTTGTCTAATAAAGATTTGTTTATTATAGTGAAAATTCTTTGTCTTAATCATTTCTGTCCTGGTAAAAAATTGTGTTTAGGCAATACACCAGGTAGCTGAAATGGCTTGAGAGACCACAGAGTCTCTCCACAAAAAGAATACAGGGAGTAAACAACAAGTCCTATGTGGACCATCCGAAAGCCTTATGCTTGTAGTCGGTCTCCTACAGACTGCTGCATGCAATCTATGCCTAACCTACAAGGCATACTCTGATACCACACTGAGGGAATTCCTGCTCATTCACAAATCAAATAGCAGCAGCAATAATGGTTCTGAAGACCTAAACCTGATCAGCAACATGAACAGGAAATTGTTGGAGGATACATGTCTCAAAGATTGTGATTTCTATGGAGCAGGCTTCCCATTTATGGGAAGAAAAGCTCATCTCTAACCCTATTGAAATATAAGTTGGTACAGTGGATAGGAAACAGCAAATTTAACTATAGGTTGACACCTATGACCTTAATGGATGACTGCAACATATGTGTACAAGCCTACGTAATAACCATCACATGTCAACAACATTTTGGTAAATGTGGGGTAATCTTGGCTAGGATTAAAATACACACACACACACACACACATATATTATATATATATCTATATCTATCTATCTATATATATATATATATATATATATATATATATATATATATATATATATATATATATATATATATTTATATGGTTCCACTTCATATCATCGAATTATCATTTCATTGAATTTCAAATCATCGAGACGAAATTGTCGAAAACTCATTTAGTCGAAAACTCATATCATTGAATCTCAAATCATTGAAAACTATAAAGCAGCTAGAAATAACATCCCACAGAGTCTTTCCTATGTTTATGCAGGGGGGCAAGCCCCCCTGGGGGCTCTGCCCCCCACACCCCTCGTAACTTAAATATACCAACTCCAAGGTCGCACTACAGTGGGGGAAAAAGGTAACTTCCTACCCCACTGTAGTGCGACCTTGGAGTTGGTATATTTAAGTTACGGGGGTGGGGGGCAGATCCCCCCCACGTGGGTGGTACAGGGGTGGCTTGCCCCCCTGCATAAATGTACTAAACAGTGTCTGGGATGTTATTTCTAGCTGCTTTATAGTTTTCAATGATTTGAGATTCGATATGAGTTTTCGACGAAATAAGTTTTAGATGATTTGGTCCCGATGATTTGAAATTCGATGACATGATAATTCGATGATATGAAGTGGAACCATATATATATATATATATATATATATATATATATATATATATATATATATATATATATATATATATATATATATATATATATATATGTTCATGTAAGATAGAATGAGCTATGAGGAGCTGGGGTAGTAAATTTGATGATGAAATTCTAGCACTGCAGGTTTTTCAAAGCTAGGCAGTGGTGAGAGCAGTTGGGTTGTTTAGAGGCAAATCTTGCAGTTTTACTATAGGCGAGTTCCTGTTTCGACAGAATGGATTGGATATTAGTGAGAATAGAGGTGATGTAAAGAGGAGTGGGCAGTAGGAATGCTTGTGCAAGAGAGAGCCTAGATGCATCTGTGAGGAATTTTGTATGCCTACATGGCAGGTCTAACTTTTGATGTGCCTTTTTGATCCACTGCTGAATATGGAGATTGAACTTTAGTTGATCATTGATAATAACTCCTAGCAATTTGGTGTGAGGTTCAACAGGGATGATGGTGTTGTTAAGGGAGCAGGCAGTAAAGGTAGCTTTATGATGTTAGAGAGATTTAGGGAGGAATAGGAGACGTTTTGTTTTCTTAGAGTTAAGTAGCAATTGGTTTGAAGTTAGCCATTTTTCAACTGAATGCAGACCCTCTTGGGTGAGGGTGTGAAGATGAGTGACATTGTCGGAGGAGGAGATGATGATGGAATCATCAGCATATCACATGATAGATGAGAGTCGACAGGAAGAGTATAGGTAATTAGTAAAGATATTAAATAATAAGGGTCCAAGGATGGAGCCTTGGGGTACCCCTGTTTGTACTGGTAAGAAGGGAGAACATTTAGATTGCCATTTAACTGCCTGGAATCTGTTGGAGAGATAGCTGGAGAACCAAGATTTATTATTTATTATTTATTTATTTTTTAAACATTTGTTTACAGGGAAAGTCCAACTTGGAAAAGCCAATTTTCAGAGGAGGCCTGGGGATAAATGCTCCAGGCACATGTCTTTGTAACTTCATTTCCATCTTATATTCTTTTTTGGACAACTTAGTTGCCTATCATTATGTATCTACCTGAAACACTTTTCTCTTACTAATGCTTTTCATTGCTTTAGATGTGCCAATCCGACATGTGTCACCCCCTTAGTGAAATGGCATGTCATGGACTCGTGCACAGCACATATTGTATTCCCGAAGGTCTTGTATATATGTTTTATGGGACATTTATGATGGGATCTTTAAACAAAGTATTTTTCCTTACATTTTTGTCTGAGTCACCTACTACTCTAATACCACAGGCATCATCCCTGTATCCACAATGACAATATAAATCTATATCAGTCTGCCTAAGACCTCTGATTTCATTGACTGGCTACATTCTATTTAATAAAACATTATTTAGAGAAAATCGAACAGTGTGTTCCTTATCAAAACACACTGCCATGCCTAAAATGGTCTGTGAGGCAAATCTATTTGTTTTACACGTCTGGCATAAAAATATCATTTGATAAAACGTAGCATAGGAAGTGTTTGTTTGACCATAAATTTGATGTACATTATTCAAGTAAATAAAACAATATACATTTTCATTCTCAGCTATGGTGATATCAGAAATACCTTTACATTTAAGGGTCTGACATTTTCTTCAGCTGCTGTTATCAGCACTCATGCTTATAAGATGCTAACGTATCTACTCTGCCTTCAGCCTTTCAAGTGGGATGACTGTAAGACTGCTCTGTCAGAGCTCTTAAAATATTACAACAGAGTTTATTGCCTTTACTTTCTGTAGGATATGAAAATCAGAATATATAGTGACAGGGTCTAGACCAAAATAAGTGGCAAGATAGTAAAAATATTGATTACCCAAAGCAGTATGTTAAGAAGGAAATCTAAGGATATAAAACAATTAGTGGTGTTTTCATCATGACTGAAGAAAATGCATATAAAACAGAGGTTCTGCCTATTACAGTTTACAGTTAACACTAAAAATGGCGTAGTAATATTTGCAGGCCGTAATTTATCACATTGCCAAATTGCATAAATGCAAACCTCCCAAGGTTGCATCCATAGCTTGTATTCATCTGGGCTGGATATGTACCCTGAACAAAATTAAGTGCTGACAAGTGAGAAGGCTGCCATAAATCTGTTACTTGCATTTTCTGTCATCAGCTGCAAACTTGTTTACAAGTTTTCTAACCAAGGCCAGTAGACACAGAGCACATAATCCCTATTATTTGCAGCCTTGCAAAAAAAAAAAACTCTGCTAGCTTCAACTCATTTCATTCATAACTCAAAATATCCAATACTTTGTAATCAGAATCCAAGAATGTAAATACCTTCAGCAAGTTGATAGGTGTGTTCATTCATATAATATCAGATGTTTTAGTTCAGAACACATTTTGAAAATGACTATGATTACTTAGTTGATTCCTTGCCAGTTAAAATGTAGTAACACACCTTAGTAAGCTAATGAATCACTGTCAGTGGTGCAACAGTTACCACACTTGCTTTAGTGCCGAAGGCTGCAGGTTCTATTCCTGTACTGGATAGATGGATTGCTGATACTCAGATGCAGCATACGGAGGGCGTTGCACTCCTGTGTGTGTCATCCTTTGGATGAGACATTAGGCCAAGGCCCCATCTGCCTGAGTTGGTTGAAGTTCACATGGATATAAAATATCCCATGGCACTGTAGGGGAACTTCCCAAAGCCCTGGCCAAATTTCCACTAGTAGTATAAATAACACCTCAGGTCTCTCCCAAAACGAGGCTACTAACCTAGTGGGTCAATGAAGAATAAATAAATAAATGAATGAATAAAAGGCTGAACCATATTCGCATGTCAAGGTCCAATATTTAAAGTCTTTGTTATGCATGATCCTGAATAAAAATCATTATGAACTGTCGCTTAAAATAGTACAGTACGTAAGGATTTGAAGACCTGGGTTTGAATCCCATCATAGCCTATCTTGTATAAGCTTTGTTATCTAAAATAAGCAGTTTATTCTCTGTTTGGTTCCACATATCTTCATACAAAATGACTTGACTGCTTCAAAATATAGCCTGCATGCCAAAATAAAAAAAATCTATTTTCAAAAAATAATTCGATGTATTGGTTTATATCCTTTTTTATTGTTTTGTAATAATTTTTTAATCTGCTGTTTGTCACCTTTATGAGACTTATTTTTTCTAAAATCACTTTCTAACACCAACAACATTGTCCTTACCTAAAACTCACATGCACTACCAAATTTCATCTTGTTCTATGTAAATATCTAAGTAGGTAAGTCCTAGGCTAGCTGCCCTCATAGGTCATTTCTTGCCTAGCCATTTTTTCTTCCAAAGGTGAGAATCAAATGCTGTACCTTGTGCTTGAGAATTATGCTAATCCTCAACAAGCTGATCTATCTCTGAATTTAAATAATTTCCAAGGTTACTGATTACAAGTGCATCCAAACACAAAACACTAACTCAGACCAGTGGATAGGAAATCATAAATTCTCTCCTGGTCTGTCACCTGTCTCTAATGGATAGAGGCAATCTATAAATCTTCAATCACTTACGGCGAAGCTTATACATACTCATGAAAATAACCTCTAGGGCACCAGACTACATACTCATGAAAATAACCTCTAGGGCAACAGACGTGTTACACACATTTGGGGTGCATGGCTAGGCTTAAAAAGACCCTTATGCTTGTTAGTCATATATATACCTATGAACCCATAAATACCAAATACAAAGAGATTTAAAAATCAATAAATAAAGAAATGCATTCGTTTACTGTCTTACTAAATATTGCAATGATATGTATATGTTGCTGTCTTTAACTGTTGAATGTGGTATTGTTTACATATCTTTCATAAAATACCATGATGATGCATTTAAATAAGCAAATCACAAATAAATAAATAAATTAATTAATTAGTTTACCAGCAAACAGAGTTATCAGAAAATGTTCCTTTGCAAACACACCGATCTACTTCACCCAACCCTTAATTATTTGTAGATTTGTATGTATGCAAATGCTTTAAGTTCAAACTTGCTTGAGTTTCAGAAGTTGCTACTAATAAATCGTGCACATTTTGCAAATGCGTATTAGATTTTTATATATTCCAAAGTATTTATTTTCTATCAGCTGCAGAGATGCTATATTCATTTTCATTGCATCCTTTACATAGTAATATTTCCCTTGAGAAGCAGTGTCATGTGATATTTTACGTACACCTGTGGTCACTTCATATAGTTTGCATCTCTGCATGAAAATACAGTTTCTATTTTGGATACTCTCCAGTGTTCAAGATCGAGAAAACTAACCTTTTATGCAGAAGTGGAAAACAACCAGCTATCTTTATTAAAAAGAAATAAATCATTAATAAGCTAGAAGGTAAGAGTTCAAAATGTATCCACTTGTATTATGTAAATGTGCGTCTCTTAAATGTAAAAACAGAAATCACAATGTGAATTATTAACAAATTCTGTGGAACATGTTGATTTTTAGATACTTTAAAAATACGTTTTGGTTATTGCTTTTATTTTATGTATCTTACCAGCACTGGAGTGTTTATCTAAGAACTGTAACATTTTATCAGACATTAGTTATCAGTGTTTCACTTCATTGAGATCTTTTAATAATTTTTGTAGAATACCTTCTGAAAAAATAAAGTGTTCCATTTGCATGGATGATACTCAAAACCACATCAGTATAAAAGAGTGTGTCAGGTAGGGAGGACAGATGTTCAGGTTCAACGTGAGGCAGGGATTGTTTGACATTCTACAGCGTTTCTAGGACTTGTGACTATGAAATCAGCCCATTGTAAAATGTTTGCATACAAGCAGGGAATTTTATGTCATGTTTTACTGTGTATGTGGGGTTGTCTGTTGACTTTTTTCAACAATGACCTGGGAAGAAATGGCATATATATTGAAAAGACTCTATGGTGTTTGCATCAAAATATTGAAGTTTTTTAGTCATTTTAAATTTGTTAGAAGAGTATCACAAAGAAATAGATGCAAACATTCACACAGTAGATTATAAGTGGTGATATTCACAACAGGCATAAAGGTGGATTTCAGTATGTCACATATACATTTTCAGAAAGCAATGCAAATGAGGTAAGCAAATAAGGGTGATTTTAGGAGGCAAGCAATAACATTTACACTGACAAGCTTCCTTCAAAAGGGAATTCCACATGACAGGTGCTATTTTGTGAAATTTATCCCCTGTAACTTCTGAAACTCAAGCAAGTTTGAACTCACAATATAATACATAGTGAGACTGGGGGAGGATGCTATAAGGCATGTTCTGTAATATATAATGAGAATAGGGGAGGGTGCTATAAGGCATCCTCTGTAATGTGTAGTGACTCTGAGGAAGGGTGCTATAAGGCATATTCTGTAATGCATAGTGAGACTGGAAGAGAGCAATATAAGGCATCCTCTGTAATATATAGTGAGACTAGGGGGGCACTATAAGGCATCCTCTGTAATGCACAGCCCAGCATAACGCATCTGAGATACTTCAAGTGCAACTAACATTGGGTAAGATGGTGATCCAGGTCATAGCCTGCTAAAGGCCCCAACCATGTCCCTAGACTCTCACTCCATGTTCCTAAGCACCCTGGAATCTATTGAGGTCCAACCCAACACTCTCATACTAGGAGACTTAAACTACCCCTTCATCAGCTGGGAGAACTACTCAAGCACCAGTACACTGGCTCAACTCTTCCTGGAATTCATCAATTCCAATGCCCTGGACCAGCTCATTCTGACCCCCACTAGAGGAAGCAACATCCTTGACCTGGTTATTAATAACATGGGAGACCATTGCTCTACACCAGTAGTCAATCCCTCCCTGGTCAGATCTGACCATAAACTAATCACCATGGAAATCCACAGCTCACCCCCCCCACCCCCCGCAAAGGTAACCACCTTGAAAAACTTCTCCAATGCTGACTTTGGGCTCCTAAAAACAGAGGTGGCTAACTTCACAGCACCCATGCCAATTGAAAATAGCTGCATGACTGCCAAATCATACACCAATGCACTGTACGAACAAGTACATAAATGCATGGAACTTGCCATACCCAACAGATGCAAGACACTCTCCTCCAAAAAAAGGAAGCCAATCTGGTGGCCCCCTCCCATTAATAAACTCTACAACAGAAGGAAGAAACTGTTGCAGAAAAAGGTGAAGTCCCAAGACTGGAAAACTCCCTTACTAGCCTCAATGAAAAGTTGAGATCCCTCATCAAATCCTTTAAAGCCAGCTATGAAGGCAGAATTCTGGCAGACACTAAAAACAATCACAAAGCCATCTATAGTTATATCAAGAACCTCCATGGCAATACCTAGATTTGATCTGAGTTACTGCACAATGGTACCTCCTATACTGAGTCAACAGATATTGCCAGCATACTGGCCGGCAAATTCAGTGCCAACTTTACCCCTCTCTCCCCTCTAAAGGACCAGTCAATACCAGAAGAATGTCAGGCACCCTGCATTACTGCAGCACAGGTTAAAGCTGCATTGTCCAAGGCCAAGAACACAGCTTCCATGGGACCCAATAATATCCCTGGCTGTGTTCTACATGAACTACAAAGTGAACTGGCACCACATCTGTGTGCCCTATTCCGTCACAGCCTCACCTCAGGCTTTGTTCCAAGCAAATGGTGCACTGCTACAGTCATCCCTCTCCATAAAGGGGGGAGCAACTACAGACCCTGCGAATTATCACCCCATTAGCCTGACAAGTCTGATATGTAAAGCTATAGAGCGCATCATCATGGACCTGATTAATAAAGATATAGGAAATCTCCA
This sequence comes from Protopterus annectens, assembly GCF_019279795.1. Taxonomy (NCBI): domain Eukaryota; kingdom Metazoa; phylum Chordata; order Ceratodontiformes; family Protopteridae; genus Protopterus; species Protopterus annectens. The sequence continues at coordinate 1,904,222,183 of NC_056729.1, forward strand.
AACTCTAGACCCCACACAATTTGGCTTTGTGAAAGGGAGACCATGCCTGCTCAACCTGCTTGACTCAGTCACCAAGGCCGTGGATGAAAGTAAGGCAGTGCATACAGCCTACCTCGATCTGGCCAAGGCCTTTGATACCATTCCTCACTTGGGAATTATTGATAAACTCCCCAAACTAGGCATCAGCCCCTATATCACTAGATGAGTTGCAAATTGGCTCACAGATAGAACACACAGTGTGAAAGTAGTAGACTCCAAGTCAGACTGCCGACCAGTCATGAGTGGAGTCCCACAGGGATCGGTCCTGGGTCCTCTCCTATTTGGCATCTACTTCTCAGAAGTCCTGGTCAACACAAAGGAACTGTAGCTGACCAAGTTCGCAGATGACTGGAAGCTAGGAGCCATTATTAACTCCCCAAGTGATACAGACATCCTACAGAAAGGCCTCACTGAGATCAATGACTGGTGTCGAACCATGGTCTTAGGCTTAATGCCAAAAAATGTGTCATCACCCCCTTTGGTAAAAACTCAGTTCTCACTCATTACCACATCAATGGGAGCCCACTGAACACTGAAAGCATTATAAGAGATCTAGAGATGCAGGCTGACAGCAACCTCTCCTTTGACCACCACATTGCCACTATGATCAGAAAGTCCTTCTATGTGGCATATCTCATTACCAATGGTTTTGCATCCAGGAAAAAGAGGTCATTGTCTCCCTCTACTCTTCTCTCATTAGACCAATCATTGAGTATAATGTCCCATTTGGCATGTACCTCTCTAGACACCTGCAACAGCTGGAGAGGCCACCGACCTACCTCACAAAGAGGATCCTAGGCATTAAACACATGTCCTACACGGAGCAACTCAAAAAACTCCAGCTATTCTCTGTCTCATATCGCCTACTTAGAGGTGATCTTTGCTTGACTTACAAAGCAATGTCTGTCCCAGATCTGTTAGAAATGCTACATCTAAAGAAATCCTATCCCTCCACACCACATGCTCCAGAGACCTCAACCTCATTACCACAATCAACAGAATATACTGGAGGGACAGCTTTCTCACCAGAGACTACCCATGCTCTGGAATAGACTTCTCATACATGTGAAGCACAGCACCATGCTGTCCCTCTTCAAGATGAATCTTTATGAGTGGATGGGTAATAGAAAGTTCACCCCGGGGATCACTCCAGTGGCTCTACTTGATAGAGGCACTGGGAACTAACATCGGGCAGCACAATGCCAGGGCACTTCTATAGGCTTGGCTTGTAAAGGCTCTGAGGCCATTAGCCTAGTACACACCTATGAACTTATGGACCATAGTGAAACTGGGGGAGGGCACTATAAGGCTTCTTCTGTAATGTATAGTGAGACTGGGGGAGGGTGCTATAAGGCATCCTCTGTAATGTATAGTGAGACTGGGGGAGGGTGCTATAAGGCAGCCACTGTAATGTATAGTGAGACTGGGGGAGGGCACTATAAGGCATCTTCTGTAATGAATAGTGAGACTGGGGGCGGGCACTATAAGTCATCCTTTATAATGTATAGTGAGTCTGGGGGAGAGCTCTATAAGGCATCCTCTGTAATGTAATGTGAGACTGTGGATGGCTGCTATAAGTCATCCTCTGTCATGTTTAGTGAGACTGGGGGAGAGCGCTATAAAGGCATCATCTGTAATGTATAGTGATTCTGGGGGAGACTGGGGGAGGGCACTATAAGGCCCTGTAAGGTATAGTGACACTGTGGGAGGGTGTTCTAAGGCATCTGCTATAATGCATAGTGAGACTGGGGGAGAGCACTATAAGGCATCTCCTGTAATGTACAGTGAGACTGGAGGAAGGTGCTATAAGGCATCCTCTGTAATGTATAGTGAGATTTGGGGGAGGGCACTATAAGGCATCCTCTGCAATGTGTAGTGAGACTGTGGGAGGGCAATATAAGGCGTCCTCTGTAATGTACAGTGAGACTGGTGGAGATGGCACTATAAGGCATCCTTTGTAATGTATAGTGAGACCGGGGAAGGGCGCTCTAAGGCATCCTCTGTAATATATAGTGAGATTTGGGGGAGGGTGTTATAAGGCATCCTCCGTGATGTATAGCAAGACTGGGGGAGGGTGCTATAAGTCATCCTCTGTAATGCATAGTGAGACTGGGAGTGGGTGCTATAAGGCATCCACTGTAATGTATAGTGAGATTTGGGGGAAGGCACTCTAAGGCATCCTCTGTAATGTACAGTGAGACTGGAGGAACGGCACTATAAGGCATCCTTTGTAATGTATAGTGAGACCGGGGAAGGGTGCTCTAAGGCATCCTATGTAATATATAGTGAGATTTGGGGGAGGGCACTATAAGGCATCCTCTGTGATATACAATGAGACTGAGGGAGGATGCTATAAGGCATCCTCTGTAATGTATAGTGAGACCAGGGGAGGATGCTGTAAGGTATGTGCTGTAATATAAAGTGAGACTTTGGGGAGGGCCCTATAAGGCATCCTCTGTAATGTACAGTGAGACAGAGGGGGGGGGTGCTATAAGGCATCCCCTGTAATGTACAGTGAGACTGAGGGAGGGCACTATAAAGCATCCTCTGTAATGTGTAGTGAGTGAGTCTAGGGGAGGGCATTATAAGGCATCCTCAGTAATGTATAGTGGGACTGGGGGAGAGCACTATAAGGCATCTTCTGTAATGTAAAGTGAAACTAGGGGCAGGTGCAGTAAGGCATCTTCTGTAATGAATAGTGAGACTGGCGGGGGGAGCTATAAGGCATTCTCTGTAATGTATAGTGAGGCTGAGGGAGGGCACTCTAGGGAGTCATCTGTAATGTATAGTAAGACTGGGGAAGGCACTATAAGGTAATGGATAATGGGTTACTATTCTGCGGAGAGCACTATAAGTTAATGAATGATGGGTTACAGTTATGCAGTGGGTAAGGCATAGTGGAGGCATTTAATATTAGTCTAAGAGTACAGAAGGTGTGGAAAATAACTTTACATATGAATATTTGAAAAATAAATTTGTCTTTTACAACAATAGGTGGTGTGTGTTAGCCTTGGCAAGGAAACAGAAGGTGTGGAAAATAACTTTACATATGAATATTTGAAAAATAAATTTGTCTTTACAACAATAGGTGGTGTGTGTTAGCCTTGGCAAGGAAACAGAAGGTGTGGAAAATAACTTTACATATGAATATTTGAAAAATAAATTTGTCTTTTACAACAATAGGTGGTGTGTGTTAGCCTTGGCAAGGAAACAGAAGGTGTGGAAAATAACTTTACATATGAATATTTGAAAAATAAATTTGTCTTTTACAACAATAGGTGGTGTGTGTTAGCCTTGGCAAGGAAATAACAGTAGTTGGTTCTGGTGTTCGATCCCTTTATGAAGCAATATATACAGTTTAGAGTCATTTCCACCTTGTCAGTGATTGTAGACTGTTCTTCACCTATTATTGAAAAGGAATATTTTAATTTTTGAATGAGGATATAGTCAGATATAGAGTAACTAGATTCTGGAAAATTCATGTGTTTTACCCAGCATGAGAACTGAAGTTTTTCCATGATTTTTTTGGAGATAACCCAAGAGCCTGCAATGAAAAGGCTATGCTTTTGCAGTTCTGAGACATGTCAACTGCAATGTAGAAAGACTGCATTCTGACCTAATTTACACGTCTGTGAATCCCAGTTAATTAATGTGAAGTGCAGATCACTGCTGATCTGCACTTCATGGTAGCTAATTGCTGCTGATGCATTATGTGGCTAGTGGTTTCCCCCACTCAAATTTCCATAATCATTGAAGTGTTATTAAGGCTGCCTTACTCCCTGGTGCCTGGTGATCTCCCACACCTACAGTCCTCATACAAGATGATGTACCATTAAGGCATGAGAGTTTAACTTAGTCCCGAGTGGCTAGTGACTCCTTCCACCTCCCCAATCCCCATCATAGCTGAATTTTCAGTAATACCTCTGGGTCCTGTAATAGTTGAGGTGCACAGCCAAAGTTGTAGACTATGCTCATTAGTCTTGGAGTGTCTGAAGGTATGATATCCACCATTTCCATACTCGTACACACATGCACATCAAGCACACACACATGCAAATACACATATATGTACACAAGCACAGCACATTACCCACTTGGTTATGTTTATTCACTCATCCATTCATCATTTCACACACAAATACATACACCTTCCTGACACTCTCTAACTCCGCTCTATTGCTACTTCCTAGGTAGACACGCACTCACTTGCCCTTCACATACACTTGGTCATACACCTCCTTATTCAACCTTACCACTAAAATCCACAGTACTTCTGCAATGGATGAGCACCACCTTTATGTCACATTCACCAATGCAATGCATTAGAGCCTACTTCTGTAATGGATGAACACCACCTTTATGTTATGTTCACCAATGCAATGCATTAGGGCCTACTTCTGCAATGGATGAACATCACCTTTATGTCATGTTCACCAGTGCAATGCATTAGGGCCTACTTCTGCAATGGTTGAGCACCCCCTTTATGTCATGTTCACCAATGCAATGCATTAGGGCCTACTTCTGCAATGGATGAACACCACCTTTACGTCATGTTCACCAATGCAATGCATTAGGGCCTACTTCTGCAAGGGATGAACACCACCTTTTATTTAATGTTCAACAATGCAATGCATTAGGGCTTACTTCTGCAATGGATGAACACTGCCTTTACATCATGTTCACCAGTGCAATGCATTAGGGCCTACTTCTGCAATGGATGAACACCTCCTTTATGTCATGTTCACCACTGCAATGCATTAGAGCCTACTTCTGCAATGGATGAACACCACCTTCATGTCACATTCACCAATGCAATGCATTAGGGCCTACTTCTGCAGTGGATGAACACCGCCTTTATGTCACGTTCACCAATGCAATGCATTAAGGCCTACTTCTGCAATGGATGAACACCACCTTTATGTCATGTTCACCAATGAAATGCATTAGGGCCTACTTCTGCAATGGATGAACACCGCCTTTATGTCATGTTCATCAATGCAATGCATTAGGGTCGTCTTCTGCAATGGATGAACACCACCTTTATGTCATGTTCACCAATGCAATGCATTAGGGCCTACTTCTGCAATGGATGAACACCACCTTTATGTCATGTTCACCAATGCAATGCATTAGGGCCTACTTCTGCAATGGATGAATACCACCTTCATGTCATGTTCACCAATGTAATGCCTTAGGGCCAGCCATGCTGAACTACATGTCCAAATGATTTCATGAATACGCTATGGGCCTTTAATGATCATGTTTAATTGGGATACCTATTTTAGGGATAGCAACAAAAGATATCTATTCTTTTGGGAAATACTGGGGGGATAGAGAGGTTATAGGTTCATAGACCATTACTAGGCTAACTGTCCTTCTGGGACATTTTAAGTTTAACCAATTACCCCATGTGAAAATCAAACCCTGCATTTTGCCTGTCGAAGGTGAACACCTTAACCATTATGCCAACCTCTCACATGTATGCATGTAAATGACTGACAGACAAAATAATCTCTTTTTTAATGAAATTTAGGTGCTGCTAATTAGAGGTGGGGAGGCTTTGTTTGGAAGCGTTATTGCTGTTAAGTGGTATAAAGTTGAAAGCAGCTGGGAGGGTGTCTTGCAAAGGACAGGAGCATGACATGTAGATATCATTTGTTTTTTGTAAGTTACTTTGAAAAGGAGGAGGTTGGGAAGTTACAAAAAATGAGATTTCTGTACCTAATATTATTTCCCCTTCTTTGGGGTGAACTACTTTATTTCTAAAGAAAGCACTTCACATCAGAGATGTTTTTCACAACAATATGTTGGACTTTCAGGTAGCATTACATTTTCCTACATGTGCATTTTAGTTGTCAGAGAGGATGGAATGGAAGAAGAAATTCTGGTAGGAGGCAGAGTGAAAATTAAACTGAAAGAAAACTGTAAAGATTATAAAAGTGGGTTAGGTTATGCTTTTGACTATTATAAGATTATAAGCTCATAAGACGTTACTAGGCTATTAGCCCTGAGGCTCTTATAAGCCTAGCCAAGAGTTTAGCCCAAGTTTAGACAAGTCAGCACCCAAAGCCCCTGTCCAGCAGGGACACAGGTGGAATCCCAGGGGTCTGTTTTCTTTTTCCCCTCCAGTCATCCAGGTTGTGCTTAAAAAGGGATAATGAGGTACTCTCTGCTTGACGTGGAGAGGGTGTCTATTCCACAGATGGGGGAGTCTCTGGGAAGCAAATCTGTCTCACCAATAAGTCCTATTAAGGTCACAGACCAGGTTGAGATCGCACGTGTGGGTTACTCGAGTGGAACTTGACTTGCAGAGATGCAGCAGTCCCGTCAAGGCAGGGTCTAAGATTACTTTATAAGCCATACAAAGGTCACCTCTGAGGAGTCTGTATGAAACTGAGCAGAGGGAAAGGGCTTTTACCCTATCTGTGTAATGTTTGAGACCCTGGATCCTCCTGGTGTGGAACCCCTGTGGTCTCTCCAGCTGCTGCATGTGCTTTCCAAGGTACATCCCAAAGGGAGCACTGTACTTAATAATTGGTCTTATAAGGGAAAAAATACAGGGATGTTATGACCTCCTTGTCCTGGGATGAGATGCCCTTACTTATGAGATGGATCATGTAGAAAGCTTTCCATACAACAGACCCAATGTGGTGGTCAAAAGTCAGGTTGCTATCACCCTGGGTACCCAAATCCCTCACGACTGATTGCATGGTTAGGATGTTGTTATCGATGTGATAATATGTGGGGACATCACTCTCCCCAAAGGGGATGATGATGATGCATTTTTTGGCATTTAGTTTTAGGCCATGTTTCTGGCACCAGTTATTTGTTTTGTTGAGACCTCTTGGAAGATGTCCACCACTTGGGAAATTGATGGCTGTGCCCATCTTACAGTCATCTGCAAATTTGGTTAGCCATAGCCCACTGGTTTTGGCCTACTCAGAGAAGTATATCCTGAACAACAGATGCCCAAGACTGGGGTATGCCGCTCATCATGGGTCTACTGCTTGAGGTGGTCTCCCCTATTTTGATTAGGTGGGTTCAGTGGCGTAACTACGAGAGGCGAAGTGAGGCAATTGCCTCAGGGTGCCAAGCGGCAGGGGGCACTTTGGGCTGTGCTGGTAAACTCAGAACTGACAGCATTGCATAATAAATACTAAGAAAGTACATGCATCCTTGAGAATAATGCAAGCCATATGCAATGGAGTCTAGGAAAGGAGAAGTGTTGTTAATGTCACAATTATTGTCTATTTATTTATTTTTGTTTCTTTTCAGATACAGTTCTAAAAAGACTGTGTCATTTTTTTTGTAAATGAGAGTGGCCAGGAATGTGCTTTCAGAAATGTGATAATTGGCATTTTAAATGTTGCATGATGCTCTCGCGGGACTTTTTCAGTGCGCGGGCTTCGGCTTCAGGTAGGTGTTTGGATTGTGGGCTTGCTTGCTGCTGTTCAGTCGCTTCATGGATCGGTCTGTTTGTTTGGGTGCACGGATCAGTCTGTAGCTTGCTTGCTGTTCGGTTGGTCGCTTGGTCTCGCGGATCTGTCTGTGGCTTGCTGTTGGGTCGGTCGCTGGGCTAGATAAGTGAAGGGCTGTGTGTTGATCTGTAGTATTCTGGTTTTAACACTGTGCTGGAAGATGTTAGGAATGTGCGTATTTTCGTTGAACTGGACTTATCAGAGCTGGACAGTTCTGTGGTTACTCGTGCTCAACGTTGTACAGGTACCGAATATATTTGCGTTTAAGTACAACTTATTGTTCACTATTTTATGTGCCTTGTTAAGCTGAACAAATGATACGGGATCGCTTAAAGAAGGCTCGCGAAGAAAGAATTTTAGGGGTTAGAAGAACAATGATTACTGCCTTTCTCTGTTATGTGGGACAGGTATGTATGTATCGCATATGGAGGCAGATTGGGCACACTAAATTGACCGTAAATGTGAGAGAGTGCGTGAGTCTGTTGTGTGGAAGAGGTATTGCTGCAGTGCTAACCAACCTGCAGTGTAAATAAGCGATCTTACTTAAGTTACTTGAGCAGGTGGAAGAATTGTTTTCTACACTGTTGTACTTAACTTCTGATGTGGTTCCAGCAGACTGGAAAACTGGCATAACAGCGGTCTGGATTTATAAGGTCTGGTCTGGAGACTCTCAAGGTTGATGAGTCTTTAATAAAGGATTTTTCTGTATTTAACTTGAGCTTCTCTCCTTTTGGCATGCTTTAGTACTGCTTTGCTTATTTGGTGTTTTTTACTTGTTCAGCTTGCTCGCCATCCTTTTTGCTTATCAGGTTAATTCCACACTAATGCTTCTTTGGTAAATTTGAAACAGTTAAATGAGTTTGGTGGGTTGTATTCGTATTGCATGTTATAAAACCAAAAGTACCTTAGCTAAGGGTATGCAGTCTAAACGATTAGATTCAACTGTCAATTTACATGTGCACTTTAACATGCTGTCACATCTCTGCAGTGCGACTCCATGTAGGCCGCGTGCCTTTACTACAATGTAGTAGTGCTGCTTTCTTCTTTTTCTTTATTATACATTACAAAGGTTGTGGTTTGATGGGGTGGGTGACATTAGAGTGGGAGTTGCAAGGGCATAGCCAGTATGTTTTTAGGTGAGCTTTTAGTAAAGTTTTGAAGTGGGTGCATGATGTTATGGAGGTAATTGTGGGTGGGAGGGAGTTCCATAATTTGGCTATGGTGCAAGAGAATAGTGCTTCACCAGCAGAGTTATTCTGTCAGAGATGGTCCCATGCACAGCACTGGCTTGCCACACCTGCCCTGCTTCCTTCTACTGTGCTTGTAGCTTGCTGATATCATTGTGCATGTTGGTCTACCCTACTTGTTTTCCCTTCATTATTGTCTGTTACTGCCTGCTTTCTTGCATTTTCTATCCCAATGACACTGTATTTATATACCATTTTTTCTTTGATTCCTGTCCTATGCTCTCACAACTATTAAACCCAAATCCCCAGATTTCCCATGCATTCCATAACATCCTAGGACAGTGGGACAGGAAGGCAAGAGTTATGGACTGCATCCATCATCAACTGGGGATTAGATTTTCCACATAATCATAACATCTCCTTCTGCTGGCCAGAATGCACTGTACAATGCAATGTTTCTAGCTGTAGTAAAGCAGCATGCTTCTACAGTCAATAATTGCAGCAAGAGTGCAGGTATACACCTCGGTGAACTTGTATCTCCAGAGTCTGTAGGCATGCAACTCTGAGACTTTTCCAAAGGCAGCTGTTGAGAAGACACTCAAACTACACCCTTTCATGGGATGGGTAAGCCAACATCAGCTACTCACTGTTATTCCTCCCCAGTTGACTCTTTCATTATCTGAGCACGTAATTGAACTCAGGTTATCTGAAGTAAAGGCAGGGCCAAAAGCTCAGCGTCATGAAGCTGGCATTTCTTTGCCCTGTGTACCAACATGCTTTCTTTTTTGAATGATTTAAAAAATACTTTTCATTGCTTCATGCTGTACTACTGTACATTTTATTTTTGTATTGCATTACTCTAGTTGTTATCACAGAACTGCAGTTTGCTCTAGTGTTCTGTTTTGAACAACTGAACTTTGTTATTTGGCATACGTTGTCGTTTGAATTTATTTCTCATTGGGTTATTTATATTTGTCTAAGTCAATATTTTTGGCATAGTTGCTGTACTGTAGTTTCCTGCATTTTAAAAACTCAACTCTGTATATTTGCTACTTCAAATTCGGTGCATATATATATATATATATATATATATATATATATATATATATATATATATATATATATATATATATATATATATATATATATATATATGTGTGTGTGTGTGTGTGTGTGTGTGCGTGCGTGCGTGAGCATATATGCATGCTCATACATGCGTATATGATCTTTCTTACATTTTTTTTCTGGAATAATAAAACTACATGCACATTTTTGTTTCTAGAATAATCAGAATTTCATCTCGATGGCTTGGGTTCCTGGGGGGGGGGATGTTGGGGCGCCTAGGAAAAGTTTGCCTCAGGGCACTTCTAATGTAGTTACGCCACTGGGTGGGTTCTATCAGTGAGCCAGTTTGCTACCCATCTGGTAACATATAGATTGATGCCTAGTTGAGAGAGTTTATTTATTATGCCCAAGTGGGGAATAGTATCGAAGGCTTTGCCCAGGTCAAGGTAGGTGGTATGCACTGTCTTTCTCTTATTCATGGCTTTGGTGATGGTCTCAAAGAAGTTGACCAGATTTAACAGATAGGACCTTCCCTTGACAAAGCCAAACTTTGTGGAGTCGAGTGTTTCAAGGTTGCCAGTGTCCCTGTTAATGAGGTCCATGATAATCCATTCCATTGCCTTGCAGATCAGGCTAGTTATGGGTCTATAATTTCCCAGATCCATGGATGATACACCTTTCTTTAAAGGGATGACAGTGGTTGTCCTCCACTCGGCTGGGACAAAGCCGGTAATCAGGCTTTAGTTGAATAGGGTGCCTAATGGTGCTGCAAGTTCATGCTGAGTTCATGTAGGATGCAGCTTGGTATATCGGGTCCCATGGATGCTGTATTTTTTGCCTTTGAGAGGGCAGTGATAACCTGTTCCCTAGAGATAAGGGGGGGGCGACAGGTAATGGGGATGTCCTGATTTACTGATGGGGGACAGAGGGGAGAAGTTTTCACTGAGTCTGTCAGCCAGTAGGTTGGCTATATCTACTGCATTTGTGTATGTGGTGTCCTTGACAACCAGTTCTGAACAGATATGGATGCTTCCTTTGAGACTGCAGACATTTGTGAAGAAGGCCTTATGATTGTCTATAGTAGATGTGGCCAATTTGTACTTGAAGTTGACTTAGAGGATTTCACGAGTGCTCTTATTTGCTTGTTTAGACTAGGAGAGATTGCTTCCAATTGGGCACCTGCTCCTTCTTCCTTGCAGAGGATGACTTTGTCCTGTCGGGTATTCCTGATTCCATGCATCTATATAAATGCTTGTATAGTACTTTGGTGTAGATTTGGACCTTGGTGCCAGTTTCTACAGAGGGGGAGGGAGCTGTAAAGTTGTTTATACCATCCTTCAGGAGGTTGTAATCAGCATTGGAGAAGTTTTTTTGTTCAACCCCAGCTAGAAGGGGGTCAGGGGAGATGGTGACTTCAAACGTGACCACTTTATTGTTGGATCTTACCAGGGAGGATGACACTGTAGGGGTGCTGCAGTGGTTACTCATGTTGCGTAATACCATGTCCAAGATATTAGCACCTCTTGTGGGGGTATCGACTAGCTATTCCAAGGCATTTGCATTGATAAAATTGCGGAATCTCTGGGCATTCATGTTCTGGCATGAGTAGTTTTTCCATTCTACTGTTGGGTAGTTGAGGTCACCCAGGATCAGGACAAAGGGTTGCATCTTGATAGATTTGAAGAGCTCCAGATAGGTGGAGTGGGCATCTTGAATCAAATTTGGAAGTCTTTAGCTAGCTATGATTTGAATAGGGGTCTTGTCTATGGCTAACTTCACCTGGAGTGTCTCCTGTGTGTCATACTGTTTGACCAGCCTGGAGGTTTGTGTGTCTATAATATATATTGAAACTCCACTTCCTTTGGCTTTGCTGCCCACAGTCTGGGGTCTGAATGTATGTTAGGATGAGTAACCAGGTAAGGCTGGAGTGCTCTTTGCAGCTTTGAACCAGGTTTCTGACTGCACAGATGTCAGCATCTTCCAGGGTTAAAATGCTTGCAGTTTCATGTTTAGACTCTTAGCATTTAGCAGCATGACCCTTAATTTACGTTTTGTTGAAATGTTTATGTTGGCAGTATCGACCTCATGACTTTCCTAAAAAAGCCACTATGAGGGAGGCAAGGGCCTTTGCCCGAAGCCTGAAGCCCAAGTGAGACAGATGCAGGCCATCTCTAGCAAAGCATTGTGGTCTGTCGATCATATCTTCCCAGGCTGTCAGGTACTGGTTGAAGTCAGTCCACAGATATGATGCTTCTTACAGAATACTTGATACACAATGCCTAGTTAGAAGACCTGTCTGTTAAAAGGAAATTTATTCTACTGTTTTGCTATGAATACACTGAATTTCAGATCTCTTTGTCATAGTAGTAGATGATCTGTCTTAGTTTTTTGTTGTAGTCTTGAAGGGTTATATCAAGCCAGTAAAGATGGTCACAAATGTATCTTCAATCACTTTCTTCTTTCAAAGTGAATGTATGACACCCATTTCCCAACATTAATAGTAAGGAAAGGTTAATCACAAGACAAACGTTGACTGATGGTTTTGTTACAAACCCTACACTCCACAGTCACAACATGTCCTGACAAATATCTGACTCTTGATATGTTCCCAAATGCATGCATGTACTGTATATGTTCTCCTCTAGGCATTCCTCATGCATTACCTGCAGAGGCCTCCATCTCCTTCAAATTGAAGTATCAGAAAAAAAGTCCTGACAGTCAAGACAGAGCTGGGATCTGCAGAAATGAATCAAAGATGGCCACTGAAACATGAGTTGCAGGTTACTTACTAAACTAAGTACTCAAGCAGGGAGAATGCGTTAAGCTCATACATTATACCCTGATGTGGTAAGATGTCAAGGAGGGAAATGCTTATAGAAAGTAAACTCAAACTCATTCGAGCTTTCCTGGTCACTAAAGATAAATGGAAGAGAAATCCTAACAGATATGAGACTCTGAAAACATAAAGTATAATGTGAAAATAATTGCATAATCTATTCTTGGCCGGATGTGCTTACACACACACACACACACACACACACACACACACACACACACACACACACACACACACACACACACACACACACACACACACACACACACACACACACACACACACACACACACACACACACACACACACACCCACACACACCCACAAACCATAAGATAAGCGAATTACTTGCCTGTCACATTGATGACAGTTCTTATAATATGGAACATTAACATGCACTGGAGGCAGGATCTAAGAGGCAGAAGAACTGAAAAAATCTTGCTAGACAATTTGTTCAGAATGTAAGTCTCTTCACTTGGATTCATAAAGAAATCAGAAAAGCCTACTAATTAAATAAGTTTAATGAAATCATTTCTCCCAGCATGTATGATTTTTAGACATCTTACAGGATGTCGTCTGTGTGCACTCATTAGAATTTGCTATATAAAAAAGCTCACCACCTAAACTGCACACCAGTCTTTTAGTCTAATGACCAGCTATTATAATGACTAAGGTCTTCATCTCTCATGCACAAGGTACAATGTTCAACTGACCTCCACACAATGCCTGTATGGAGTTTACATGCAGTTTTCCCTTTGTCTCTGTGGAGAAGTGAGAACAGCGCTAAGAAGAAGAAACTCAGGAAAAGCAGCAGCCTCAGATGAGGTCATAGCAGATAATGACAGATTTTGGGTGAAAGAGGTGAGAAATGGTCCCAAGGGTACTCATTGCAGTGTGGACAGAAACATGTATTACAGATGACTGGAGAAAGCATAGTGCCAGTGCTCATAAACAAAGGAGACATTTGCAATTGTGTGCAGTATAGAGGTATCAAACCCCTATCACATAGCATGAAAGCTCTGGAGAAGATGACTGATAAACAAATGTACCGAGTAGTAGAAAGTAAGATGGAAAACGAGAGGTTTGGATTCAGATCAGAATGCAGCACACCTGACCTGATGTTTGCAGTGAGGCAGGTAGGTGAAACGAAGGTAGAGATGAGGAAAGAGTCCAACTGGACATTCCTAGACTTAAGAAAGGATATATCAAGGTCCAAAAAATGCTGGTTTGGACAGTCCTACAAAGGTTTTAAGTCCCAGAAACATTGGTAGAATTAGCACAGGCTATGTGCAAGGACCCAATGACTCAACTAGGAATAGTGTTCTGTCTCACAGAGGGGTTCCCAGTGGGAGTGGATGTGCATGCATCAGGGGTCATCTCTCAGCCCAGTGCTGTTCATACTGGTAATGGACAACATTAGCAAACAGGTCAGAGGGGGAAGCTCAACAAAGCTGCTTTATGCAGAGATGTGGCATTACAGGCAGACTCTGAGCAAAATCATCATCAATTGACAGTGGAATGGAATACAAAACTGAAGGCACATGGGATGAAACTGAGCATAGATAAGACAGTTATAATGGCAGCAAATGGGGGAATCAAAAGAGGCTGGTAATTTGAGATATAATGGAAAAGAGCAGAACAGGTTAACAGCTTTAATCATCTGGAAGGGGTGGTTGAGGAGAAGAGAAGTCTGAATGAGGATGTCAAAGCTGCAGCTAACTACCACAGAGTGTTGGGGGTAGTGTATGGCAGAAGAATGCCGCAGAAGCTAAAAAGTAAGGATTAGAAAGCAGTGGCACAACCAGTAAAACTGTAAGGTACAGAAACCTGGGCAGTAAAGGTAGAGCAGTTGGAGAAGCTAGAGGTGATGGAGATGAAGTGTCTGAGATAGGTAGTAGGATGCATGCTGTGGGACAGACCAAGAAATTAGGACATCAGAGCAGAAACCAAAGTAGCTACAGTTGCAGTAAAGGTCAAAGAGAACAGCTTACAGTGGTCCTGGCATATGTGCAGACAATCTGGTGAGAAAGGTTTAGGACAGACAGGAAGAAGCCAAGGGGAAATGAGAGTGTCTTGCAAAGTGGTGGATACATTATTTGACAGAAGTCTTGCAACAGTCAGGCATGATTGTTGAAAAAGGTAGGAGAGTGGCAGTGAATAGAGTGATTCTGATACTTGACACACCACCTCAACCCCATGTGCAGAATGGGAAAAAGGGGGCTGATGATGATGAAGAAGAATTAACACAATTCACTTTTCTTTCTGCAACCCTTCACTAGTGACCTATGGACACACAGACAGAACTGACTGTACTCCCAACAGTAATCATGAATTAGTTTATGAATCCCTTGTGGGAAAATACTGTACCTTTTCATACTTTACATCTCCTTACTATCCCTTCTTCACACATTTCCTTACTTCTATCGATTTCTCTCCATGGCTTTCCCTCTAAATATACTATAAGCTTACCTTTCTCTTGCTTTGTATTGCATGTACTGTTTTTTGTTATACTAATTTCCTTTAATTTCTCTATAAAACGGCTAACATTTCTCTAACTATTAAATCAATGTCATATAATTGTGTCTATTTTTAACCAATGTTTTTATATTTTCTCATTTGGTATAATTATTTAAACTATATTTGTTTTTGTATTATTCTTAAAGACTGTAAAATTATTATTCTTAAAATGTTTTGTGATACTTTGCAGTTTTTCCTCCTATGGCCTCTGCTGAAAATAGGCTCCTACTTAGTTGAACTTTCCTGGTAATCAAATGTCAATAAATAAATAACTAAATAAATAAATAAATAGTGTTTTTCCTGTGAATATTTCATCCATTTTGACCTACCAACATTATCTCTTGGTAGAAGTACTAGCTCCTACTAAGCCATAAAATAAGGTAGAAGAAAGAATTGCAAAGTTGAAGATGTTAAAAAAAAAAAAAATAGGATCCAGTTTGGATCATCTACTTCAGCCGCAACCTCAGTAAGAAATGCACAACAGTCGCCAAGGAGGGAAAACAAAACTGTTTGAAATCAACAATCCTCCATCCCAGCCAGCAGCAGAAACAGCAGTGCATTGTGGGAGAAGAGGTGCATGAGAGCTCTTGCACCACGAAACAATTAACGAAGAATAAGATCATGGCAGTCTGATGCTACACCTCTGTTACACTACTGACTGTCAAAGATTTAATGCCTGCTGTGCCCAAATGCAATTGATCAGTATAGGTTCATAGGTTCATAGGTTCATACTAGGCTATCTGCCCGAGGGCATTTACAAGCCTAGCCCATCGTTTTGTGGCTTACGCCACCCCTTTAGTACGGGGAACTAAACCCATTATTTTGCTGTGCCTCTGTCGAGCAATGACACTGAGGTAATCCCTGGGGTATATCTGCGATCTCCCATCCATTGGTCAAGATTTCTCTTGAACAAGGCCAGTGAGGTGCTCTGCCTCACATGTACCGGGATTTTGTTCCACAGCATAGGGAGTCTTTGGGTGATGAATCTATCCCTCCAGCACGTCCTATTAATAGTCGTGTCAAGGTTTAAGTCTCCGCCCTTGTGGCTCTGATGGATCTGGATTTTTGAGGTGAAGCATATTCATCAAATCTGGGTTTGACATGGCCTTGTATGTTAGGCAAAGGTCACCTCTGAGCAAGCGGTAAGCGACTGAGTAGAGCTGGAGTTCTTCCAGTCGGGCAGCATAGGACAGATTTTTGAGACCCTTTATCCTTTTGGTGAGGAACTTTTGTGGCCTCTCCAGCTGCTGCAAGTGTCGGGTCAGATACATTCCGAATGGGGCATTGTACTCAATCATTGGTCTGATGAGTGATGAGTAAAGGGAGACTATGACCTCCCTTGATCTAGATGAGAAACCCTTCATGATAAGGTGGGCAATGTAGAAGGTCTTCCTAACTACTTTAGCTACATGGGTGTCGAATGACAGACTACTATCAACCTGGGTCCCCAGGTCCCTGATAACTTCTTCTGCACTCAGTGGATTGCCACCTATTTGGTAGCTAGGGGTAACCTTGTTTTTCCCGAAGGGTATGACTATGCATTTTTTGGCATTTAACTTTAGGCCGTGGCTCTGGCACCAGTTATCCGTTTCTGTGAGACCCTTCTGAAGGATATCTGTGTCAGATGTGTTTTCTACTATGGCGCCCAGTTTGCAGTCATCTGCAAACTTGGTCAGCCATAACCCTCCTGTGTTTGCTTGTACTTGGAGAAGTAGATGCCAAACAAGAGTGGGCCCAGGACTGAGCCCTGTGGGACACCACTTGTGACAGGCTTTGAGTCTGACATGGCGCCAGCAACTCTGACCCTGTGGGTTCTGTCACTCAGCCAGTTTGCAACCCATCTTGTGATGTATGGGTTGACATTTAAGCTGATGAGTTTTTCAATGATACCTGAGTGGGGTATTGTATCAAGGCCTTAGCCAGATCGAGGTAGGCTGTATGGACTGCCTTTCCTCATCAATGGCTTTGGTGACTGTTTCAAAAAGTCAACCAAATTTAAAAGGCATGATCTGCCTTTGACAAAGCCAAACTGGGTTGGATCCAAAGTCTGCAAATTCCCTATGTCTTTATTTATGAGGTCCATTATGATCCTCTCCATGGCTTTGCAGATAAGGCTTGTCAAACTAATGGGCGGTAATTTCCAGGGTCGGTGGAGGCACCGCCTTTGTGAAGTGGTACCACAGTTGCAGTGCGCCACTCCTGGGTACGTATCCAGAGGTAAGACTTTGATTAAACAGCTGTCCTAGCTGTGGGTTTAATTCCTCATTGAGTTCATGGAGCACACAGCCGGGACACCATCAGGTCCCATGGATGCTGTGTTTTTGCTTTGGAGAGAGCAGTTTTCACTTGGACGCTGGAGATGTTTGGGGGCTGCAATCGTTTGGTATAGATATCCCTCCTTTTGGGGGAGGGGAGAAGTTTGCACTGAACCTGTCAGCCAGTATGTTGGCAATGTCTGTAGGATCAGTAATCTTCACATCATTTTGAACTAGCTCTGAGCATATCTGGGAGTTTCCTCCCAGGTTTCTAACATAGCTAAAGAAAGCCTTATGATTGTCTTTTGAGTCTTTAGCTATTTTTCTCTCGAAATTTGCTTTGGAAGATTTTATGAGAGCTCTTAGTTTTACTTATAGTGATCAAGGGTGTCTTACCTTTTAAGGATTTTGCTCTATCTTGTAGTAGCTTCCTCCTTTTGTTGTAGAGTTTGTTTATGGCTGGGGTCCACCAGACTGGACGCTTGCCTTTGGTACAAAGAGTCTTTGTTTTGTTTGGGATTGCCTTATCCATGCAGTCCTGTAGGTGCTGGTAGAAGGCATTTGTAAGTGATTCAGCAGCTTGAGTACTGTTTTCCATGGCTCGGGGCCTGAAAGGAGACCACACTAGTCTTGAGAGGGGCGAAGGGGGCTTTTGAGAAGTTTTTTGCTATGGTCTTTTTATTTCAGGTGGGGTGGGATGAGGACCTCCAGCGAGATTAGTTTGTGGTCTGATCTCACCAGTGAGGGGTACACCTCCGGTGTTGAACATTGTGCTCCCATGTTCGTGATGATGAGATCAAGTATGTTGTCTCCTCTTGTGGGGATGGTGACTAGTTGTTCCATGGCATTTGAATTTATGAATTCCAGGAACTTTTGGGCTAGGGTGTTTGGGCTTGAGTAGTGTTCCCAGTCTATATTAGGGTAATTGAAGTCACCTAGTATGATGGTGTTTGGTGATACATTTATCCCCTCTAGTGTTTTCAGGAAGGCCATGTGAGGTTCCTGGGTTTGTGAGGGTGGCCTGTAACATGCTACAATTTGCAGAGCAGTCTTGCCTATGGTTAATTGCACTTGGATGGTCTCCGATGCATCATGCGTTGCCACCAGTCTTGAGGTGTGGGTGTCCTTGATGAATATGGATACCCCTCCTCCTTTCTTGGTATTATCCGGATTTTGGGGCCGGAACGCATGATATGAGGTAAAACCTGATAGCGCTGGGGTGCTCTCGGGAGCCTTGAACCAGGTTTCTGTCACAGCACAGACATCGATGTTCTCCATACTGAGAAGGGCCTCGAGTGCGTGCATTTTGAGATTTAGACTTCTGGCATTGAGCAGCATTACCCTTAGTTTTTTTCCTTTTTTATGTTCTAGGGTGGTAGGTTTAGAATTTGAGCCTTGCCTAAAAAAGGCACTATGGGGTGGCAAGAGCCTTTGCCAATATCCGGAATCCCAGGGTGACAGGTGCAAGCCGTCCCTTGCAAAGCAGCGTGGCTTGTCCAGCATGTCATCCCAGGCAGACAGACACTGGATCCCCTTTGAATGACACCAGTGTTTAAGCCAATTGTTAAAGTTGATCATCTTATCTCTGTATTGTGGCATCATTCTTGGTGAAGGTAGGATACTGCTCAAGGTCAGGGTCATACCTGCCTGGGCTACATAATCAGAGAGCTCCTCAATGTCTCTTTTCATGTAGTCCAAGGAGGTACGTCTCAGGTCGTTTACACCAGCGTGGACAATGACTGAGTCATATTTGTACCTGCTGTTGAGAGACTTGAGTGCTTGCGTTATGTGGCGGATTCTAGCGCCCGACAGGCAGCTTACTGTGACCTTCTCCTTATTCAGTCTGGTGAGCGGGACATCAGTGTGTCTGACTATGGAGTCACCAATGACAAGTGTGTCTGGCATTGTGTTTGGCCTTAAGGGCTGTGACTGTTTGACACTCTGACTGTGAGGTCTATGTGTTGCAGGTGTTGTGTTCTGAGGTGGTGGTTGTTTGGGTGTCTGCTTTGGTGGCCTCTGTTGTTTTGGTAAATTTTTGATCAGAGCCTCCGAGTATGTCTTTGTGTGTTTATGTGTATGATTTGAGGTTGTAATGGTACTATGTGAGACTGGGTCTATAGTGTGTGTGGTAACCTTCTCCTCCTGACTGGTCTTGCCAGTCCTATGTTGAGAGAGCTCAGCCTCCAGTTTGGCCGTATAGTTGCATCTCTCGCATGTATTTGTGTTTTGTGGGAGGAGGAGAGGGTTGTCTGTGTACATGAGGCAATTGTAACATTGCCTCAATATTCCCAGGTTCACCAGCTGAGCAGGAGAGGACACAAGCAACTGATCCCTCGACATGCTAGAAGGAAAAGAAAAAAAAAGCTTTAAAAAGATGTCGGGGGGACGTGGGTGACCGAAAAATGGGGGGTTGCCTTTTGGGGTACTATCTATGACAAGAGTGCCGTATCAGGGTAATAAGTACTGTAGGAGCAAGTGCTACGTTTAACAGATAGAGAATATTCTACTTGGAGTCAAGTAGAGATGATCTTTTTAATTATAGGATACGCTGATTAGATCAGTAGTATAGTTCGAGGAAGGTAGTTTTAAGGGAAAAATTGAAGAGTGGACTTTAGGTAGCCCGAATAGTTTAAACCTGCTTAACCGCCGCTGCCCTAGTGTGCAACAGTGGCAGCTCAGCTAAATCATCAGCGCTGTAACGCGCTACCGCGTTTTATACCAGGGGGCTGGAAAAAGCTAGAAACTGGCCCAAAACGACCAATAAACTACTAGTTACTGGCTGAAACCTCACAAAACTGGTCAAAAGGCAGCTCAATGCATCCCCCTCTCACTGGTAAAAAGGAACCCTTCCTATTAGTTCTAATGAGTTATGTCATCCCAAAGTAATTATTCCTTTTTCTTTTTTCAGTTAAGCATGCATTGAACAGAACATGCTAGGGGTACCCCAGCTGTTGCTGTTTTCATCTTTACATCATGGGGGATATTCATTATCCCAGGATTCATATGTGTGCAAGACTAAATGGTGAAGAGCACTGCTATATATTTATGCAAATATGCTCATTGAAAGGTAATGGTACTTACTGCACTAAACTTAAAGGCTGCACAGATATGCCAGAAGCTGTTGAGCTGTCTGGAAGCTCATAAAGTGGATTAAAACTGTTATTTTTGTGAATGTGAACATTTTGAGTGTAAGTTGATAATTATTTTCCAGTATTATCATAACTAGCAGCTGAACATAGGCCTGCACAAGCCTGTGAATCTTGTAAATGTTCACTTAAGGAAAATAGCACTCATTGCAGCTACATACAAGTGAATTAAAAAAAAAGATTGTGTGGGGTCATTTACTGCACTGTTATAACTTGTTAATACTTGTGAACCTCTGCTATCTCTGAAAAAAACAAACAAAAAAAAAAAATCTTGCTTTTTTCCCACTTTACTGAGATTTTAAAAAGTTCAGTTACAGACTTGCTGTTCTTGAACTGTTTGTAAGTTTCTGTGAGGCCATTTTTTGCTTGGGCTAAAGGGAAGTCTCTCTGTTGATCAGTGGCAGTGAAAAACATTGAGCAGCCTGCCTGCCCCTGTGGGAGTGGTTACTGATGTGAAACTGTAGTTTTATTGGCCATTTTGGGTCAATTCCAAAACTCCTTCATCTTCCTCTCTTAAAACCTGGTTGCCTCATGGTTTTGGCATCTTTTCAGGCTTGTTGGCTGTTGGTGAAGCACCCACCAAGAGGAGAAAATGCTGAGAGAAGAAAGGAGCCACTTTTGAGATTTTTAGTATTTTTCCTCTGTTTATTTGCTAAGTTTTTCTGCATAGCCGCCTATTTTGAGCATTTTCTGGCTAGTTAAACTTGATTTCGGCATTAGTAACTGTATTTAGAGCACAACCTAGAGCTGTTTACTGAATTTCCTGTTTGCACTTATTTTTAAAATTGTTTTTTTTCTCAAAACTTGCATTTTATCTGTCTTTGGCCTAGCACTCTTGTATGGGGTAATTTACTGCACTGTTATAACTTGTTAATACTTGTGAACCTCTGCTATCTCTGAAAAAAACAAAAAAACAAAAAAATCTTGCTTTTTTCCTACTTTTCTGAGATTTAAAAAAGTTCAGTTACAGGGTTGCTGTTCTTGAACTGTTTGTAAGTTTCTGTGAGGCCATTTTTTGCTTGGGCTAAAGGGAAGTCTCTCTGTTGATCAGTGGCAGTGAAAAACATTGAGCAGCCTGCCTGCCCCTGTAGGAGTGGTTACTGACTTGAAACTGTAGTTTTATTGGCCATTTTGGGTCAATTCCAACCTCCTTCATCTTCCTCTCTTAAAACCCTCTTTTGCGCGGTTTTGCGTGTTTTTGTGCATAGCGCAACAGCGGGCAGCATTGCCTAATTGAGTTTAAACTATTCCTGGCTCTTCAAAGTCTGCTCTTCACTTTTTCCCTTAGAACTGCTCTATTTCTCAATTTAAACACCATATTCTCATTCTAAGGCCCTTCACTGGTCCAATTAAGTAATCCTACAAGTTAGCACTATTAAACCATAAGCACTACTTACTCTTATACTCTCTACGATTACCCTGTCCTCTATTGGTCCATCTTAAATTCAGTTTCCCTATATTACTCTAGCATGTCCAAAGGTCAGTCAGTGGTTTCCTCTCCAGTCCAGCTGGTGAATCTGGGAATTTTGAGGCAATGTTACAACTGTCTCATGTACACGGACAACCCTCTCCTCCTCCAAACAGGTTCAAATATATGTGAGAGATGCAACTATTTAGCCAAACTGGAGGCTGAGCTCTCTCATCTCAAAACTGGTGTAACCAGTCAGGAGGAGAAGGTAACCTCACACAACACAATTCCAGTATCACACAGTCCCACCACATCAGCGAACCAAACACATAAATACACAAAAACATACTCGGAGGCTCTAAATAAAAATCTAACTAAGCAACAGAGACCTCCAAAGCAGACATCCAAGAAAACGCTACCTCAAAACAAAACACGCACAACACATAGCCCACAAAGTCAGTGTGCCAAGCAGCCACAGCCCTTAAAGCTGAATAACACACCTGATACTCTTGTAATAGGTGACTCTATTGTCAGACACACTGACGTCCCGCTCACCAGGCTGAATAAAGAGAAGGTCATGGTGAGCTGCCTGTCGGGTGCTAGGATCCGCCACATAACGCAAGCACTCAGGTCACTACAAAGCAAATACAAATATGACTTGGTCATTGTACATGCTGGTGTGAATGACCTGAGACGTACCTCCCTGGACTACATGAAAAGAGACATAGAGGAGCTCTCTGATCATGTAGCCCAGGCTGGTATGACCCTGACCTTGAGCAGCATCTTACCCTCACCTAGAATGATGCCACAGTACAAAGACAAAATGATCGATTTTAACAATTGGCTAAAATTTTGGTGTCATTCAAAGGGGATCCAGTGTCTGTCAGCCTGGGATGACATGCTCGACAAGCCACGTTGCTTCGCTAGGGACGGCTTGCACCTGTCACCCCTGGGCTTTCGGATATTGGCAAAGGCTCTTGCCACCCCATAGTGCCTTTTTTAGGCAAGGCTCAAAAGTCAAACCCACCCCCATAGACAGCACAAGGAACAAGAAACTAAGGGTAATGCTGCTAAACACCAGAAGTCTTAACCTCAAGATGCATGCACTCAAAGCTCTCCTCAGTATAGAGAACATCGATATCTGTGCAGTGACAGAAACCTGGTTCAAGGCTCCAGAGAGCACCCCAGCACTACCAGGCTATACCTCATATCATGCTTTTCGGACCCAAAACCCGGACAGAACCACAAAAGGAGGGGGAGTTTCCATATTTATCAAGGATATCCACACCTCCAGGTTAGTGACATTGCACAAAGTATCGGAGACCATCCATGTGCAACTAACAGTGGGCAAGACTGCTTTTCAGTTTATAGCATCCTACAGACCACCCTCTCAAAGTCAGGAATCCCACTTGGCTTTCCTGAAAACATTGGAGAACATAAAGATCTCTCCGAACACCATTATAATGGGTGACTTCAACTACCCAAACATTGACTGGAAGCACTACTCAAACCCCAGCACCTTAGCCCAAAGGTTCCTGGAAGTTATAAACTCAAATGCTATGGAACAACTAGTCAACACTCCCACAAGAGGGGACAACATACTAGACCTGATCATTACCAACATGGGGATTCTATGCTCCACTCCAAAAGTATATCCCTCATTGGTAAGATCAGACCATAAATTAATTTCACTGGATGTCCACATCCCGACCCCACCCCCAGCCCAGAAAACCACAGTGAAAAACTTCTCAAAAGCGAACATCTCACTTCTCAAAACTGAAGTGGAATCCTTCAAGGCCCCAGGGCTAGTGGAAACTACGGCCCAAACTGCAGAATCCTATATAAATGCATTCTACGGACATCTCCAGGAATGCATGGATCATGCAATTCCAAACAAAACCAAGACCCAGTCATCCAAAGGCAGGTGTCCAGTCTGGTGGACCCTCGCCATAAATAAACTGTACAACAGAAGGAGGAAGCTACTACATGATAGAGCAAAATCCCTAATAGGGAAGGCATCTCTGATCAGTACTAGCAAAAAATTACGATCCCTCATAAAATCCTCCAAGGCCAGCTTCGAGAGAAGAATTGCACACGACACCAAAGACAATCATAAGGATTTTTTCAGTTATGTTAGAAACCTGGGATGCAACTCCCAGACTTGTTCTGAGTTGATTCTAAACGACAAAAAATACACTAAACCCACAGACATCACCAATATCCTGGCAGACAGGTTCAGTGCAAACTTCTCCACCCCCTTCCCCCCAAAAGAGCAAGTATTTATCCCAGCAGAGGGCTGCCTCCCAAACATCTCTGATGCTCAGGTGAAGGCTGCCCTCTCCAAAGCAAAAAACACTGCTTCCATGGGACCAGATGGTGTCCCAGGTTGCGTCCTACATGAACTCCAAGAGGAACTAATCCCTCAAATAAAACAGCTATACAATCTCAGCCTCACTACAGGATATGTGCCCACAGAATGGCGTACAGCAACAGTGGTCCCACTCCACAAAGGTGGAGCCTCTACGGACCCTAGAAACTATTGCCCCATAAGCCTGACTAGCTTAGTCTGCAAGGCTATGGAGAGGATCATCATGGAGCTCATAAACAAAGACATTGGGGACCTACAGACACTAGATCCTACCCAGTTCGGCTTTGTCAAGGGCAGATCCTGCCTTTTGACCCTGGTTGACTTCTTCAAAACAGTCACAAAAGCCATAGATGAAGGGAAGGTAGTCCACACAGCCTATCTGAACCTTGCAAAGGCATTTGACACAATACCCCACTTGGGCATCATAGATAAGCTATCCAGCTTAAATATAAACCCCTATGTCACAAGATGGGTCGCAAACTGGCTCAAAGACAGAACCCACAGAGTGAAAGTTGCTGGAGCCATGTCAGACTCAAAACCGGTCACAAGTGGCGTCCCACAGGGTTCTGTCCTGGGACCACTCTTGTTCGGTATATACTTTTCCGAGGTACAGGCAAATGTGGGAGGACTATGGCTCACCAAGTTTGCAGATGACTGCAAACTGGGCGTCATAATCAACTCTCCAGCTGACACAAACATCCTTTAAAAAGGTCTCACAGAGACAGATAACTGGTGCCAACGCCATGGTTTAAAGCTAAATGCCAAAAAATGTATAGTCATACCCTTTGGCAAAAATAATGTGCCCACAAATTACCACATAGGCAGAAACCCATTAAGTACAGAGAAAGTTATTAGGGACCTGGGGACCCAAGTTGATAGCAATCTCTCCTTTGAAAACCACATTGCCAAAGTGGTTAGAAAGACCTTCTACATAGCCCACCTCATCACGAAGGGTTTCACATCTAGATCAAGAGAGTTAATCGTGCCCCTTTATTCATCCCTCATCAGGCCCATCATAGAATACAATGCCCCTTTTGGGATGTACCTTACCCGACACCTGCAGCAATTAGAAAGACCCCAAAAGTATCTCACCAAGAGGATCAAGGATCTCAAACAGATGCCATATGCTGCTCGGTTAAAAAAACTCCAGCTCTACTCAGTTGCATACCGCCTACTTCGAGGCGATCTATGCCTGACACACAAAACTATGTCAAATCCAGAATTATTGGAAATGCTCCACCTCAGTAAATCTAAATCCCTTAGAGCTACACGCTCGAGGGACTTGAACCTCAGCACAGAAATAAATAGAACTTGCTGGAGGGACAGGTTCATAACCCAGAGGCTCCCTTCGCTCTGGAATAGAATTCCAGTTCATGTGAGGCAGAGCACCTGACTGAATCTCTTCAAGAAGAATCTCGATAGGTGGATGGGGGATCATAGGTTTGTCCCAGGGATTACTCCTGTGTCACTATTAGACAGAGGCACAGTAAACTAAACCTTAAAAAGGGCACAGTATACTCAAATCAAGGGGTGGCGTAAGCCATACAGAATCGGGCTAGGCTTATAATTGCCTCAAGGCAGATAGCCTAGTATGAACCTATGAACCTATAAGGTATTTTGTACTGTACAAATGGTTGTTATGTGGACAACCTGACTGGGTATATATAAGGTTAGAATAGGACAGCTAAAAATGGGGGAGAGAGAAGAGAAGGTGCATGCCAAAGGAAGAAATCAAGAGGGTTGTGCTGGAGGAAGTGGCAGAGAAGGGGCACTATGAATTTGGTGGAGGATAGACACAAGTTTTCAAATTTTTTTATATAAGAAGGAACATAGAGAAGGAGTAACAGAAGAGGGAATAGGAATTAGGCTCAAGGAAGAGTTAAAAAAATAGACAACATAAAAGACATATAAGAAAGGAGCAGTATTGTCGGCTGACATGGGTAAGGGATGAAAGACATACAGATAGACAAATGCAAAAGGGGGAGGGAAAGCAGGTGTTGTATCACATCTCACTCTATTCCAGATGGCCTCAAATGTTCCCACTGCCTGATGGAGTTGCAGTGAGGGACACCAGTGGTGTGGTGGTAGAGGCTTCCAGCGGCTCAATGGATAGTGTTGCATGTCTTTTGTATTTGAATGAGACACTGAGGCTTGATATGCGTTCAGGTCATTTATTGTACATAAACACATCAGGAGCTATAACTAGAACATATACTTCGAACTTCATATGCTTACTGACTGACCCATTATTTCAAACACACTCACATGTGCATCTCCATTCAAGCTAGCACTCACACTGAATGTCTATATAAAATGGCACTTATCTGGCACATGCTCAGTGACTTATATGCATGTGCTGTCTGACTACAGTGGCTGACTAGGTTCAATATATATACACTGATCTACAGATAGGACCATCCGGTTAAGTGAATCTATAACCCGCTGAAGGTGATCTTGCATGGGTTGAAGGTAGCTCTCCACTGCCTGCTCAAATGCATGCCCTACCAGGTCCCAATGTTTGCACCTTCCATGGCTTTGCTGCGTATGCCATTCTGGCTTTGCACAGAACCAAATCCATTGCCTGACCCTGAGGAGACACCCCAGACAGGTAAAGGGAGATGATGGCAGCCCCTGACCTAGGATTCACAAGGCTGGGCTGCCCCTGGGTTCTCTGGACCCCTACAAATGGGAGCATAAAAAGAAAGGGAAGAAAGGAAAATACTAAAATAAATTAAAAAAGATAAGACAGAAAGAGAAAGAAAGACACAAAATGGAGACAGGACAAACATATGTTTTTGGTGCATTAGTTTATTGACAGTACATATTAAAAATGTTATATGTTTTTGGTGCATTAGTTTATTGACAGTACATATTAAAAATGTTATATGTTTTTGGTGCATTAGTTTATTGACAGTACATATTAAAAATGTTATATGTTTTTGGTGCATTAGTTTATTGACAGTACATATTAAAAATGTTATATGTTTTTGGTGCATTAGTTTAGTGACAGTACATATTAAAAATGTTATATGTTTTTGGTGCATTAGTTTATTGACAGTACATATTAAAATGTTATATGTTTTTGGTGCATTAGTTTATTGACAGTACATATTAAAAATGTTATATGTTTTTGGTGCATTAGTTTAGTGACAGTACATATTAAAAATGTTATATGTTTTTGGTGCATTAGTTTAGTGACAGTACATATTAAAAATGTTATATGTTTTGGTGCATTAGTTTAGTGACAGTACATATTAAAAATGTTATATGTTTTTGGTGCATTAGTTTAGTGACAGTACATATTAAAAATGTTATATGTTTTTGGTGCATTAGTTTAGTGACAGTACATATTAAAAATGTTATATGTTTTTGGTGCATTAGTTTATTAACAGTACATATTAAACATTTATTAGGCACGTTTACAACCTGGATTACTACTACATAGTACATTTATTTATTTTGCATTTGATTATCAGGAAAGTCAGACTGGACACCAAGTCATTTTTCAGCAGAGACCCAGGGAGAAAAGCTCCACATAGTATATCATTTTAACAACATTTGATTACATTTGCTTAAATTTGTAGATACAGTGTATTACAAGTACAATAACACAAAATTTATACAAGCAAGATACCTGTACAGTTTCACTAAAGAATCAATTATAGTACATTATCATAGGCTAGTAAGGCAGACATTAAACAACAAAAAATCAGAATGCAGTGCAGGGAGCAGTAAACGAGAGACAAATACAACATTATACAACTTCTGTAGCGCACAGACATGGATGTTTAGATTAACTGTTCTCGCTTATAATCAGAGCTATATGAATCTATATTATGAGTGGTGTTAGTGTCGATGAGGTCGAAGTTTTAGTTTCTTCTGAAAGGAACAGTTTAGTCAGGAACTGTACATGGGCACAGCCATGTGTTGAATAAGAGAGATTTTAGCTTTCTTTTTTTTTTTAAACTGAGACAAGGCTGTAGTAGATGTGATGTTAGGAGGTAATGCATTCCAGATTTTTGCCTGCATAATTTGAGAAAAGGGATTCTCCAGATAGGTTTTTGGCTGTATTTATTTTTATGAGGGGTTTGTTAGTGGAGTGTAGAGCTCTAGCACTGGAAAATAGCTGTAATCATTTTTGAAGGGTAGGTATTTCCTCTGCTTGAGAGAAGATTGTATGGGCCATGGTTAATTTGTTAATGAGTAATAGTTGCAGGAATTCTTGCCAGTTGAGTTTTCTGACTGTTATACAGTGGTGTGATAAAGGATGAGTTTGCAGCATGCCTGGCAATTTTGTTGCAACAGGGTTCAAGTTTTGTTAACTCACATTTTCTTAGATTTGTGAATATGGGAGATGCAAAATTGATATAGACAGCTGCGGTGGTGTAGTGGTAGTGTTGTCATCTCAAAGCAAGAGGTTCTCCCATTTGATTCTCGGCTGGAGTGCTTTCTGTGTGGAGTCTGCATGTCCTCCCCACAGTCGAGTGACATTCAAAAGACATGTGTGAATGGGCATGCCTTCATTGAAGGTTGAGCTGGCACCTTGGCACCATGAAAATTTACTGCCAATCGTTAGTGAACCAGAGTTCTGCTGTGGCGACCCCTAACCATATATATAGCTTGTTTAGATCACATTGCCTTAGGTTGGTATATATTGGAGAGGCATAAAGTAGGGCAGAGATAAGGTGGGAATTTGCTATTGAAATCTTTGCTGCTTTGGTGAGAAATTGCTTATTTCTGTACAACGCTCCTAGTTTTTTGTGGACTTTTTTTATGGTCATGGATATGTGAATGTCAAATTTTAGTTTATTGTCTATTTCCACTCCTAGCAATTTGGTGTGTTCAGTTGGGTATATAGTGGTGTTGTCTTTTGCCGTGATGTTAAAGTGAGAGTTGTTTTGAGTATGTTTGGTGGGTTGGAAGATGAGTAGTTTAGTTTTGTTTGGGTTGAGTATTAATCGGGCATCGGATAACCATGTTTCAACAGAGGAAAAGGTTTCCTGTGTGACTTTTTGCAGTTTTGGTAGGGACTGGGCTGAGCAGATAATGGTCGAGTCATCTGCTTATTGTATGAGTGTGCCATGTTTGGTGGCAGAGGCTAGATTATTGGTGTAAACAGAGAAGAGTAGGGGTCCAAGGATGGATCCTTGGGGAACCCCTATGGAGACAGGTAGTTGGGGAGATATGTCATTCTGTCATACAACGGATTGTTGGCAGTCAGACAGGTAACTCTGAAACCAGTTGGTGACCGATTGTGAGAAGGATAGGTTATTGAGGACAGAGATCAGTTGTTTGTGTGGGACCATGTCAAATGCTTTAGATAGGTCCAGGAAAGTAGCAGAGGAGAGATAGCCATTGTTTTTATGCTGAAGGATAGTATTAGTAAAGGAGAGTAAGGCAGTGGTGGTGCTATGGTTTGGTCAGAAACCATGCTGAGTACTGGAAAGGAGGTTGTTAGTAAGGAGGTAGTTTGAGACCTGAGAGTGTATGCATCTCTCTAGTATTTTGGAGAGTGGAGAGAGAATAGCTATGGGGCAGTAGTTGATTGGTTCTGTGGAGGGTCCACCTTTGTGGAGGGGAATTATATGTGATACTTTCCACAGTGTGGGAACGTAACTTTCTGACAGAGATCAGTTAATCAAGATGGATACTGGGTAGGCCAGAGCATCATCTGCAATTTGTAGGTATTCACTTGGGAGGTTGTCTGCTGCTAATTTGGTGGGATTACATTTAGTTAAGAGTTTTTTTATGTTGGAGAAAAAGAGAAGGCAGTGGAGAGATTACTAGTTGAAGGTGTGGGTTGGAGGGGAGGGGGGTTGTGTTGTTTAGCTAGTGATAGTATGGTTTGGGTGAAGTGTGTGTTGAATGAGGTAGCAATATTTTCTGAGGAGTGAGGGGTGTTAGGAGTAGGGGTACTGACTTTACCTGGGTGGAGGATGGAGTTTATGGAGGACCAGAATTGTTTGGGGCTGTGTTGTGAGGAGTCTAGGGCAGACTGGTAGTATTGTGATTTGTCCTGTTTTATTAGCTTTTTGACTCTATTGCGTAGTTCTAGGAATTTCTGTCTAGCTGAGGGGCTTTTGGTTTTGTGCCAGTGCTCCCAGGCTTTATCCCTGTTTTTCATTTCTGACTTCGTTGTTTTCTGTAGCCATGGGGAGGGTTGTGCTTTGGTTCTGGAAAATCGTATGGGGGCATGGTAATTAAGGATGTTCAGGAAGGTAGCATTAAAAAATTCAACTGCATCATCTAGACTGAGGTATGTTAGGGGATGCCAGTTACATTCTTTGAGGGATGAGATGAATGTGAGTGGGTTAAAGTTTAGTTTTTTACGTATTTGACGGTAGATGACAGGTTTAGCTTGGTATAGGTATTTTTTGAGTAGGAATGTTGGGGAGTGATCACTGAGGCTATCTGATAAGCAGCCTGTTATGTATGACTGGGGGCTCTTACTGACTAATATCCAATCCAGGGTAGTGTGCTTGGTGGAGTTTTTATTTATCCTGGTTGGTGACTGGATTAGTTGAGTGAAGCCATGAAGGTGTACATGATGGGTTAGATTGTTGCCAGAACAGGATTGCCAGTTAATACTGAAATCACCTAAGATGATAGTTTCTTGGGAGAGATGGTGGGTAGACCAGCTGAGGAGGTTTTCTAGGGGAGGGATGTTTTGGCCAGGTGGGAAGTAGCATCCAATTATGTTGATGGTTTTTTTTTGGTTAATTTTGAGGTTGATATATATTATTTCTTCATTGCCTATTTATGGAGCTGATGATTGTAAGATCTGGATGTTTAGAAGCTGTTTAAATATTATAGCTACACCACCTCCTTTTATGTTTAGCTGGTCTACTCTGAGTATGCCGTAACCTGTAGGGAGTATTTTCTCACTGGTAATGTGAGGTTTTAGCCAGGTTTCTGTCAGGATGACTATATCTGGGGAGTACAAGTCTATGGTGGCATGGGGTTCATGGACTTTGTTGAATATACTTCTAATATTTAGTCATAGTAGAAGGAAGTCACTTGGCTTTCTATTGGCTGTAATATGGGAGAAGTTGTGTTTTTTAGTCTGATTATGAGGATTGGGGTTGGAGATGGTAGGGCCAGGGTTGGGGTGGATGTCTCCACTTAGGGATAGTTTTGATATGCATGAGATTATTAGTTTTCCCAGTTTTTGAATGTGTTTGTTTATAAGGGAAACTTTATGATTGTGCTCTGTAGGTAATAGGTATGGTGGGTGGGTTACTATGTTAAGTTGTAGGGATGCTTTATATTTGAGTAATATAGTTGGTAGAATATGTGGGGGGTGCATAGGGATGGTTTTTGAGCTGGTGGGAGGGGAGCTGAGTGTGGGTGAGACATGAGTGGTGGTGTGAGTAGTAGTGCAGTGGTAGTGGTTGAGTGGGGGAATGAAGGAGCTTTGGTAGGATGTAAGATATGCAAGGAGAGTGCATGCAGTGAGCATAGGAAAGGTATGCTTGTACATGTTAGTTGAGGAGGTGTGATAGTAGTAGGTAGATGGAGGAGGTAGTGTTGGGTTAGCGCTGTGGTTGGCTATTGGAAAGATGGGAGGGATTTGAGTGCAGTAAAGGTGGGACCACCGGGGGCGGGAAGGAACAGGGGGCAGGGTGGGGAGCGAAGTGGGGAGAGACCCTGCTAGTTAATCGTATGAGGGGCTGGAAACAATCACAAAGCAAAGACAAGTATGTGTTAAGAAATAATCACAATTGACCAAGGACTGCTCTGAAACTGTAAGTCATTTCCTAATTTCTCAGGTGGAAAAACAGGATAACCTTGTATCAGTAGGCTACTGTGGTCATAGTTTAAATTTACAAACACACAGTACTGATCAGTTATGGATACTATTTGCTAACAGAAGAGAATAAGAGAAAGCGGAAGATGTGTGTGTGTGTGTGTGTGTGTGTGTGTGTGTGTGTGTGTGTGTGTGTGTGTGTGTGTGTGTGTGTGTGTGTGTGTGTGGTGGGGAGGGGCTGCTTACAACCAAAGCAGAGTGCTCTCCAGGGGAAAATGAATATTGGCTCAAACAGGTAGACACATACTCAAAGTTAACTATAGCTGTTTGCAGACAATTCAGACCCGGACTGCACTTTTCGTACAAGAATGTTAAAGGTGGCACCGCAATTGAATACTTAGAGTGGTGTTAGGTCTAGAAAAGAAGAGTACAGAGAGAAGTAAGCACTTTGAGATGGTAAATATATATTATAAAGATTACAAAAAACAAACTGAGCAAATAGCTACTGTATGCAGGAAAATATGTCTTGAACCAGCTACTAGCATATCCAGATGCTGAGCCAATTGGAAGAACATTAGAAAAGAAACCCCAAACAGTTATGCAGTCACAGATAAAAATATAGCGAGCAGCAATCTGTCATGGTTCTCTAATGTGATTCTATCCACCAGTAACAGCACAATTATATATAAATAATTAGACACTAGTATGAGCTGTCTACACACAACACAAGAGCTGTCTACACACAACACAATTACATGAATAACATTATGAATAAGGTGCAGCTATGAAAATAGACCATACATATTATACTAAAAACAAATTGGTGCATACAAAGGTTAGCATGCCATAGTAACATCTAATAATAAATCATATTAGATGTCTAACACAATTCAACATAAACATATACAGTTGTAAATTGTCTAATACAATTCAACATAAATAGGCATTTACAGTTGTAAAACCCTTACTGGAGAGACACTGAACCTTCATGGGGCCTGTAGCAAAGTGGATTGTAGTTTTAAAAATGGTGCCAGCCACAGGTAATATTTATTAACTTTGGGATTATCTTAAGGTAATAAAGAGGGAAGGGGGAGGGGAGAACAAGGGTGTGAGCAGGCAGTTCTTTGTAATGCTGCTAATAAGCCAAAGCAAAGACAAGTATGTGTTAAGAAATAATCACAAGTGACCAAGGACTGCTCTGAAACTGTAAGTCATTTCTTAATTCTCAGGTGGAAAAACAGGATAACCTTGTATCAGTAGGCTACTGTGGTCATAGTTTAAATTTACAAACACACAGTACTGATCAGTTATGGATACTATTTGCTAACAGAAGGGAATAAGAGAAAGCGGAAGATGTGTGTGTGTGTGTGTGTGTGTGTGTGTGTGTGTGTGTGTGTGTGTGTGTGTGTGTGTGTGTGTGTGTGTGTGTGTGTGTGTGTGTGTGTGTGTGTGTGTGTATATGTGTGTGTGTGTTTTTTAC
>NC_056729.1:1904256208-1904483708 GCF_019279795.1 Protopterus annectens
AACTATTATAAAAAAAACAAACAACAAATTACATAGTAACATCTAATAATAAATCATATTAGATGTCTAACACAATTCAACATAAACAGTTGTAAAATGTCTAATACAATTCAACAAAAAAGGCATTTACAGTTGTAAAACACTTACTGAAGAGACATTGAGCCTTCATGGGGCCTGTAGCAGAGTGGATTGTAGTTTTAAAAATGGTGCCTGCCACAGGTAATATTTATTAACTTTGGGATTGTCTTAAGGTAATAAACAGGGAAGGGGGAGTGGAAAACAAGGGTGTGAGCAGGCATTTCTTTGTACTGCTGCTAATAAGCCAAAGCAAAGACAAGTATGTGTTAAGAAATAATCACAATTGACCAAGGACTGCTCTGAAACTGTAAGTCATTTCCTAATTTCTCAGGTGGAAAAACAGGATAACCTTGTATCAGTAGGCTACTGTGGTCATAGTTTAAATTTACAAACACACAGTACTGATCAGTTATGGATACTATTTGCTAACAGAAGAGAATAAGAGAAAACGGAAGATGTGTGTGTGTGTGTGTGTGTGTGTGTGTGTGTGTGTGTGTGTGTGTGTGTGTGTGTGTGTGTGTGTGTGTGTGTGTGTGTGTGTGTGTGTGCAACAAAGCAGAGTGCTCTCCAGGGGAAAATGAATATTGGCTCAAACAGGTAGACACATACTCAAAGTTAACTATAGCTGTTTGCAGACAATTCAGACCCGGACTGCACTTTTCGTACAAGAATGTTAAAGGTGGCACCGCAATTGAATACTTAGAGTGGTGTTAGGTCTAGAAAAGAAGAGTACAGTGTGAAGTAAGCACTTTGAGATGGTGCTCGACAGAGGCACAGCAAAAATAATGGGTTTAGTTCCCTGTACTAAAGGGGTGGCGTAAGCCACAAAACAATGGGCTAGGCTTGTCAATGCCCTCGGGCAGATAGCCTAGTATGAACCTATGAACCTATGAACCTAAATATATATTATAAAGATTATAAAAAACAAACTGAGCAAATAGCTACTGTATGCAGGAAAATATGTCTTGAACCAGCTACTAGCATATCCAGATGCTGAGCCAATTGGAAGAACATTAGAAAAGAAACCCCAAACAGTTATGCAGTCACAGATAAAAATATAGCGAGCAGCAATCTGTCATGGTTCTCTAATGTGATTCTATCCACCAGTAACAGCACAATTATATATAAATAATTAGACACTAGTATGAGCTGTCTACACACAACACAAGAGCTGTCTACACACAACACAATTACATGAATAACATTATGAATAAGGTGCAGCTATGAAAATAGACCATACATATTATACTAAAAACAAATTGGTGCATACAAAGGTTAGCATGCCATAGTAACATCTAATAATAAATCATATTAGATGTCTAACACAATTCAACATAAACATATACAGTTGTAAATTGTCTAATACAATTCAACATAAATAGGCATTTACAGTTGTAAAACACTTACCGGAGAGACACTGAGCCTTCATGGGGCCTGTAGCAAAGTGGATTGTAGTTTTAAAAATGGTGCCAGCCACAGGTAATATTTATTAACTTTGGGATTATCTTAAGGTAATAAAGAGGGAAGGGGGAGGGGAGAACAAGGGTGTGAGCAGGCAGTTCTTTGTAATGCTGCTAATAAGCCAAAGCAAAGACAAGTATGTGTTAAGAAATAATTACAAGTGACCAAGGACTGCTCTGAAACTGTAAGTCATTTCTTAATTCTCAGGTGGAAAAACAGGATAACCTTGTATCAGTAGGCTACTGTGGTCATAGTTTAAATTTACAAACACACAGTACTGAAGAGTTATGGATACTATTTGCTAACAGAAGGGAATAAGAGAAAGCGGAAGATGTGTGTGTGTGTGTGTGTGTGTGTGTGTGTGTGTGTGTGTGTGTGTGTGTGTGTGTGTGTGTGTGTGTGTGTGTGTGTGTGTGTGTGTGTGTGTGTGTGTGTGTGTGTGTGTGTGTGTGTGTGTGTGTGTGTGTGTGTGTGTGTGTGTGTGTGTGTGTGTGTGTGGTGGGGCGCTGCTTACAACCAAAGCAGAGTGCTCTCCAGGGGAAAATGAATATTGGCTCAAACAGGTAGACACATACTCAAAGTTAACTGTAGCTGTTTGCAGACAGTTCAGACCCGGACTGCGCTTTTCGTACAAGAATGTTAAAGGTGGTACCGCAGTTGAATACTTAGAGTGGTGTTAGGTCTAGAAAAGAAGAGTACAGAGAGGAGTAAGCACTTTGAGATGGTAAATATATATTATAAAGATTACAAAAAACAAACTGAGCAAATAGCTACTGTATGCAGGAAAATATGTCTTGAACCAGCTACTAGCATATGCAGATGCTGAGCCAATTGGAAGAATATTAGAAAAGAAACCCCAAACAGTTATGCAGTCACAGATAAAAATATAGCAAGCAGCAATCTGTCGTGGTTCTCTAATGTGATTCTATCCACCTGTAACAGCACAATTATATAGAAATAATTAGACACTAGTATGAGCTCTCTACACACAATGCAATTACATCAATAATATTAGTGAATAAGGTGCAGCTATGAAAATAGACCATACATATTATACTAAAAACAAATTGGTGCATACAAATGCTAGCATGCCATAGTAACATCTAATAATAAATCATATTAGACGTCTAACACAATTCAACATAAACATATACAGTTGTAAAATGTCTAATACAATTCAACAAAAAAGGCATTTACAGTTTTAAAACACTTACTGGAGAGACACTGAGCCTTCATGGGGCCTGTAGCAGAGTGGATTGTAGTTTTAAAAATGGTGCCTGCCACAGGTAATATTTATTAACTTTGGGATTGTCTTAAGGTAATAAACAGGGAAGGGGGAGGGGAGAACAAGGGTGTGAGCAGGCAGTTCTTTGCACTGCTGCTAATAAGCCAAAGCAAAGACAAGTATGTGTTAAGAAATAATCACAATTGACCAAGGACTGCTCTGAAACTGTAAGTCATTTCTTAATTTCTCAGGTGGAAAAACAGGATAACCTTGTATCAGTAGGCTACTGTGGTCATAGTTTAAATTTACAAACACACAGTACTGATCAGTTATGGATACTATTTGCTAACAGAAGGGAATAAGAGAAAGTGGAAGATGTGTGTGTGTGTGTGTGTGTGTGTGTGTGTGTGTGTGTGTGTGTGTGTGTGTGTGTGTGTGTGTGTGTGTGGTGGGGGGGCTGCTTACAACCAAAGCAGTGTGCTCTCCAGGGGAAAATGAATATTGGCTGAAACAGGTAGACACATACTCAAAGTTAACTGTAGCTGTTTGCAGACAGTTCAGACCCGGACTGCGCTTTTCGTACAAGAATGTTAAAGGTGGTACCGCAGTTGAATACTTAGAGTGGTGTTAGGTCTAGAAAAGAAGAGTACAGAGAAGAGTAAGCACTTTGAGATGGTAAATATATATTATAAAGATTACAAAAAACAAACTGAGCAAATAGCTACTGTATGCAGGAAAATATGACTTGAACCAGCTACTAGCATATGCAGATGCTGAGCCAATTGGAAGAACATTAGAAAAGAAACCCCAAACAGTTATGCAGTCACAGATAAAAATATAGCGAGCAGCAATCTGTCATGGTTCTGTAATGTGATTCTATCCACCAGTAACAGCACAATTATATAGAAATAAATAGACACTAGTATGAGCTGTCTACACACAACACAATTACATGAATAACATTAGTGAATAAGGTGCAGCTATGAAAATAGACCATACATATTATACTAAAAACAAATTGGTGCATACAAATGCTAGCATGCCATAGTAACATCTAATAATAAATCATATTAGACGTCTAACACAATTCAACATAAACATATACAGTTGTAAAATGTCTAATACAATTCAACAAAAAAAGGCATTTACAGTTGTAAAACACTTACTGAAGAGACACTGAGCCTTCATGGGGCCTGTAGCAGAGTGGATTGTAGTTTTAAAAATGGTGCCTGCCACAGGTAATATTTATTAACTTTGGGATTGTCTTAAGGTAATAAACAGGGAAGGGGGATGGGAGAACAAGGGTGTGAGCAGGCAGTTCTTTGTACTGCTGCTAATAAGCCAAAGCAAAGACAAGTATGTGTTAAGAAATAATTACAATTGACCAAGGACTGCTCTGAAACTGTAAGTCATTTCTTAATTTCTCACGTGGAAAAACAGGATAACCTTGTATCAGTAGGCTACTGTGGTCATAGTTTAAATTTACAAACACACAGTACTGATCAGTTATGGATACTATTTGCTAACAGAAGGGAATAAGAGAAAGCGGAAGGTGTGTGTGTGTGTGTGTGTGTGTGTGTGTGTGTGTGTGTGTGTGTGTGTGTGTGTGTGTGTGTGTGTGTGTGTGTGTGTGTGTGTGTGGTGGGGGGGGCTGCTTACAACCAAAGCAAAGTGCTCTCCAGGGGAAAATGAATATTGGCTCAAACAGGTAGACACATACTCAAAGTTAACTCTAGGTGTTTGCAGACAGTTCAGACCCGGACTGCGCTTTTCGTACAAGAATCTTAAAGGTGGTACTGCAGTTGAATACTTAGAGTGGTGTTAGGTCTAGAAAAGAATTGTACAGAGAGGAGTAAGCACTTTGAGATGGTAAATATATATTATAGAGATTACAAAAAACAAACTGAACAAATAGCTACTGTATGCAGGAAAATATGTCTTGAACCAGCTACTAGCATATGCAGATGCTGAGCCAATTGGAAGAACATTAGAAAAGAAACCCCAAACAGTTATGCAGTCACAGATAAAAATATAGCGAGCAGCAATCTGTCATGGTTCTCTAATGTGATTCTATCCACCTGTAACAGCAAAATTATATAGAAATAATTAGACACTAGTATGAGTTCTCTACACACAACACAATTACATGAATAACATTAGTGAATAAGGTGCAGCTATGAAAATAGACCATACATATTATACTAAAAACAAGTTGGTGCATACAAATGCTAGCATGCCATAGTAACATCTAATAATAAATCATATTAGATGTCTAACACAATTCAACATAAACAGTTGTAAAATGTCTAATACAATTCAACAAAAAAAGGCATTTACAGTTGTAAAACACTTACTGAAGAGACACTGAGCCTTCATGGGGCCTGTAGCAGAGTGGATTGTAGTTTTAAAAATGGTGCCTGCCACAGGTAATATTTATTAACTTTGGGATTGTCTTAAGGTAATAAACAGGGAAGGGGGAGTGGAAAACAAGGGTGTGAGCAGGCATTTCTTTGTACTGCTGCTAATAAGCCAAAGCAAAGACAAGTATGTGTTAAGAAATAATCACAATTGACCAAGGACTGCTCTGAAACTGTAAGTCATTTCCTAATTTCTCAGGTGGAAAAACAGGATAACCTTGTATCAGTAGGCTACTGTGGTCATAGTTTAAATTTACAAACAGACAGTACTGATCAGTTATGGATACTATTTGTATTATAGTTACCTGGGTCCAGAGAGGGCCTACCCTTGTGTAGGAGGGGGGGAGTTTTGCATTTGTGATGTAATCATGCCTGCTAGTTTAAAATTTGTACCAGGCAACTGACCTTACATTACAGTAAAGAAGGCAGGTTTGTCCACTGAAAACAATCTGTTTTTATGCCTTTCCATATTAAAACAGATTTTTATACTATTTATTTGTTGTTTCCATGCTGTGAGCTGGAATTGTTGCTGGTGTCGGAATATTTTTTTGGTGTACCTAGACTAGTTTTTAAAAGTTAATGAGTGGCATTTCTCTGGCGTTTCCTAATTTCTGCTTTGATTTTCTTCTTTTTGTTATTTAGCCTACGGATGCTATGATTCCTCCAGGATGACTTGCTTTTCTGAGTTTTTCCTGTGCTTTTTCTGGGTAGATACAGTTGCCTTGCTCCAGCTATTAACGTGATTGTGCAAAAGTCTGCTTAAACAGTGGTGTTCTCTGGGTTTGGAGAGATTGGAATTTTCTTAGGGTTCAAGCACAATTCATTCATGTACTATTCCGACAGTTAGAAATGATATAACAACCATCCGTGAAGCACTTCAGCGGTAATCCTTTTATTTTAGATTGAAAAGCACTTACGTAAAGTTCCCAAAAACAATTAAATACCAAAAAAATGTTTCAGTTAAATAAAATAAAGGGTTAAACACTTTCATCCTTATTCCTTTCAGGATTTCATCAGAACCATACCATCTACACACAATAACTATTATTAAATAAATTAGAAAAGAAATCACGCCTACATTAATACAAGCATCACTAAGATGCCAGGGAAACAATAAACCAATAAAACCGCGGATTCCTGATCATTGTTATCTTCTAAAATAATTGCATTTAAACTGGTCCCGCAAAGACACACGCTCCAGGGATTTAAACCTTGTCATCACAATGAACAAAACATGCTGGAGGGATAGGTTTCTGACCCAAAGACTCCCCAGTCTCTGGAATAGACTGCCTATACATGTCAAGCAGAGCACCTCTTTGGCCCTCTTCAAAAGGAGCCTTGATGATTGGATGGGAGAAAGGAAATTCACCCCGGGGATCACGTCAGTTGCCCTGCTAGACAGGGGTCCAGGGAAGTAAATACCATGGGAAGAAATAGCCAGGGAATTGTTATTGCTAGGCTTGTATAGGCCCTAGGGCCGATAGCCTAGTACCAAAGTATGAACCTATGAACCTATGAACCTATGGTAAATATTTAAATTATTTAAAATATTTAAGAATGTTTAGGAAGTTTTGTTTCTCAAAATGAACTGAGTGTTCAAACTTTGTGAACACAATAAATATAAACATAGTAGACATATAGTGTCTTTGTAATTTTACGATATTGCATACCATATAAATAGAAACACCTTTAAAAATATCTTTAAAATGCATATATATAAAATAGTAACTATGTGAACATCAAATTCAAATTCAGTGGAATAATAGGAGTTATTTTATGACTGAGTGAAATAATGAAAATCATAGATAGAAAAATGTCTTAGTTGCATATATTTGTTCAATGTCATGAAATAAAACAATTATGTATTTAGAGCTATACAAACCAATAAGAACATAGAACAGGTCACAAAGTATAATAAGAATTATTTTTTTAGTGAGAGAACAAAACATAATATAATCTAAGCATCAAAACCAACCACTGTTCAAAGTTCAACACACTTCATTTTCAATGCAAGGGTAAATGGAAACATGTTTGTTTAAACCCAGGGTTACTGAAGTATCATTCACTTGAATAACCATGGGTCTTGTAGCTCAAATGATAAAATCTAGTAATGGCTACCTATACGTTGTAGTGATTGCACCAAATCCCATATCATAGATGGATAAAACCCTTACTACATCCCAGAAGACCTGTGTTTCAATAGTGGCACATGTGTTCGAGAGACAGGACAGGAGAGGATAAGACTGAGTCAGTGAGAGGGGAATAACTTGTCTCACTGCACTGGCAGCACCTTTAGGTGTACTACCACTTAACGAGTAGCCACATGTGGTCACTTTCCAAGCAGTAATGCCTGTTGGTCTGGAGGTTGCATATGTTCCATTCAGGGAAGTATGCATGCATGCACCTCCCAAGGCATATACTGGCTACTGAGAGGGTGGTAATAGAAATGTCCATTGCATCAGCAGAATGATCGGGTCCCTAACACCTCCACTGGAGAATGACTGAGTAAGATGTTTACATCTCAATCTACAGACATAAAAATAGGTAAAAAGTATCTTGAAAAACTTATACATTCAGCCAAAAATTGGGTTACTAAAAGGAATACAATTGGAATGCTTATTAACAAATAATTAATCTGAATTCTAGCAAGATTATGGGATATTACTGCAGAACACAAGGTTAAAAAATGAGGCAAAAGTGACACCGAAATATAAGGATATAAAAGATACAGTATAGAATCTGCAGGCGATAGTGAGTAATACGGCATATACTTCATAAAATCATTTTTTACTTCTCTTTTTGGCTCCCCACCGACAGATGACCACAACCACTGCTAAGTTCATTTCACTGGCTTTGGGTCTACCAGATCTATTTTAGTCTCACCTGGGCTAACTGTGACCAATCTACAAGGCCGGTTAGTAGATCAAAGACCTTGGGGTAGCATCATATCACTGAAAGGGAGTGTTTTCTCTTAGTTATCTGCCCTGCATCCACCAATTAACCCTCTAAGGGTGAGGCATCCAATGTGAATCAGGGCTAAACCACCACATCCACTAAATATTGACATCAGAAAGAAGCTGATACTGAACCCTTGAACGGTACAGGAAGGTTGTTTTTCACAGCCTCAACCAGAGATATCAAACAGCTGGGGTGTGTCCTGAGCAAGAACACTCCCTCCCCCAGTCATCCCCAGGATATCAGTCCCATCTTTCTCTGTCTGTGACACCAACCATGAGCCATTACTCAGACTTGGGTCATGTGGACCACAGTTAGACTTCATCACTCTTTCCTATTGACATATGCTCTAAAAAAAATCATTTATTGCAAGATGTGGGTCTTACGCCTTTAAATTATAACGTCACCAGTATGTTGGTCAGGTAGTCTATTTTATGTGTTAAAAAGCTGCAAAATCATGTATTATGGGGAACTGATTCACAAAATTACACGAGTGGTTAAGTCAAGGTTAAAAGTAGAACATGCCTCCAAAAATAAGTACAACATATAAAGGGGTAGAGCAAGTCTTTTCACATTGGTTACGTAAGCTGCCAGCATTTGGACAGAAAAAACTAAGCCTGACGTTTGGTGACACAACTTATAACTGCAAGAGTGTAATTTTCCTGTTCAAAAAGAGTCAGAGATACCTTGTCATCTTATAGTGCTGAAAAACTCATCCATTTGTGGGAATGCCCCTGTACTGCTACAAAGTGTTGCTTTATTTTGGAAGAGTGAAAAGGTGTTTTGCTTAATTTTGGAAACGTGCAGGTGTGCGCTCCTGTTAAGGGAGATT
Organism: Protopterus annectens; assembly: GCF_019279795.1. Taxonomy (NCBI): domain Eukaryota; kingdom Metazoa; phylum Chordata; order Ceratodontiformes; family Protopteridae; genus Protopterus; species Protopterus annectens. Next base: position 1,904,265,177 of record NC_056729.1, read on the forward strand.
TAGTAACCAACTGAGCTGGTTGTCATCATTCATCTTGTACTTGTTCATGTAAGCATGGTTGTTGGAGAGTTTTGAACTTCTCTCTCAAGAGCAGCTATTCGATTTTATCAACTGTTTTGAAAAATATAAATGGTCCATAAACAAGGATATACATTTTGAGCCTCAAGAGCAGGAGCACACTCAAGCAAATCTGCAGTCTGCGGCTACCACTCCACCCATACAGTATAAGAAGGAATCAGTACTGCAAACTAAACAAGGATATACATTTTGAGCCTCAAGAGCAGGGTCAGTCCACCCAGGCATTCTACTTGTATGTTTTATGAGAGTGAAGCTATTACATTAGCAGTATTTCTTAGTAGTTCTCAGCTTGCTAATAAAATTGACTGTTGTAGCCTTGTGCCCCCCCCACTAGTACAGTAATCCTAACTGTCCAATAGACAGTATACATTTAATTCACATCCCTGTGACTAAATTAACCATCAAGCAGCCCTCTCAGTGCTTTCTGCCTTCGTTTGTATCACTTGGAGGCCCACCTGTTTATTTGCATCTCTATACATTCACCTTCATTGCTAATGTATCTCCCTACTCTAATCTGTGCACAAACTGGTTACTAATCAGCAAGTCAATGTGAAGACACACTCCCAACCTAAACACACTTTGCTGTCTCTCTTCTCTCCTTCACTTTACAGGTAGTTTGAATTATTACTTACCCCCTTTGAGGCCTTCACTGATTTCCACTGATTGCCTCTCTGGTTTCTTTGCATTCCACCTGGTGTACACCCCTTGTGCTATCTCCCTCCCCCAATACTAAGTCTATATTAGAATCCTGCTGAGCATGGAGCCATCTTTAAATTTCTAGTCTCCCACCAGGACATAAGTGCTCTTCAGCAATTACATTCTGCTTGCTGGTAAGCCATTAGACCTCAGAAATTTGTTTTAAAAGTGTTCAAATTTGTAAAGTAATACTTACTTTTCTCTCTTGTCTTGGTTGGCTCTGCCCCACTCTGTTCGCCCTCGTTAACGCTTGGGCTCTCTCCGCTCCCCTGCCCCCTATTGCCTCCCACCCCCACTACCTCTACATTTATAGTAATCACAGCCACACCTACAGCTCACCCTCACATCACCTCCACCAATCACAGCTCCTCAAGTCATATCACACTATACCACACCGACTTGCTCCACACAAAATACTCCCAATCACTCTCATTCCCACTAGGCATTTTTTACATCACCCACACTACTTCCCTATTCACATATAGTGCAACCCTATAATTCCTTACAAATGCCTTCTACGAACACCTCCAGGACTGCATGGATCAGGCAATCCCTAATAAAACCAATACTCTTTCCACCAAGGGCAAACGTCCAGTCTGGTGGACCCCAGCCATAAACAAACTTTACAATAAGAGGAGAAAGCTGTTACATGATAGAGCAAAATCCATAAAAGAGAAGACACCCTTGATCATTATTAGTAAAAAAATACGAGCACTCATAAAATCATCCAAGGCCAACTTTGAGAGAAAAATTGCAATAGATTCAAAAGACAATCATAAGGCCTTCTTCAGCTATGTTAGAAACCTGGGTGGAAACTCCCAGATATGCACAGAATTAGTCCAAAATGATACAAAAATCACTGAACCCACAGACATTGCCAACATACTGGCAGACAGGTTCAGTGCAAACTTCACCCCCTCTCCCCCCCAAAAGGAGAGATAACTATCCCAGCGGAGTGTAGCCTCCCAGACATCTCAAATATGCAGGTGAAAGCTGCTCTCTCTAAAGCTAAAAACACAGCATCAATGGGACCGGATGGCGTCCCCGGCTGTGTGCTACACAAACTCAACGAGGAACTAAACCCACATATAAGGCAGCTGTTTAATCTTAGCCTTACCACAGGATACGTGCCCAAGGAGTGGCGTACGGCAACTGTGGTCCCACTCCACAAAGGTGGTGCCTCTACGGACCCTGGTAATTACCGCCCCATAAGCTTAACAAGCCTGGTCTGCAAAGCTATGGAGAGGATCATAATGGAACTCATAAACAAAGACATAGTGGACTTGCAGACATTGGACCCGACCCAGTTTGGCTTTGTCAAGGGCAGATCATGCCTTTTGAACTTGGTCGACTTCTTCGAAACAGTGACCAAGGCCATTGATGAGGGAAAGGCAGTCCATACAGCCTACCTTGACCTTGCAAAAGCTTGACACAATACCCCACTCGGGTATTATAGAGAAACTTACCAGCTTAAATGTAAACCCATATGTCACAAGATGGGTTGCAAACTGGCTAAAGGACAGAACCCACAGGGTTAGAGTTGCTGGCGCCATGTCAGACTCCAAGCCGGTCACAAGTGGTGTCCCACAGGGCTCAGTCCTTGGCCCCTGTTGTTCGGCATCTACTTCTCAGAAGTACAGGCAACATAGGAGGACTATGGCTGACAAAGTTTGCAGATGACTGCAAACTGGGCCATAGTAAAAGTACATCGGAAACAGATATCCTTCAGAGGGTCTCACGGAAACTGATAACTGGTGCCAGAGCCATGGCCTGAAGTTAAATGCCAAAAATGTATAGTCATACCCTTCGGGAAAAACAAGGTAACCCCAAGCTACCATATAGGTGGCAATCCATTAAGCACAGAAGAGGTTATCAGGGACCTGGGGACCCAGGTTGACAGTGGCCTTTCTTTTGACACTCACATTGCTAAAGTGGTTAGAAAGACCTTCTACATTGCCCACCTGATCATGAAGGGATTCACATCCAGATCAAGTGAGGTCATTGTTCCCCTGTACTCTTCACTTATCAGACCAATGATCGAGTACAATGCCCCATTCGGGATGTATCTCACCCGACACCTGCAGCAATTGGAGAGACCCCATAAGTTCTTCACCAAAAGGATAAAGGGACTCCAAAATCTGTCATATGCTGCCAGACTGAAGAAACTCCAGCTCTATTCAGTCGCATACCGCCTGCTCAGAGGTGACCTGTGCCTGACATACAAGGCCATGTCCAACCCGGAATTAATGGACATGCTCCACCTCAAAAAATCCAAATCTACCAGATCCACTAGAGCAAGTGACTTAAACCTTAGCACGGATATAAATAGGACATGCTGGAGGGATAGATTTGTCACCCAGAGACTCCCTATGCTGTGGAATAAAATCCCGGTCCATGTGAGGCAGAGCACCTCGCTGGCTCTGTTCAAGAGAATACTTGACCGGTGGATGGGAGATCGTAGGTTTACCCCGGGAATCATCTCTGTGTCACTGCTGGACAGAGGCACAACAAACTAATGGGCACAGTATTTTTTAACATAAGGGGTGGCGTAAGCCACAAAACTTTGGGCTAGGCTTATAAATGCCTTAGGGCAGATAGCCTAGTATAAACCTATGAACCTATGAACCTATGAACCTATTCAGACCCCCCCACCTAGAAACAACTTAAACTTTATAACCATGACTATCACACAACTAAGTCTAGCCTGTCTTCTCATAATTCTTTACAACACCACAAGTTATCACTCCAGCAATATCCCTAAACTTAGTAGCACAACACTGCATTATGCACTCTCGTATACAGACACCACACATTATAATAATATCTGCCCACAGTTATTCAAGAACTACATAAAGGACCAATTCAGAACTAAACACATAAGCTCTCATTCCTGCTCTAAAAAACACAATATTTTCTCACACTCCTCACCAAACTCCAACATCTGTGTAACCATTTTAACTCCAGGCTCACCATAAGTGGGAATATCCACCCCAACCCAGGCCCAAATCCATTCTGTCCAACACAAACTTCTCCAACACAAATGTCAGAACATAACACCCCCACTTTCTTCATCCCTGGGCAAATCAGCAACAGCAGCAAAACCAACCATCTTTTAATGCTAAATATTAATATTAGAAGTATCAAAAATAAAATACCTGAACTCCGGGCCACAATAGAACACTACTCCTCAGACATAGTTGCTTTAACAGAAACCTGGCTAAATAAAAATATAGCTAACTCAGAAGTTCTCCCTGCCACCTACGATATCATTAGACAAGACAGACCACTTCGTAAAGGGGGTGGAACTGCCTTACTGTACAAGTCCAACTTAACTGTCCGTCAGTTACCAAACTCCTTCCCCTCCCCCAATAATTGGGACATACTTATCTCACAATTTCAATTTCACCCTAAAAAGGTTATCACCACAATTGTGATCTATATTCCACCTGCTAGCCTTGAAGACTTCTTATCCTGGCATTCTTCCACATACTCACAAGAAACCCTTATTCTAGGGAATTTCAACCTAGATTGGTTCACCGGTATATCAGAACCACCAAGTAATCTAATAAATCTCCATGGCTACCAGCAGTTAGTCCAAATTCCAACTAGATGTGATAAAAAAATCTAAAAGGGAATCCATCCTTGACTGGGTCCTAACTAACAACCCCACATTGTACCCTCACACAGGCAGTCCCCCTGACACCTTAAGTGACCACAATATAATATACTTTATACGTAGTAGAACAAGCATATGCAAAACCACTAACTATATATCCACTAGAAACACAAAAAAATTCTCTCCTGAGGTCCTCAACACTTTACTCTGTAACTGTGACTGGACCCCCCTAAAAACCCTCCCACTTGACCAGGCTGTAGCATATTTCAACAAAACATTTCTACAACACCTAGACACTGTTGCTCCATTGTGCAAAATCAAAGTTAGAACCTCTACAAACCCCTGGCTCAGTAAAGAAACCAAACTAATCCTCAAGTCCAGAGACACTGCCTGGCTTTACTATCAAAAAAAACAAAGAAACACAAAGCCTAACTAAGTACCAAGAACTGTGCAACCATGCAAAAAAATGCATTAGGCTGGACAACAAATCTTACTACACAACATTACAAAGTAAATACCAACATAACCCGCAAAAATTTTGGAAAAATGTAAACCAGCTACTAAAATCCACCCAAAAGGCTACCCCCAAACCAACCACCCCTGACACTAAAGTTCCCATCGAAACACAATTCAACTCCCACTTTGTGAACTCAATTCTATCCTTAGTATCACAGGACAGTTCCTTCCTCACTATCCCCCCCAACACAAATAACACTAATACAAGCTTTACCCTCAAAACAGTTTCCACCACTTCAATCAAAAGCATGCTCTCCAAACTAAAAACCTCATCAACAGCAGCCGACCTACTCCCCAGCCATTTCTTGAAACTCACAGCAGATGCTATTGCTATCCCAGTCTCCACTCTAATAAACAGAGCAATTGTTGAAAACTATGTCCCCAAACTCTGGAAAATATCCTATGTTGCACCCATACATAAAGGTGGGACCTCCACTGAACTTAATAACTACAGACTCTCCCCCCTGGCCAAAATCCTAGAAAAATGCATCCATACTCGGATGCTAAACTATCTCCTAGACAGCAACATCCTGTCACTTAGCATGGTTTCAGGCCTGCCCATAGTACCACTACAGCCCTCCTCTGCTTCACAGACACAGTAAACCATCTCAAAAATGAAGGCCTACAAGTGTCAACTCTTTTTTTGGATACATCCAAAGCATTTGACACAGTCTCACACTAAATCCTGCTAAACAAACTAAACCATTATCATCTATTAAATTCCACTCTTACCTGGTTCCAAAGCTACTTAACTGACAGGTACCAAGCTGTGAAATGGGAAAATTCTCTCTCTCCTCAGTTGCCCATAACTATAGGAGTCCCACAGGGTTCTATCTTAGGACCACTACTATTCACAGTCTTCACAAATGACCTCCATACCTCCACACAGCATGCATCTATAATTCAGTATGCAGATGACACTACCTTAATCTGTGCTGCACAAAACATTCCCACCCTCCTGCAAACAACTCAACTAGCATTGTCTGACGTTGAAAACTACCTTACCAAAGCCCAACTTATCCTCAATCCAAAGAAAACTCAGCTTATGATTATAACCAGTTCTAACAAAAACACTAACAGTCAATTCACTATCTAGTCCACAAATGCTACTTCAATTGCTCCAGTGGCACAGGCTAAGCTATTGGGAATAACCATAGACTCCCACCTAAAATTTGATAGTCATCTCAACTTAACTATTAAAAAAGTACATGCCAAACTGAGGTCACTCTACCATGTCAGACCATTTCTTGCCAACAACACAAGATCAGCCATTGCTCGCTCCCAACTTGTATCCACCCTACTCTATGCATCTCCCATTCTGACTAATCTCAACAAAACTGAACTAAGCAAAATGGAAGCCTGCTATAACAGAATTGCCTGCTTTGCTGCAAATTGCTCATATAGAACCCATCACTGTACTGCTTTGTGACAGCTCCACTGGCTTGAACTGCCCATCCTCCTAACCTACAATCAGCTCTGCCTCTGTCATTCTATCTATTACGTCCCCAGTAAGTGTCCTGCCCTCAAAAACCTAGTACAACATCAGTCAGCCAAAAGGCCTCTTAGATCATCAAGCAAACTACTACTAGAAGTCACCAACAGCTGCAATAACTTTGGAGATGCACTATATAGTTGTTCAGTGGCTAAAAAATGGAACTCTATCCCAACTAGCATTCAAAACACATCATCCAAAGCCTCCTTTAAAGACCTCATCAGGCAACATCTCAAGCAAAGTTGGCAGTGCCATGATTGCTCCCCAGGCTAGTGAAAGCGGATAACATATGCATACAAAATCTAGAGCACTTGATAATAGTTTTCAATCTTACTCACAATCACTGGCTAATCTACAATGTATGTACTGTACCTGTGTACTATGTATGTATTCTACCTATGTTCCAAATTTCAGCTGTACACCACAAATCTATTAATTACCTTTATTTTTAAAATTAATATTTTTTTGTTTGTTCTCTCCACTGTAACTGTTTATGTGCTGCATACCACGTAAAAACATGTCTATTGTAATTTGTGTGTATACTGATCATGTCTAAATAACTACATGTGTCTGTAATTTTTTTTTGTGGAGCTTTTCTACCCGGGCCTCTGCTGAAAAAGGGCCTTTTCAGCTCAGTCAGACACCCCCGGTTAACAAATGTAAAATAAAAATAAATAAAATAACACCTCAGACCTAACAAAGCATATTTATTAACTGTTGAACCAAGGCATTGAGGAAAAGCTGTCCCTTTCTCAGATAAGGATAACAATAAATGTGTAAAGCATCCAAAATTGAGGGACAATCAAATCAGCAATTTAAAATATTAATTTTTCCCTTACTGACACTGCAGTGTACCAGTAGGGTTTGTTGCAGTCCTGAGTGTGTCATCCTTTAGAAGAGACATTACACTGAGGTCCCATATTCCTGAGAATGTGGTATCTTGGATAGGTTAAAAGATCCTATGACATTTATCAAAAAGAGCAGTTCATTTCCCTGGTGCTCTGGCCAAATGTTTACTCGTCAGTACGAGTATTACCTTGGGTTTCCCCTGAACAGATGCTGCTGGCTTAGTGAGACTGATCTTGCCATCAAAAAAAGAGAAACAGAATAAAAATAAAATAAAATAAGAAACACAAGTTCCTACTTTTATATAAATCTTAAACTCCCCTAGCTCATAAAACAAAAATTAACAAAATTAGACTAGAACTCATGTATGCTATGAGAAATGCCAAGGCTGACTACTAGCGCTTGATCGCCACCAACAATAAAGACAACCATAAGGCCTTATTTAGTTATAAATGGAAACTCCATAATAACAGTTTGGATTCTCTAAATGCATTGTAAATAATACTAAGCACACTAACACAAAATAGACAGTAACATCATGGCTAAAATAATCAGCTTTAATTTCACTCCATGTTCTGCACCCTCATTTTTCCCATATTGGATCTCCTGTCATCAATATTGACTATTATTAACTCCAAAGGGAAAAATAGTATTCCCATGGGGCCAGACAACATAAAACCTGACTGGCTAATGGTAATCTTATGACATTACCTAGCTAAACTTGTCCTAAAAACCTTCAATTAAAGTCATGCCAAAGGATATGTACCCGAAAAATTGATAAGTATAGGCCTATAAGTCTAGGTAGCCTTATTTGTAAAATAATGAAATGAACTATTGTAACGCTAGTCAGTAAGAACACAGAAATTTGCAGACTATAGAGCTTTTGTATTTTCACTTTGTCAGAGGTAGAGTGCGCCATCTTTATCTCATTAATTTCTTTGAAAAAGTCTCCAAAGCTCTAGGCAAAGGACTTCTTACCATACTGCTTATCTGGACATAGCCAAAACACCACTGCATTTGTTACCATGGCCCACTCTGGCATCATAAATAAAGTAATAAAAGAAAGTGTCATTGGAAAAATAGTTAAGATCTTCCCCTCATAAACACAAGGTAGGGTTTGATTCTAACCTTAGGTATTGATTGGCTAGGCGTAAATAACCCTTCAGGCTAGTTACCTATTAAATAAACCTCTTCATATTTCACTTGCTTGCTAACTGGTTACCAAACAGAGCACATTTGTCAGAGCAAAATCAAAGTACAACTAGTGTCATTCATTAAACTTTTGCCCATTAGACTCTATTTTTTCTAAAGCATAAAAAAATACTAATAACATTTGTCTAGCTAACTTTGCAGATTAATACATCTTGGGTGTGCCTTCATTGAAGGTTGGACGTCGGGCTGGCAACTCGACACCATAAAAACCAACTGCCAATCATTAGCAGACCGGAGTTCCACTGTGGCGACCCCTAACCGGAAAAAGCCAAAAGACAGACAAACACTCTTCATTAATTTCTCTAATGTGCCAAGAAGACCTTTGTCAGACTCACAGTTGGTGGTATTCTTATCATGGTCTCATCCTAAATGCTAAGACTTGTAATACAGGCTACTTTTGTAGACATTAGGATTTCTAGGGTTTCAATTCAATGTCACATAAATCAAAATCAAGTTAAGATTGATATCCATACTTTTCAACCTCTTAGCGCAAGAAATATGGACAAAGCCTGACATAATGGGGGGACACAGGTCCAAAATAGGAATACATTTTAAATATTGCTCTTATAAACTTAGACAGTTGTCAGAATAACAAGATTTATGTCAGCATGCATTTTCTGAAGGATATGCAGTCTGAAACTCAAATGCATGTTATTATTAAGTGACTTTAATCCTTAGATCATCCCAGTGATTTGTCAATAAAACACAATCCCTGGGATTCATGAAGCTCGGCGCAAGGCCGACGGTTGGGTTGAAGATGGCGCAGTAGTGCCAAATGCATTTTAATGAAGGTGCGCTGCCACCACAGCTACGTACATAGGAAAGGAGCGCGAGTGCATAGGGCGTGTTGAAGTGCCGCACGGAGGCGTGAAAATGCCAGCTGTCGATGTGCAACCTAAAATGCTTGCATATAACAACTTGCAAGATAGTAATCAGATCTGTCAGTGTCCGTGGATACTAAAACATATGCAAAGCATGCAAGATAGTTCCTGTGAACACAAAATGAAGAAGCAAACACAAATGCATGGTAGGGAATAACGGGTCCCTATCCCGCAAAGAAATGACATGGAAAACCGTGTGCCCGTAGTCCAACACAGTGTAGATAGCTATACCAAGTGGAAGTGAAATGCATCATATGTTAGCGCGCCACCAGTAGGTACATCCAGCTCAATGGTTAGGGTCACCAGCTGAACCATAATGTGAGGGAGGGTACACAGCTGGGCAGATGTGTCCATAACAAAATACACGAAAAATGTACATATCTAGCGACCATATGTCAGAATCATATCCCACAAGGCAAGTAATAGTCACATACAAAAGGTATGTCCGTATGTCACATACCAAATGTGACAGGAAATAGAATAAGCATATAAATGAAACAGAAGGAGCATATAAACTGCTACAACAATAAGGAAACATGTAGGCTGAAAGGAACAGTATTATCCGTACCGTCAACTGTGGGTATGTGTTGTCCAGTACAGTCAGATATGTGTCCGGAATATATCCCATCCTGGATGTAGGAAAAGGTGGCATCCTACCAATGATTAGAACAGTCTGCCAAAATCCGAACATCAGCAGTACAAGCCGAACTTGTCAGGATGTGTCACAGTTGAACGGGTATTACCCGGGTATACCAATCATGTAATGAAAGTTAAGTATGGGCATGTACCTATGTGCGTGAGGTATAGCATGTGGAATGCAAACATGGCAGGGTAGTCCACACAACCATACAGGTACCTGACATATATAGGGTATTCAATGTGTTACTCTGGCCGTGTCATGGGCCAACAACCAAAGCAGTGATGTATGAGGTGTGAGGAATATGTGTGTGTGGGGGGATGGGTAATGGTACAATCCTCCAAGGCGATATTGTGTCGTATGCAGAATAGGTGAACCGGAGGTGTATGAGGGAGCAGCGGGTGAAGCAAAAAGAAACACAAACACATGTATAAACATCTGCAATACAACCAGACAGGCCATACTGTAGAACACAATCCCACAAACATATGAATATTGAAATGTGCGATACAAATGTATAGACATGTCACCCGCACATACCCACAAATTGGTCCTGATGGAACTGGCCATATCAAATGCAACCCACTTGGATGTATAATGGACTACCCAGCATCCCCTCCACATCACACAACCCGCTCCCTTACCTGAACGTCCACCAAATCCAGCCATACTTGGCCTACTGGTTTGGTGCAGCCACATCTACACACAGTGACCACTACGCATATATAGTAAGTAGTGTCACCCTAGGCAGTTGCAGGATTGCACACTATGTATCCCTTGCATGTAAAACCCCCAGCACATTTTCATAATGCTAGAAGAATGTTCTGTATTTCTCTTGTTTTGGTCTTGTTCAATTTTTGGAATATCCCTCATGGGATAAGTAACCTGTGTAAACATTAGAATGGAAGACACGAAGTCCAGTCCTGTATATATCTGTACACAAGTTGGAATGTGCATTAGTGGTGCACGACACTGTCCAGCCCTAAATAGTCATGCATAACCTACAACCCAGGATCAAACACCTGCCCATGATGCACATGTCCCGACATGAATAAGCGAGAGAATATATTGCACACATTCGCATAGTGGCACATGGTATAAGGGTGATGAAGGCACTGACGTAAACGAGATACTCCTGATCCACTGTGTGAGGGACAATTAATGTGTCCGAATCATATCCCACAAGGTGTGACCTGACCAACAATGGTACAATGCCAAATGTCCTGTGATCGTAGGAAATAACTATGCACCATACTGCATGTAACAGTTGCCTAAAGCGGTCACGTCAGGATAGAATAAACGTAATTTGTACAAGAAACAGGCAAACAACAGAAGTGCCAAAGGTATAAGGCTCACAGGTAGGAAACAAATGAATGTTCTAAACCTGCACTGATCGTGGCTATGAGTTGGCCCAAACAATCTGGTGTCCACAGTAGGGTTATCATCTGTCCAGCTTTGCGAGGGACAGTCCATCGTTGGACAGTTGTGTCCTGACAAAATACATTACAAATGGCAAATGTCCTGGGATTGTAGGACATAATTATGTCCCATACGTTATGTAATAGTTACAGAAAATAATTATTGCAGTATCTACAATACCTAAATGTTACAAGAAACAGAATAAGCAACTAAACCGCTACAACAATAGGCTTTTATGTAGGCAAATAAGTAAAGTTCTATCCGTTGTACTGACCGTGGGTATGTGACACTTGTAAAATCTGATGTGTGTTCCAAAAATGTCCCATCTTGGCCATTTGAAAAGGTGCCAACCCTAGTCCCCAGAATACATCCCAACCTGTACATATGACAATGTCAACGATACCAGTGGTCAGAGCATTCGCAGAATAACTGGCCAGACTCTTAAAAACTCACAAAGCCAGTGACCTTTTGGGGAAAGGTGTAGAATGAGAATGACTACTTACAACAATGAAGAGTAATAGATGCTTAACTGCAGAAAATTAGTAGTATTACGAATCTGTCAACACGTTCCAAGTTAATAGTACTAATATGGTAGAAGTGTCCGTGATTGTCCCTGAGTTGTCATAGCCTTGTCCCTGTCACTGTAGACACAAGTCCCCAAGTATCAGAGAGGTCTGTACACAGAAGTACACCAACCAACTGTCCCATCTGTTGACAGGACTATTGCATACCTGTAGTGAATTTATAACAGATGTCCAGAATAATATTCATTGTGTATAAATGAATGAAATAGTCAAATGGGAAGGGAAACCACCCCCCAACCTGCATTATGTAGTGGAACCACTCCCCACCCTAAATAATGTAGCGCAGACCCAATAATGTGGTCAGAGGTGTCCAAACACCAACCACCCCCCCAACCTGCATTATGTAGTAGAACCACTCCCCACCCTAAATAATGTAGTGCAGACCCAATAATGTGGTCAGAGGTGCCCAAACACCTGCGTCTGTAAACACATGTAGAATATTAAACTCTGGACTAAATCTGTCCATGTGCTACTTCTGATCTTTGAACAGCGCTTGGGCAGTGCCAGTCACCAGTCGGCCAAGCCTAAACCCGGACCAGCACATGAACACCCTGACAATCAAACTCGCGTATGTGCAAGGGCCATAAGTGTAGGAGTTATGAATATCCTTAGAGTGAGTAGACTTGCAGCACGGGTCCAGAGCAGTAGGAAACAGAGAATGTCCTAATTGTAGTACTGTGGTTTTCCCAGCAGGAGAATGGATGCCTGCTGTGTAAGGGAAGTGGTGAGGCATATGTCAGAGTAGCTATGAGCCATGGGTATACATATAAATGAGCCAGAACACCAATAGTGTAGTGGTTCCAGCATCCACCCAACATAAAGGCATTCCTGGTGCAAGTACGACTAGAGCACATCTTAATTGTGTAATGAATGCCTCTGTGCTGTAAAGCCAACATTTATACATGTAAAGGTGACCACGTTTGCATGGCTCCGTTAACCGGATTCCATCAAAGTGGTACTGTCATAAGGAATAAGGCACATGTAATCCCAAAGACGTGCCTGTAAACATATGTAACTCAGAATAAGTAGATGCAAGTGGGCCTGCGTGGGTGTATGCAGCTATTAGCATAGCAAATGTATGTTGTCTTGTACAGCTGTAACTTTTATATATATAGTTAGATAGATATGTGTATTGATAAATATCCACATACATAACAGAAATATGCAATTATATATCTACATATTTATCTATATATACACATATATATAAATATATATATATATATATATATATATATATATATATATATATATATATATATATATGTTAGGAATGCCAAAAGAGGGTTGTGAAGGGAATCCAGAGGAAGTTAGGAATTATGAAGTGCTCGCAGCGTATGTCACATAAAGCTGCACAAGTGTGAGTAGAGCACCGCTCTCCACACCAGAGGCAGGGCTATACCAGTGGCCATAACATCGTTGAAGTGCTACATCAACATTGTAAACAGACGGAATGTAGGACATGTTGCGACCACTTACACTTGCAACCCGCAAATCGTTCGTAATCCATAACACCAGGAAATGCATGTATGTGCAAATATGAATGGATGGTGAGCCTGTGAATACATGAGGCGGTACAAAATGTTTGTAGGGCCCCAACGCTCATGACAGGGCAATGTGTAAAGGTGTGTCATGGCTGCGATATCAGGTGTATATTGGCTGTTATGCAGGGAAACTCAACATGGCTGTGCAGGAGAAACTATGGATATGCGAGTATGGACACAGGAGTGATAGGGTATGTTGCGCCAGGTGCAATGGAGTGGCCCGTGGAGGTCAGCTAGTATGTAGGTGCGATTCCCAGATAGAGTGTCATTTGCGTGGAGACATGCGTGAATGGGAGTATCGTTGTTGGACGTTGTGCGTCAGGTCTGGCAGCCCGGCACGTAAAACCTATACGCCATCCATGAGCAGAAGAGAGTTCTGCTGTGACAACCCCAAACCGGGAAAAGAAGAAAGACACAACTACATGAAGACAACAATTTGTTGACTTACAGACACAGTAACACAAACACACACATCCTATTAACAGTAATAATATGAACGTGCACAGAAACAAACACAGTAGCAGGAAAAATAGGCTGCACATACAAGGAATAGGTCGAATGACACTATCACATCCCAGTTAGCAGCGGCACCCCAGACATGAAAAACGTGCGACATCTGTCTGCTGCATAACGTACAATATACTGAGCACAAGTTCACCGGAGTGAAGTGTCGGTGTCAGAATGACTAAGGCAATAGTATGTTGTTGAAGCAGGGATAAAACCAATACGCATGTGTAAGTGTCCATGTCCGGGAAATGTATAGGTTAACGGACACACTGCTATACCAAATGAAGAGGGAGTATACAGGGTGCAGAGATATTTAAAGACAATGACTGGTCTGGATGAGAAGACAGTAGATCTGATTGCACTGTTCCTCGAGATTATTCTTCAGAATAATGTTTTTATCTTTGGTGAGGACATGTATGTACAGAAGGATGGTGTAGCTATGGGCACTTCGTGTGCCAATAGCTATGCCAACCTAGTCATGGCTGACTGGGAGCAGAAACTTCTTTTTCCAACTGAAGCATTTAAAAAGAATGTTGGCTTCTACAGGAGATTTGTTGACGACCTTTTTTATGGTATGGACAGGTACCGAGTCGTCTCTTTTAACTTTTGTAGAAGATATGAACACATTAACTGATTTCCTTAGATTTACATTGAAATATTCGGCCCAGAGCATCTCATATTTAGATGTTACCATGATTAGACTAGGAAATGGTCTGTTAAATACTAGTGTATATAGGAAACCCTGCTACAGGAACATGTTATTACATAGGCGCAGTATGCACCCTAAATTTGTCTTTGATAATGTTTTGAAGGGACAGTTTATGAGGGCATCAAGATTAAACCCGACAACAGCAGGGTACATACAGGAAATAAATGACCTTAAGAAGAGATTCTTAGATAGGCATTACATGGAAAAAGATATAGATAAGAAAATTGCAGTAGTCCAAGATCTAAGAAGTAATAGAGCACGTCCTTATTTCTCCGAATGGGAGGAATTAGATGATGGACATGTGGTGACAGTAAGGGATGAACTTAAACTTCCCCTATATTTTACAAGGGATGTTAAAGAAGTGGAGAATATAATTGGTAGACACTGGGAAGTCCTCGCCTTAGATGATGAGGTTAATGGGGTAGTGGGTCAGAACCCGAGGTTCGTCTATAAGAATAAACTGAATTTAAGACGGAAACTGTGTCATAGGTCTATGTTAGGGCGTATGAACTCCTTTGGAGATGAAGTTAATACCCTTCCATGTGACCACTGTAACCAATGTAGGTATATTGACACAGATATGAAATTTGTACATCCTGTCACACAAGCTGAATATGAGTTTAGAACTAGAACGTGTTGCCAAAGCATGTATGTTATTTACATGGCTAATTGTGTCCACTGTAATGCGTTCTATATAGGGAAAACATCAAGGCAACTGAGAGAACGTATACGGGATCATGTATACCACATACGCCTGGGGTCTATGAGCTACGCCCTTGCTAAACATGTTAGGAATAATGGTCCTGATCATCACTTTAGATTTAGAGTGATACAGAGTTTACAGCCCAGTATTAGAGGAGGAGATGTGGACAATTATCTACAGGAATGCGAGCTTAGATGGATTATTAGATTAAGATCGGATAGGGTCCCTGGGTTGAATGATAAGATACAGTTACAACCGATATTACGTAAGAAAAGGTTGATGAAACCATAACTTTTCATTGTAAATAGTATTTTATGTGGGAAATGATAAGGTCTAATAAGCCTGATGAAATCTACCTGTATTGATGAAGTTGTTATATATATATAATGTTAGTGAAATCCTGAGTATAAGTGTTTTTACTTATATATAATGACATGTCTTATTTTATAAATCAATTCATACAAGGTTTTTTAGCTTCGTTAGACTTTATAGTAGTTAGTTATCAATGACTGTCTGAATAGTGATTAATGCTAGGTAGATCGTTTATGATTTGGATCGCCGTTGCATTAAATATGGAGTTAACAGCACTGTTCAGATGTGAGCGCATGTATTGTTTTTTAAGCTTTTATTACTATGCATTTTTACATTTGTTTTATATATAGATGTTATTGTGGTTTGTGCGTACTACTCATAGGCATATATGTGATATAAGCAGTAGCAAGATTAAGTCTAAGTCATTTTCCTTTAAGAATTTTGCCATTTAATTTTGGTTTAAATGTCGACCTATCAGATGTGTTTGCACTATTTTTAAATGTGAAATGTTTTAATCAGTTGTAGTTTGACAAAGCCTTCGGGTGAAAGCGCTCACAGTTCTATTCATTAAAACTAGTTTATAAGCAACAGAGAAGAACGTGTTTGGTTTCTTGCTTACAAGATATTTCGTATTTCCTTGAGACTGTTTGGTGCATTGGAATGGAGTACTTGCTGTAATAGATAAAGAAGCTTGGCTATTTTCATGCCTGCTTGAGACATTTCTACATTTATTCCTTGGGTTTATTCATAGCAGGCACGTTTATCCATCGAGTGGTATTTGTTTTATATATATATATATATATATATATACACACACACACACACACACACACACACACACACACACACACACACACACACACACAAGGATATACTACGGATATATATAGATAGATATGTATACACAAACAACAGGTAGTGATATATACACATACACACAAAACAAACTATATGTCAGTGTAGATATACACATTTACATAAATAGGTTACTTCATAGCAATTAGGGGTAACATATTTACAGCCCGGGCATATGTGACTGGGAGATCCAATAAAGAAACGTTGTACCCCCCACATCGCCCAGCTAGGCCGGACAGACATACAGACAGGCAATACAGATCAATACACTGCTGCTGTCCAAAACACCGGTAGGAAAGGACCAGTGGGAGAGTTCTGCAAGGTCTACACTTTAAACATGGCTAACGGTGTCCCTTGCGGGACCTCAAAAATTCAGGATGTCAAAGAATCTGCTGACATTGATACAAGCAGGATGTAGGTGTACATGGAACAGTAGGTTGTGCAAGTGTGATAATACATGGGTTGACAAAACGTATGACATGTGTCTTGAGATGGGGAGATTGGGCAATGTGTAGGGGTGTGCTCATACCCCAGCTGCACTCACAGTAAGTATTTGTCACGACTGCTCTAGAGGGGTGCCAGGTAGGTGGACCATGGGTATGCATTAATGTGCTTAAGTGTGCAGGTGCTGGTTGGCAGAGATATAGTAGGCCCGTCCAGTGGAAGTCATTAATATTCCTATGTGGGCATAGCATATGCCTACACCTCCCAAACCTGAAGTGCACATCTACCGGATAGTTTGTAAACCATCGGGGAATACATAGAGACCTACCAATGCCGTGTACCCGATTAGCATGGACGTCCATAGTTATGTATCAGAATGTAACAAAGTCCAACTAAACACTGCCAGAACTACTGATATTAGGTGAACAAGAGGCGGAATACAGGTAATGACAGATGACAACATGTATGAGTCATATGTACTTCGACAAACGTGAATGAATTCATATGTTCTGTGACTATACCTCCTGCTCAGAGGCGATCTGTGCCTGACGTATAAAGCCATGTCCAACCCGGAATTAATGGACATGCTGCACCTCAGAAAATCCAAATCCCATCGAGTTACGTGCTCGAGAGACTTGAACCTCAGCACTGAAATAAATAGGACATGCTGGAGGGACAGATTCATAACCCAGAGGCTCCTTCACTCTGGAATAAAATCCCAGTCCAGGTTAGGCAGAGTCCCTCATTGACTCTCTTCAAGAGGAATCTTGATGAGTGGATAGGAGATTGTAGGTTTACCCCGGGTATCACTTCTGTGTCACTGTTAGACAGAGGCACAGTATACTAACCTCGAAAAAGGGCATATCAAAATTAATTTAAAATGGGTGGAGAAAGCCAAACACACTCTGGCTAGGCTTATAAATGCCCTAGGGCAGATAGCCTAGTATGAACCTATGAACCTATGAATGTGTCTGGTTAATAGAACCAATCATCTAAATGTGTCCCGCAGGGTGTTATGCATTGTTCCTGATACAGTGTTCATTCACACCCATTGGTATGTGAGTTCTGCTACTGACAGAAAGTGCATAAGTTGCTGATCACCTCAGGTAGATGATAACATAATAGAAGAGGTTCAACACCCGCACGCCTGCGAGGGACACACCCGTCTGGGCAGTTGTGTCTTGCAAAATGACAGTTATGGCACATGGCGTGTGTGTAGTGGTGCCAGACATCAATTTGTTGTATCAGTAACAGCTACATGTAATAGGAAACAGTATTATCAATTATAATGCTACATGAATAACCTTAACGTATGCAAACTGTGGAAGTCGTCCGTTTACTACTGGCTGTGGGTCAGACCTCTCAACCAATTGTGGACAAATTTCAACAGAATCAGGGACAAGTCAAGAAAACCCAAGGACAATCAGGGACACATTTAAAATATTACAGCTATTAACTGGAAACATTGACAGAATCAGAGCATATGAATTAATACACATTTTTTGAAGTAAAAGAAGTTTGTAACTCTTAATTATTGTCATTATTCATGAAGTGTAATTCACCACCTTTCCTCCAAATGTCACTAGTTTTAGGAGGGATTAAGAGGGACAGAGTTAAAATTTGAGTCAAAATCAGGGACGGCCCTGAAAATCAGGGACAGTTGAGAGGTATGGTGTGGGTATGTGTTGACTTGACACGTGATAGTTCTACATATAGGGTGTATAGGGCCGCTACCAGTCTGAACAGCCAAAGTGGAACCTGCTCTGTAGAACTGTCAGATGTACCAGGGCAGAACATACTTACAGCCATGCATAGTACAGAAATATACATATCGGAACAAATCAAAGCGTAGTCTAGCAGCAGTATAGTGGCTTATGCTACTACATATGACATATCGACGTGTCAGGTATACAAGACCTGTAACAAGCAACCAGTACAGACACCTACAACATGATAAGGTCCCCTAATCAGGACAGTTGCAATGGCTAGAGTATTGTCCATACCACTCAACTGTCCCTGAGTGTCAAGTACGTCCCTAAGTTTTGCTGAAATTCTAACTGTGTCCTTCCTAATCCCTCCTAAAAGTAGTGGTTGTTGAAGGAAAGGTGGTGAATTACACTAACTGACTAATGACAATAAGTAAGAGTTATAAACAACTGTTACTTCAGAATAAGTGTATTAAGACATATGTTGTGATTCTGTCAATGTGTCAAGTTAATAGCAATACTTTTGTAAAAGTGTCCCTGTTTTTCTTGACCTGTCCCTGATTCTGCAGAAATGTGTCCCAAGTTGGTGGAGAATTCTAGTATTGTCACATGTGATGTGTGATGAGGAACTGTCCCATGCAAAGTGGGAAAGGTTTCACTCCTACAGTCTCCCGTTGTGCAATCTGAAAGGTGGCCAACGTGCAGCAGGTATGCGGTAGCATGACCTGGCAGACAGCTGCATTAACAAACTCAAGTCACATGTCAGCATTGCAGAGTATCAGTTCCCATGTAAAAGGCAGATGGGAGCAGATCGTATGAGGAGCACGCATATAATATGATTACATCACTGGACAGGCTGCCGAGTCCGTACAGTCGAATGGCTGCCGTTGAAAAATGGTTACACATACCCGATACTGTAGTCATGTAGTCCGATGTAATATGCATCACAAGGGATCACACACACCCAGCGTGAGTGACAAATGTAAGCGGAAATGTCGGAGAGCGAGCGGCTGTAAACGTGTTTGTCTACCAGTATGCCAGTAGTGCACTGTCAAAGAAATGTGGAGTCTAAATGTGTATAAGGTGCTGTGACTAGAGGTCAGCAGTGCTTAACACTGTGCAAACCCACGCACAACAGCTCCCACCTGCTGGACTGTGCCTTACCCGGTTTGTATCCAAAGGAGTTGGCCTGTCCGCAAACAAAGAACCACCCTATACACGTGATGGTAGAAGTACTCTGCGCACATAGCTCATGTGAATTAACAATAGACAATGGCATATGTACAGACAATAGACCGCAAACACCATACAGCACAGACATCCAACAGTATAGCAATGTACTGGCAGATATGTCCGGACCACTGGTGTGTGCATGCCTGGCCATCCTGTGTTTCAGTGTGTGAGCATGCCCAGTATGACTTTTACGCATGCTGTAGACTGACAATACCATCATGTGTGTGAGCATGCAAAGTATTGTCAACTGTATTGCATGTGTCACATGTCCAGATAGTTAGTACTGTGTTGCTGACCCCTCCGTTCTACACAGACAGGTGACATGCTGTGTCTGCAGGGTAGCTAATGGTCATGTGGCATTGAGAGTTGCTACATGTCTGCATAGCACGGGGGGACATGCAACCACAACCACAGTCCTACACAGCACCGTGGGTGGTGCACATGACTCTCACATGTGTAGGTGTGACGGGGGCACAGCCAGTAGTTGTACACATCTGCCGCTACTGTACTGGTCTGCCGTGCACTCCATGTCAGTGTGTGGACCTACCTAAATTGCTGGTTGGAGGGATACCAGGGCACGTCAGTTCCCAGCAGTAATTACCAGCACAGTGGTGTTGGACGTCCTATTACACAACCTATATCAAACTGCCTGACCTGCTGTCATCTGTGTGTGTCATAGGGGGTTGGGGGTCAGTCATTGGGCATATCCATAGGCCATCGTATATCATTTGTCTGTATTGGTCCACATCTGTCCAGCTGCATGGAACGTGTGTGGGCTGTACGGACACACATGATGGTCAGCCCATAATCTGCAGTGGGTTAGGACACCCTGTGTACTACAGGCTACCACTGTGACTCCCATATGTGCTACAGAGGTCATGGTGCCACTATGGGTGTGTAATGTCTGCTACCCTAACATTTGGCCATCACAGTCACATGTATGCTCACATACATACCATAGAAATGGGTAAGTACACATTCTAATACAACTGCCACTTGTTAGGTCAATAGATATACCCTGGGTGTGTTCTTGACTTGAGGACGGTGCTGGAGTGCTGCCTATATCGAATGAACACAGTGCACCTCCCATACATGGCCAAGCACAGGTACTGTCATGTTTGGCATCCATTGTACTGTGTGCGGGTCAGAGAGGGGAAATCTGTGGGTACCTACTGTGTCAGTGCATATGCCTTGTGTTGCCTCTTTGCCAAGGGCAGGTCATACTGTGCACGGGCTTTCGCCGACTGTGCCCTACTCAGGTAGTTCCTTCACCAAGTCACACTGTGCCTGTACAGGCCTTGGCAGTGGTGTTGGGCTGTGTGGCCCTGCCCCATGCTGTTCCTGCTGCAACTGTTACTGCAGGATAACATTGTGTAGCATAGCAAATACCATAACAACTTGTATGCATGTAGCTTATGAATACTGCAAAGCTCCAGCGGATGTGTCTAGATACCAGAACTGTGAACCAAGCATCCCAAACACATGCACAAGTATATGTCTTGCCTGTGCATCCGCCTCAGTATGGTGTGAGTGTTCAGGTGTGTGTGCATTGCTGATGGGTGTTATCAGCCACTACACCAGTGTTTACCTAGCATCCCTCACTAGGAGACTGTAGGGGATGTCCATATAGGCATTGGTGTGCTACAGCTGTGTCAGAAGCCATATATCGGACACATCATAGCTTCCAGGAAAGACAGCACACACATTCAATCTCATGCCCTGGCCATCGCATATGGCCTAGCTGTTGGAAGGTATGCCCCTGCACTGACTGTAGGCCCTACCCTGCTCCCTGAGGGGTGCTACGTGTGCAGGCTATAGCACCCAGTACCCCAGGGTAGTCATCCATGTGGTTGAACAGATGCATATTGCTGGTCAACTAATCACGTGTATTGAGGACATGTATGTGCTCACTAGCATGTGTTGACATGTCATCTGTGAACTGGTGCAATACTCTGGATGCAGATGCCTGTGAGATACCCATGATATCCCCAGTTGTGCTGTGTGAGGTACCTGTGGCTAGTACACCTAGGCCAACACATTCCATGGTATCCACTGTGATGCATTTCCCTCGGCCTGTTTGATGTGTTAGGCACAGGTCAACAAGCTGCTGTAGGAGGTCTCTGTCCACCCCATAGTGCTCCAACATCCCCATCCCATGTAGCCCCTGGTAAGTCACCCTCGGTCTATAAAGTCTTATGTCACCCCAGTAAGGGTTGTTCGGCAACATACACATCCTCACTGTCCCAGCCTCCTGCAAATGTTGGTAT
Source organism: Protopterus annectens (assembly GCF_019279795.1). Taxonomy (NCBI): domain Eukaryota; kingdom Metazoa; phylum Chordata; order Ceratodontiformes; family Protopteridae; genus Protopterus; species Protopterus annectens. The sequence goes on from NC_056729.1 coordinate 1,904,287,434, forward strand.
ATGTTGCCTGCTGCAGCCTGTGTCATTTGGTTGGACTGTGTCGTGAAATGCCCCTTCAGGTATACACCGGTGGTGTAGATTGTGGACGAAACCTGTGTGTATGCTGCTTGCTCGCATTAACGTACTGTGCATGTGCGGGCTGGCCTTGTCATCTGCTGATTGTGCTGATCAACACCTGTTTGTGCAGCCTGTACACCCTAACTACCCCACCACTGCTGTCATCCCTCCCAACATCATCAGGCAGGTATAGACACACCCCTACCTTAGGTGTGCTAAGGCAGGAGCACTCCTGAGGCACAGTTCTGCAATGTACGTACAGTATGCCTGACCCCCCTCCCATGCTGTCAACTATATTCGAGACCTGCACCTGGCTGACTACACACATACACTCCAGGGAGCAGCAGCACACCCTGGTGATAAATGTGTTACACCATAGTCAACCTCAACTGCATAGTATAGTCTTCTAATGAATAGTTATATGACCCATACCGAACCTCCAACATATTAACCACTGCTCAGTGTCACTCCGATCCATACACAACTGGCAACAGGTGCCTTACCATCACCATATTCGATGTCCCATGGTCTTCCCAGCAACAAAATAACCGGTGTCTACATGACTACAACTCATGGCCCTGCACAACGCAGATGATGTGCATTAACACCACGCCATGGCAGATATGCATAGATCCCAGATTATCACGTACAGATCATCCGGCACAATCATTCAATAGTGCTGATGTCCCCAGACATATGTTGACATCTATGTCCACCTCTACATCTACATATATCATATATATTATTTGTATACATATATACATGGACATATATATATATATATATATATATACACACATACACACATACACACATATACATGTACACACATATGTAGATATGGCATTTATATCACAACAGCGGACCACATGACAGCAATGCATTAGACAGGAATGGAAAGGAAACTACATGTGCCACCTGCATCATGTAGTGTTGTTACCATCAAGGCACGTGTGTTATGTTGCGTCACATGGGTCAGACCATATCAAGGCTAAGAGTAGGGCTGCTGACAGTTACTCACCAGACCTATTGGCGAATGTATGTGTTGACAATCCAGTGTCTTGGCAGAATATGCAGGCTGTGGACACTATATAGGTCAGCAACAAAACAAACTGAACACATCCCGCAGCTAGCCACCCATAGATACCAACACATACGGTATAACTGCCAAGCACACACACCTGCCATGCCCTGGAATCGAGCATCTACCTGTCTAGTCTACCACACTACAGCATTATGCAGTAACAGAACTCGCTACCGAGTTCCGGCATCACCGCACACCCACAGGCATACTTCTAGGTAGATGACATCATCCGCAAACTCAAAGAAGCCAATAGGGAATGTATGTGGAGTGAGCCATCTAAAAGCATAACTCTGTCCCCAAGTGGCTGGAAACACACACACAAAGGGACAGACTTGGCAAGGCTGGGAGTCGAACATACACCTAACTACCTTATCACACTACAGCATTATGCAGTTACAGAATGCGCTACCAAGATTACTGAACACTGCACTCACAGAGGCATACTTCTAGGTGGATGACATCATCCGCAAAGGTAAAGATGCCGATAGGGAATATATGTGGAGTGAGCCGTCTAAAAGCATTACTCTGTCCCCAGGAAGCTGGAAACACACACACACACACACACACACACACACACACACACACACACACACACACACACACACACACACACACACAGGCACACACTTGACAGGGCATCGAACATACACCTAACTACTTTATCACACTACATCATCATGCAGTTACAGAACGCGCTACTGATTTTACTGAACACTGCCCTCCCAGAGGCATACTTCTAAGTGGATGACATTATCCGCAAAGGCAAGGACGCTGATAGGGAATGTATAGAGACTGAGCAGTCTAAAAGCATATTACTGTCCCAAGGTAGACGTGGACAAACACACGGCAGTGGTGTGAGCGGGACAACTGCCTATCTACGGACCACTATTACAACACTACATAGGTTCATAGGTTCATAAGTTCATAGGTTCATACTAGGCTATCTGCCCGAGGGCATTTACAAGCCTAGCCCATCGTTTTGTGGCTTACGCCACCCCTTTAGTATGGGGAACTATACCCATTATTTTGCTGTGCCTCTGTCGAGCAGTGACACTGCGGTAATCCCTGGGGTATATCTGCGATCTCCCATCCATTGGTCAAGATTTCTCTTGAACAAGGCCAGCGAGGTGCTCTGCCTCACATGTACCGGGATTTTGTTCCACAGCATAGGGAGTCTTTGGGTGATGAATCTATCCCTCCAGCACGCCCTATTAATAGCCGTGTCGAGGTTTAAGTCTCCGCCTTGTGGCTCTGATGGATCTAGATTTTTGAGGTGAAGCATATTCATCAAATCTGGGTTTGACATGGCCTTGTATGTTAGGCAAAGGTCACCTCTGAGCAGCGGTGCGACTGAATAGAGCTGGAGTTCTTTCAGTCGGGCAGCATAGGACAGATTTTGAGACCCTTTATCCTTTTGGTGAGGAACTTTGTGGCCTCTCCAGCTGCTGCAAGTGTCGGGTCAGATACATTCCGAATGGGGCATTGTACTCAATCATTGGTCTGATGAGTGATGAGTAAAGGGAGACTATGACCTCCTTGATCTAGATGAGAATCCCTTCATGATAAGGTGGGCAATGTAGAAGGTCTTCCTGACTACTTTAGCTACATGGGTGTCGAATGACAGACTACTATCAACCTGGGTCCCCAGGTCCCTGATAACTTCTTCTGTGCTCAGTGGATTGCCACCTATTTGGTAGCTAGGGGTAACCTTGTTTTTCCCGAAGGGTATGACTATGCATTTTTGGCATTTAACTTTAGGCCGTGGCTCTGGCACCAGTTATCCGCTTCTGTGAGACCCTTCTGAAGGATATCTGTGTCAGATGTGTTTTCTACTATGGCTTCAGTTTGCAGTCATCTGCAAACTTTGTCAGCCATAACCCTCCTGTGTTTGCTTGTACTGAAAAGTAGATGCCAAACAAGAGTGGGCCCAGGACTGAGCCCTGTGGGACACCACTTGTGACAGGCTTTGAGTCTGACATGGCGCCAGCAACTCTGACCCTGTGGGTTCTGTCACTCAGCCAGTTTGCAACCCATCTTGTGATGTATGGGTTAACATTTAAGCTGATGAGTTTTTCAATGATACCCGAGTGGGGTATTGTATCGAAGGCCTTAGCCAGATCGAGGTAGGCTGTATGGACTGCCTTTCCCTCATCAATGGCTTTGGTGACTGTTTCGAAAAAGTCAACCAAGTTTAAAAGGCATGATCTGCCTTTTACAAAGCCGAACTGGGTTGGATCCAAAGTCTGCAAATTCCCTATGTCTTTATTTATGAGGTCCATTATGATCCTCTCCATGGCTTTGCAGATAAGGCTTGTCAAGCTAATGGGCCGGTAATTACCAGGGTTGGTGGAGGCACCGCCTTTGTGAAGTGGGACCACAGTTGCAGTGCGCCACTCCCTGGGCAATGATCCAGAGGTAAGACTTTGATTAAACAGCTGTCCTAGCTGTGGGTTTAATTCCTCATTTGGTTCGTGGAGCACACAGCCGTGGACACCATCAGGTCCCATGGATGCTGTGTTTTTTGCTTTGGAGAGAGCAGTTCTCACTTGGGCTGGAGATGTTTGGGGGGCTGCAATCATTTGGTATAGATATCTCTCCTTTTGGGGGGGGAGAAGTTTGCACTGAACCTGTCAGCCAGTATGTTGGCAATGTCTGTAGGATCAGTAATCTTCACATCATTATGAACTAGTTCTGAGCATATCTGGGAGTTTCCTCCTAGGTTTCTAACATAGCTAAAGAAGGCCTTATGATTGTCTTTTGAGTCTTTAGCTATTTTTCTCTCGAAATTTGCTTTGGATGATTTTATGAGAGCTCTTAGTCTTTTACTTATAGTGATCAAGGGTGTCTTACCTTTTAAGGATTTTGCTCTATCTTGTAGTAGCTTCCTCCTTTTATTGTAGAGTTTGTTTATGGCTGGGGTCCACCAGACTGGACGCTTGCCTTTGGTACAAAGAGTCTTTGTTTTGCTTGGGATTGCCTTATCCATGCAGTCATGCAGGTGCTGGTAGAAGGCATTTGTAAGTGATTCAGCGGCTTGAGTACTGTTTTCCGCTGGTTCGGGGGCCTTAAAGGAGACCACACTAGTCTTTAGAAGTGTGAAGTCGGCTTTTGAGAAGTTCTTTACTGTGGTCTTTTTATTTCAGGTGGGGTGGGATGAGGACCTCCAGCGAGATTAGTTTGTGATCTGATCTCACCAGTGAGGGTATACTTCGGTGTTGAACATTGTGCTCCCATGTTCGTGATGATGAGATCAAGTATGTTATCTCCTCTTGTGGGATGGTGACTAGTTGTTCCATGGCATTTGAGTTTATGAATTCCAGGAACTTTTGGGCTAGGGTGTTTGGGCTTGAGTAGTGTTCCCAGTCTATATTAGGGTAATTGAAGTCACCTAGTATGATGGTGTTTGGTGATACATTTATCCCTCTAGTGTTTTCAGGAAAGCCATGTGAGGTTCCTGAGTTTGTGAGGGTGGCCTGTAACATGCTACAATTTGCAGAGCAGTCTTGCCTACGGTTAATTGCACCTGGATGGTCTCCGATGCATCATGCGTTGCCACCAGTCTTGAGGTGTGGGTGTCCTTGATGAATATGGTTTCCCCCCCTCCTTTCTTGGTATTGTCCGGATTTTGGGGCAACGCATGATATGAGGTAAAACCTGATAGCGCTGGGGTGCTCTCAGGAGCCTTGAACCAGGTTTGTGTCACAGCACAGACATCGATGTTCTCCATACTGAGAAGGGCCTCGAGTGCGTGCATTTTGAGATTTAGACTTCTGGCATTGAGCAGCATTACCCTTAGTTTTTCCTTTTTGTGTTCTAGGGTGGTAGGTTTAGAATTTGAGCCTTGCCTAAAAAAGGCACTATGGGGGTGGCAAGAGCCTTTGCCAATATCTGGAATCCCAGGGGTGACAGGTGCAAGCCGTCCCTTGCGAAGCAGCGTGGCTTGTCCAGCATGTCATCCCAGGCAGACAGATACTGGATCCCCTTTGAATGACACCAGTGTTTAAGCCAATTGTTTAAGCTGATCATCTTATCTCTGTATTGTGGCATCATTCTTGGTGAAGGTAAGATACTGCTCAAGGTACACATGCTGGGACGTGCCACAGACAGTGCACACATCAAGACAGTCAACCGGTGTGTTCAATGTAGGCATCCATCGTGATGTGGAAAATGGAAATCTGTTGCCTGGATTACCACCATCACTATACAGGATGTCATTGGCCATGCCCATACACAGAGGCACATCACCGACACAAGGTGTCACTGGGCATGCTCACACACTTAGTATCACACATCTGTTTGGAATGTACTCTGTGTCCATCTACACAATGGAGTACTGGGCATGCTCACACACTTAGCAGTTGCAAAGGGCCATCTTGCATGCACATGGATTCTAAACATGGAAGGGCACAGTTTGGAATGTACTGTGTGTCCATCTGCACAACGGTGTACTGGGCATGCTCACACACTTAGCAGTTGCAAAGGGCCGTCTTGCTGCACACGGATTCTAAACATGGAAGGGCACAGTTTGGAATGTACTGTGTGTCCATCTACACAACAGCGTACTGGGCATGCTCACACACATAGCAGTTGCAAAGGGCCGTCTTGCATGCACACGGATTCTAAACATAGAAGGGCACAGTTTGAAATGTACTGTGTGTTCATCTACACAACAGTGTACTGGGCATGCTCACACACTTAGCAGTTGCAAAGGGCCGTCTTGCATGCACACGGATTGTAAACATGGAAGGGTACAGTATGGTGTCACTGTCCCCACATACATGAAGGCCACTCACATGTACTGACCAGTACACACTCAGGAGCCATCACAGATGTCTCAGGTGCAGATCACAGAGGTACATGCCGCAGTCTACTATGTAGCCCTCAGACATCACCATGTCATTGGACTAGCAACACACAGCCATACATTACCACAACACCGTGTGACTCATAACCAGTGGACTGTACATAGGTCTACAGCAACTGTGCAGACTACACATGTACCGACAGGGTTCCATCATGTGTTATGCATTGCAATGATACCACTGTACATAACCAGGTCAACTCTACACATAACAGGGGCCCTGGGTCTTACACAGCTGTGACAGATGACTGTCACTGTACACCAAAGAACACACATGTTTGGATATGACATACATTTAATCACAGTGGATATGTGCAAGGACCACACACACACACACACACACACACACACACACACACACACACACACACACAAAACACATATGTACATAGCATAGCTTTTGCTGTCTTCCATGCAGACAAGTGGCTACAGCAATCACACGCATGCAAATGGAAGGTAGGTCCATGGCTGTTGAATGCTAACAGTACATGAGGTAGCACTGTTGACCGAGGACACATTCCCTCTATAGTAGTTACCCATGACACCCATCATATCATACAACAGTCCATGTGTTATGTATGTCATCACACATGTCCACCAAATGCAATGCATGCAAACATGGCTACATGACAGGCATGTAGGACCAACTCACATGTACAATTAGTAGTGTGCATGCAGCTACCATGCATGTGCAGTAGCTGATGTATGTAACTCATCTGTGCCTAACTACAACATGCAGTTGCAATGCAGCCCCATCATTGATACCTGTATTTCACAGTACGGTAGGATGTACATCAGGTATGGATGGATGTGTGTACATAAAGTGGTGATCCACCTTTGCAGATGGATGTTTGCCGGGGATGGCTCACAGGTGTGTCACATGCCATCCTACCATTACAAGTGCAAACAGTACGCTATGTTACTGTTACTTGATGATGAAGACATAAAACCTACACAGCAGTCAGGTGTTACTGACTGTCAGTCACTTGACACCTGTAACACATCCTCCTGTGTGCATATAGCAGCACAATTGCCGGAGGTAGCGATGGTACACATAATGCGGCCAATGCTGCTGCATGTCTGCCAGATGTATCATCATATAGCAGGTGTATCAGTCACAGTACTGCCATGTTTGTTGGCTTGTGTGACCATATATGCCACATATGGTGGGGAATACATCCCAATTTTTACACACCCCTGTACACTGTTGTAGAGATCTGTACATCCTGCAGTGTGGAAAGCATGACGTAGGCAGGGGTGGTGTGTGTATCATACACATGTCAGCTGTCCGTATGTGAATGACATTTGTGGACTCCACAGTGTGTGTGTGTGTGTGTGTGTGTGTGTGTGTGTGTGTGTGTGTGTGTGTGTGTGTGTGTGTGTGTGTGTGTGTGTGTGTGTGTGTGTGTGTGTGTGCGTGTGTGCGTGTGTGCGTGTGTGCGTGTGTGTATGTATGTATGTATGTATGGCTGTCTGGTGCATGAAGTGAGGGTGTATGCTACCATACAGATCATACAGGATCCCTAACCCCTCATGGTGATGCAGTCTACTACCCTGTTGATGCCATTGGTCTCAGCCGTACTGGCTACCTGTACATGTTTATTCTCTGTGTTGCATCGTGTGGGTGCACAGTACTGTGAGGGTGATAGACAGGGGTCCTCACCTCAACACTATGGAGTGTGCGTTATAGTGTTGTTGACCCCGTGAGTGTGGGCATGTTCCTGTAATGTGAGTGGGTATTACTGCTACACAGTGATACCTCATGCTATCAAGTGGCCTCTAAAGTTATCATCAGACAGACTGCTGTGTACAACCCCTGCACCACGTCAACATACCTGCGATGTGACCTGGTATGGATGTTACATCTCTAGCCACTGTAGCCTATTAAACAGCCCACATGCTTCTGGATCAGTATATGTGTGGACATCTGTGGTATGTTAGCCTTTCCAACAGTCAGGTCGAGGCTACATATAGCATGCTGATATTGCCATACGTGCCTGTGAGTACTCCACATTTAGATGTGGGAGACTGCAAACACTGCTACCTGTAGGCACATGCAAGTAGACCATAAGGAGGGAACCAGGGCATCATTACTAACATGCTGTTACTGTTGTTACCGAGACACATACTGTGAACATATAACAATGCATGATAAACCTGTACTACATGTTATGTCTGGTGCGTGACAACAGTACACAACTAATGTAATATACACATCTCTCACTATTCTGTTCACCCTGTGCATCAGACCATTTGAGCATGTCCCTGCACCGATGGTGTGGATGACAGGGATGCAGCACAGGCTTCATCATATGCACAGGGTGATAATGTTTGCCAGGGTCATAGGCTGCAGCAATGGATGACATCATGCGTGTGGGTAAGGGCTGATGATCTGATTGGACATGTCTGGTCATTATGCATGTGGGTGTTGCGGTGCCCTACAGATGTGTTTGCCATATGCGTGTATGTGTGCACACAGTTCTGCCTTTTGTGAGGCCTACACAGGGGTATTATTGACAGCTCCAGATTGTACAGACCAGGATGTACAGCTCACTGTGTCCGGCCATGGTCACGTGACCTGTGCCTGCCAGGGGTTGCACGGGCACTACCAGGCAGAGTTACAGATTGGCTACTGTCCGACGACACATGTCCACTGGAACCGTGTCCCCGCTGGGAACATCCAGGGCCACGTCCATGTGGCCTGCTGTGTCCTGCTGTGGACAGCGCAGCACTAGCTGCACTGCTACTGCTACCGGCACTATGGGAGCGGGCATGTGAGGTGGCATGCTCACGTTGACCTGCATTAGGTGATGTAGCTGGCCTACGTCCACATGGCCTACACCTCACTCCTACCAGATGTTCCAGCACAGACAGCTCATGCTAGCAGAATGCCATGCCATGGTCAAGGATTCTGACCATGTCACCAAATCACCTGTCCAGAACATCAGCAATCTGCTGTTGAGAATTTGCCAATGCCTGGATGTTGTTGTTTAGAGTATGGATAGCAGCCCTCTGCAGCCTCTGCCCTTCTCAGTTCTGCCATTCATCACGTGCCTGTGCTGCCATTACAGTCTGGAACATTCGTCTGGTGATACCAGTTGCTGCGCTCTGTCCTGCAGGTGCATGTCTGCCAGAGGTCCTCCTATGAGCAGCACTGGCCACATGCCTGTGTGGCACATCTGCAGTCATTACACTGACACCATGGTGTGGAGACACACCTTCTGTAGCCACCACACATTCCTGTTCCACACTAACAGACGTTGACTGTCCTTCCTCTATGGCCACTGGTGATGTGGTATGTGTTGGCAGCAGAACTGTGTGTGGGGAAGAGGGGGACATAGCTGGGATGGCAACCATTGGCACAGATTCAACCCCTGACAAGCCTGCCTGTACCTTCTGCATATGTTCATCACTGCTAGTATCTGTGGGGGCACTAACATCAGATGGACCGCAGGAGGGAAACGCACCTACATCACCTATGAATGCAAATAAAGACTCTAAATTACAATATACACACACACACACACACACACACACACACACACACACACACACACACACACACACACACACACAGACACACACACACAGACACACACACACACACACAGACACACGCACACAGACACACGCACACACACACCATGCATGTGATTTGACAGACGGCATGCAGCATGCATGTGATACAGCAGACGGCATGCAGCACAGACATTAATAGTGTTAATTAGCATACCTACCTGGGTTGCACACAACAGCAAGCAGGTGTCATATCAATAGCCATGCAGTTCACACAATCATGGCAGTAAGCATGCATCCCCATGATACACCATGTGGACCAGAACAGGTTAACAGTACACATGGCTGACATGACCTTGACATGTAATCTGCTGACGTGTGCATTAACATGCATACATGTCTGACACAATGATGTCCTGACACATGTACAGCATTGTAATGGGCATCACATTGCAGTGTTGTCTGTATGCTCTACAGATAGAATGCATGTTTATCAAATGTGCATGAGCATGGAAGGGTAGTGTGAGCCGTCTACATTGCTATACAGTGTGAAGTACAGATACTGTGCCATTGCATGGCATCATGAGGTGTCTATATTGCTATACAGTGCATACGATGCACACATTGCATTGCCATAACTGCATGCATACACATGACATAACTGTGGATTGTGACCCATGATGCTGAGGTGTATACACACCAAACCATGCTATGTCATGTGACAGGTCACTGGAAGACCTACAGATGACACCCCTGCACAACTACTACAGACTCTTAGCTGCCTGGCTACCATTTCCACACATGGCAGACTTGTCAATTCACCATGTCTCACATGACATTGATGTACCACACACACAAGGTGCACAGCTAATGGTGATGTCCTACAGCAGCAAGGGAAATGTACAGTATCTGTGGCCTGATGTGGTGTCAATGTCTGTGAAAGCTGTACAGGTGACTACTTTCATGCTATGACACAGTCGTGATGTTCAACACATCTTATATGGTAGACTTAAGTGACACCTGCACTAGCTGTGCACAGGCTTTTAGGATGTCCAGTGTACCACATCAACTGTATAATCAGTCAACTAAGTCTATAATTGGACCATGTGTGGACAATGTGCAACAGGATGTATACACATCACATCTACTGTGTGGCTACATGTCTCTGGCCATCCCCCATGGCCATGTGTGAACATGTGTTGGCCAAATGTTTGTGATCGCCGTCTATCTCACATGTCTGTGTTGTCCCATATGACATACACCCATCATACCTCTCAACCTGGAAACATCAAAAATCTGGACAAGGCCCATGAAAAATAGGTACAAATCTGTACGCTGATTAACATATAATTTGCATACATAATTACGTAACCCCACCCACTCCAATGGCATTCTGGGATACCAACTTTCAGATGCAAACTGAAGAACAGACAACCAAAATATGGCACCAGAGGCCCCCTGCAGCCATTCCAATATCCCTTTACCTTGCTATTTCGCCCAATTTACCATAAACACTAATGTATGCATACTGCTTTACTTCTACAATGATTATTTGGATTTTATTTTTACATTGACAGCACAATGCAGAAACACTAATAGACACCTGATAAACAAAGCAATACTGTCTCACAATGAAAATAGGCTTGGCATTAAAACTTCTCTGCCCTTGAAACTCACATTCTTTGAAACAGCATTGAAACCCACACCACATCCAAAGAAAATGCATCTGGTCAGTGGTGGATAAAGATTGCCTTGGGCTGTTTTCAAATCATTGGCCTCTTGCACACAAAACAAGAAACATACATGTATTCTTTTCTTTGATACACCTTCCTGACTTTATTAAATTACATTCCTTATATAACACAGCACACTTGTTAGGCAGAGCACATTTTAAATTTATTGTTTGAACATTTTTCCAGTAATGAAACAAAACACAAACCAATAATGACAAAACTGCCCAATTCAGAACATTTCCATCATAAAAGTCCACTTCCACACCCACACTATTGATAGAATGACAGTAGTGTAAGCCATAGGCATCTTGCACAGCGTCTTACACTTATTTTTAATTTCATTTTTTTTTTGGGGGGGGGTCAAAAACCAGGGACACATTTTAAACATTGCTTGTATAATTTTGTAAAGTTGCTAGAATAAAATGTGTTACTACCATGCATTTCACTGGCAAGCTTTGAACCCAGGACCCTATGCACTAGGGTCAGTGCAACATATCACTATGCCAAATCAGCTGCTTCCTGAAAAATAGGAAGACTGAAACTTAATGGCTACCATTTAGGGAATTAATTTCTCACTTCTCACCACAGCTCTCAACCTCTTAGCACAAAGGCTCTTTTTACCCTGTACCCAAGGTACAGGGTTTGAGCCTGAGTACACACACACACACACACACACACACACACACACACACACACACACACACACACACACACACACACACACAATACAAACATGCTCTGTTACATGTTTCATAACTCAGGTCTGCTAATTGCGAAGTACATGTGAGTAGGTCATAATAAATTCTTGATTCACACTTGTGATTGTCTGCCAAAATTGCTATTTTGATATATATTTTTTAGAAGATGCATGTGTCAATTATAGTAACCAGTATCTCGCTTAAGTCCCTTTTTTGTTTTGACAAGACAGTGCCAGAAAGTCTTGCTTCATTACATTGTCTTGCAGTCCAATAAAGCTAGCTGCTCCATGCCTTCATAAAGCTTGCCACTTGGCTAAGATTAAATGTGTTCCTGTTGTTTCATCCTCTTTCCAAAGTTAAGGCCTATAAATCACAGTTCCAAGGGGTTCAGACATCAACTCCATTCATTATCTGTGTGCATATTGTGCCAAATTCTGTATATACAGGTGTTTTCAGAATACTTCACTTTTTTCCAAAAACATACTAGTAATTAGGTGTACTAAATTTATATATATATATATATATATATATATATATATATATATATATATATATATATATTATACACACATTTTTTCTTTCTGTGTGTGTGTGTGTGTGTGTGTATATATATATATATATATATATATATATATATATATATATATATATATATATATATATATATAAATATATATATATATATATATATATATATATATATATATATATATATATATATATATATATATATATATATATTTTCTAGACACTGCATTTACACTTGTCCTTGAAACCCAAATTTTGGTTGAGATGGGTCAAAGATTGAATAAATAAATTAAAAGAAAATACTGTCTTCTTGGTATCACCATAATCGTTTTCTGCAAAGCATATATATTTTATAGCTAGGAAAATGCCTTAAATGTTCAAAAAATAATTTGTTTCATTAGTATTTATAAATGAGAAAACATTCCATTTGCATGAATGATGCTTAGAGAATAAAATAATTACAATAAATACCATGCAAGCAGATTGGAAGAAATAAAATGTAATTATTTTCAAAATTAAGAGAATATGGGTTATTTGTCATTCAGAAATGCAAATATATCTTCAGAAACACATACACACACACACACACACACACACACACACACACACACACACACACACACACACACATTTTGTTAGTAGTGACTTGACCAATAAAGAGATATATTCTGACGCTTTACTTTCTTTGTCTACTGTAAGAAAAATGTGTCCCAGGAAGACTATATTGCTGGTCATGGTGATGATTAGGCCACATTCACCAACACACTTTTATACTTGTCCTGCAGGACTGTGATAGCTGATCAGTATAGACACAGGTAGTAGACTGACATTATCAAACTGCACTCTGGCGACTGTTTTCAGCAAAGCTTATGACGTGGTGTGTGACTGGCTGATAACACAGAATAATAACTGTTAACCTGTATAGAATTATAATTGTGCCATTGTTTACTTATAGTGCAAACACTTGCTCTACACACTTTGTGAATATGTAATCTTATGTGGAGATATATGGACAACACAATAGCTATAATGTCAATGGGTCTAATGAAGGTCTTAAAAAGTATGAAGCTTGTGCAGTAAAGTGATGCCCTTTTGTGAAATGTCTCAGGTAATTTTCTGTGGAAACTAGTCTGTATCAAGTACTCATTTATGTATGTATTTATTTATTTATGTGTGTATGTATTGATGAGGGATGATTCAGTGAAAGTTATAAACCCAGAATTAGTTGGTTCATGTGAAATGAATGAAAAGATGTAACTATTGGTGCATATAGTTAACGTATAGAGTTCAGAGGCAAGTTCAGAGAAATACGTGTTAAATATCTCACAGAATGTGCTCCTTTGTGCAACTCAGGGAGGTGAACTGCACAGCACCATCCCTTACACAGTGTCCATAATGTTGACCGCAGCCTAGGTGGTAGTTAATGGGTACAGGGATATTCACCTAGTGGGGACAATGCTGATATCCTCTGTCAGAATGTGCACATATGTCACACACCTCACCCACAAAGCCCATTCTCTATGTTGTTCACAACACTGAGACATCTATTGCTCATAGGTCACGGCCATTCACATCCTTACATACACAGATGTCGCACATTTGTCTGTGTGGTATGGGCTACAATGTGGGGGGAGTACAACACATTAACCCTGTTTTACTGTAGCTGCCTCTGGTGTGATATGCACACGTCACTCTGACACCGTTTGTAATGTTGATTCTGTCAACAGGGCACTGGTAGAACACTCCTGTGACATTCAAAGGTACATGTCATCAAACATCCGTACTGTCATCTACATCTGTACTGCTAACATCTACATTGATAATGGTTCATGGACTTGCAGACCATACTCAGCAGGGTAATAGTGTGGTGCCTCCAATTATGACTGTCGTCACCACTTGTGGGTTGATATTATCCAACACCCTATCTGTATTGCATTTTCATGCTCAGCACTTGTTCAGAACTTGTGAGCACTTCATGAGCTACTAATTAATGTAGCACCCATTCCTAACCATTCCTCACAAGTACACTGTCTGTCCTTACAATTCCAGCTTGCTTACAGTACAACAGTTGTTGTACACATGTAAATCACATATCTTGTGAGACATGGTTGAATATACAGGCATGTCCAACTGTCACGTACCAGTGCTATTGCCTGTCTATATGATGAAGATGGCGTACATGTGCCAATAGAGCGATTGTCTCATGTACACAGTCAATGCTCACTTGCCAACATATAACACTACAGCCTGTGGGAGATGCACATATGCAGCCATGCTGGGGGTAATGCTGTCACCAACCCTGACTGAACCTGACAGTCATGCGGGGATGTGTAACATTTGCAACACGCTCCACTCATCACATAGTCTCACAAGATCTCCACCACCGCAGGCCACACATATGAGTACAACTTGTGCAGTACCTCTCCATATTCTGTGTAGGCACCAAAGGCAGCCCCCATCACCAAACACAACAACAACAACTTATAGCCCACAGACTCATGTATGCCCATCACATACAGCCAACAGGGCGTTATAACATACACAACACACCAGTCATAGGTGACTCTGTAGGTAGTCACACTGATGTCCAACTCAGCAAGCTACACAAGGTGATAGTCACTTACATCAAGCTGTTGGGCACCTGGTTCTGCAACGTAACCTAGGCACCCATGCCACACCTCACCAGGTACAATTTGACTCTCTTTCTCCATGTTAGTGTGACTGCCCTGAGATGCAACTTCACAGACTACACATGCAGGGACATGCAATAGCTCACCGGTCTTGTAGCCCTGAAGGTATGGGCCAAGCCCTGGGGAGCATTATGCATTCATCCGGACTTGATACCACTGTACAATGACTGACTGTTTCACTTCAAGAGTTGCCTATGCTTCTGCTGTCATTCCACTGGCATCCAATATCTGTCCGCTTTGACTGACATGGTCAACAAAACACGATGCTTTGGCACAGACGACATGCACCTGTCAGCCCTGGGAGTACAGATAACATGTAAGGCTTTTGCTGCTCCTATACTGCCTGTCTTGCACAGTTTCCAATAACATTCACCACCAGAATGGGAACAGGCAAGCAAAACATGGGGGTCATGTGACTCAATGCTTGACATCTTCATCTCTGACGCACGCAGGCAAGGCAATCCTTATAATGGACCACTTCATTATCTCTGCAGTGACTGGGACCTGCCTCTAGGCTCCACAGAGCACACCTGCAATGACAGGTAATACGCAGACCACACCTTTCAGTCATGTAACCTGTATCGGAACACCCACGGCTGAGGTGTTCCCATATTCCTCTATGTTGTACACACATCCTGGCTAGTTACTTAGCATAATGCATCAGAGGTGCTCCACGTGCAACTAACTGTAGCCAGAACTGCTATACACATTGTAACATGCTATGGATTCAACAACATACCCCACAGTTTCCAGACCTCATTTCTTGGTGTACTGGACAGTAGGGTTCAGACAGGTAATACTGATGTGAGACTGACACTACCCCACACTTAACTGGGATAGCCACTCATGTACCGACACATTAGGCCAATGCTGTCCAGGATTCATAACCTCCACTCGGCTGGATCAACCCATACACACCACCTCCAAGACCACCAATATCCTAGACATGGACACTACCAACATGTGACTGGTGTTCCACACCTGGGGTTATCCCCTCGTTGGTGGATTCTGAACTTATGCTACTCACCCTTGTTATCCACATCCCGGCACCACACCCTTCACGGCATACACAGTACAAGAGTACTACAACGCCTACTACAGACGTCTTATGACAGCAGTAGTTAACGTCATGACACCCGTGCAGATGGACAATGCACATACAAATGCTGAAACATACCCCAGTGCACTTCATTAGCAATTACACGACTGCATGGATCATGCTATTCCAAACAGAGCCATGATGATACCCAGCAGATAACGGACGCCACTCTGGGGGTCCAGTTCCATGGACATAATTTACAACAAAAGGTGGAGGATGTTGCAAAGTGGAGTACAATCCCATGGGTGGGGTAGCTCACTGGTCAGCCTCAGTAGGGCTACGGGATCCCTCATCACATACTCCGAACCTAGCTATGTAAACATTACTGCAACACATTCCAGGGTGTACCACAAGGCATTATGGAGGTATGTCAGTAGTCAATGGCAATACCTACATCTGTTCGGACATACAACAATTACTCAGGAACATTACAGAACTGAGTGACATTGGCAACATGCTGGCGGATGGGTTCAATGCTAACATTACACCCTCTCACTCCATACAGGGCCATAATCCCTGCAGGAACATTGCGGTGTCCCTGCAGTCACAACTACACAGTACTAACCTGCACTCTCTAAGGCCTAGAACACTGATTCCATGTGACCGTCCAACATCCCAGGCTGTGATTTACACAAACCTCTGAACGACATGTCTCCCCACTTGGCCACCAGATTCAGTAATAGCCTTGTATCAGACATTGTGTCCCCTGAATGGCACAAAGCAACAGTTATCACACTCCACACAGGTGGCGCCACAATGAACAAGAGGGACTATTGCCCTATACACCTGACTGGACTGTTCTGCAAGGCTATGGGGCACATCATCATGGAAGTCATTCACAGAGACATTGGTGGGCTCCAGTCCTTTGATGCCACCCAGGTTGGACATGTTAGGGCCAGAGCATGGCTTCTACACCTGGTGGACTCCTTTGATACAGTTACCAGGGTAGTTGATGATGGTAAGGGGGTCCACACAGCCTACATTGTCCTCTCAGTGGCTTTCAGCACCGTTCTCCATTCTGGTATTGACAACATACACATCCACTTGCACATCGACCCCTATGTCTCAGGGTGTTATGCAATGTGGCTCATGGACAGGACCCACACAATGAGGGTAGCATACCATAGTACCTACTGTATTTCAGTTACACTTGGCGTACCACAGTCCTCAGTCATAGGGCCCCTCATGTTCGGTATATGCTTCCCTGAGGTACAGGCTAGCACAGAGGTTCTTTCCCTGACTAGCTTTCCAGACAACTGCATACAAAGCACCATGATCAATCCACCAGCTGATACTGACTCCCTCCGTAAGGGTGTCACTGTGACGGATACCTGATATCAATATCATTGCCTCAAGCTGCATGACACAAGGTGCATGAACATCCCATTTGCATTACACCAATCACCCACTGACTATCACATAGGTGGCAGTCCCCTACATACATGTCACATTGTATGTGATCGTAGTACACACGTATGTAGCACCCACTCCTTTGATAACCATATTGCCACTGTGGCGTGGATATCCTTCTACGTGGCCACCCTTATCTGTACTGGGTTTGTAGCTGGAAAATGGGCATCCATTGTACCTCTGAACTCCTGACATATACACATATTCAAGGGTACAACACCCCATTTAAGGTGTACCTTACAGAACAGCTACGGCTTTACATACCACAACATTAACACGCCATGAGGATTATTGAGCTCCGAAGGTTGACATATGCGGCAGAACTACGGACACCACGACTGTACACACTTGCATACTACATACTCAGGGGTGACCTCTGCTGAACAAACAGGGCCCATGTCCACAACAATATTAATGGATATACTCCACATAAGCGATGTAAGCAAAATCCACTGAGAGCAACATGCTCATGGATATGTGCACACACTCAACAATGAGTGGGATGTGCTTGAGAGTTACATTCCCAAACCAGACACTCACCATGCTTTGGAACATGATTCCTATGTACATCATGCAGGGACTCTCAGTAGCACTGTTCATGTGATACCTCACTTGGTGGATGGGAGACTCACATGTACGCCAGGGATCACTGCAGTGGCTGTACTGTGCAGAGGTGCAGGTAACACATGGCTCTGCTGTTCACAGACAGGACACTACCCTGGAGAGGTGCCGCTGGTGTAAACACTGTAGTTGGGCTTACACATCGACTTGCCAGACTGAATAGTACCCCACTATTAACCTGTGAAGCTATTACATGTCTTTTGTGCATGGTTAATTGAGTAGCTCTTCCATTTTGATTAGCTATCATGCTGTTACAGTGTCCCGTGACTCCAAGCCATATGTATCCTGTTATTGTATATTGTACATGCCAATAGACAATACCTTTGGTATGCATGATAAGCCTGTTATGCTGTGTGGAATATCTGACATATCTACCTACAATACTGTACATTACACATATTTTACATATTATCCCATAATGCAAAGCATACTTGCACAGCGGGACCACCTTAGGCATGGCATTGTCGTTATATGCCCATACACATGCCTACTGTGACAGTATATCAAAATATACTATCCCCTGCTATGGCACGTACTTGTTGGACATACCCTACCACTGACGGCAGGTGGTATGGAATTGTTCTGTTTAAAGCCCTCATGTAACATCCCTTGTGGTGTCTGTGATGTTTACCTTGTGGCCCACTGCAGGATACACAATTTCTACAAGCGTTACTATGCTCAGCAAGACATCACTACATAATACCTTTTCCCACTTTATGTATTGCGGACACTTTTAATTAATACAAAACAGGCTATACATACACTAACATACTACCTAGTACCTACCTATGAACCTATAAAAATCTTGATGATTGGATGGGAAATGGGAAATTCACCCTGGGGATCACTTCTGTGGCTCTGCTCGACAGGGACACAGGAAAATAATTTTCTTGGGTGGTGAAAGCCAGGGTACATTTTTTGGCTAGGCTTGTATGGGCCCTAGGGCCAATAGCCTAGTACCTACCTATGAACCTATGAGTGTTCTACATACCTTGTTATCGTTCTGAACTTCCGTAGCTATCTCTCTTACACTATTTAAACAGTTCTATGGTATTAGCATACAGTTTTAATGTCTGGCAAGTCATCCTTATATACGTCGATACCTGTAACAAGTGGTTTCCTGCCGCCAATTGGTGTTCCTGAGTGAATTATTATTTGCACATCAGCTGTGCAGCTGCTCCATTCGCCAATTACTCGGCAACAGTGGGGTATAATTGCATTCTCCACTTGGGCGTTGCCCATTTGCCCTACCATTGGGGAGACGGCCTGTATTGTGTTTTGTTGTGTGTAATTGCAACTGCTATGTGTAGAGACATGGATATTTTGGATTCATGTCCCCCGTGGATTGTGTGTGGCGGCTAGAGTATGTGGTTCTACATGTGAGTGTACCTGTCATCCCAGCCGTCTGATAAGGGACTATTGCAAACAAAACCTGTAACATCACTATCTGTTCCATTATACAATGGCTACGATTTCACATGGTGCCTTTAAAAATGTGTCTCTCACAAGGTATGTTAACGTTTCTGCAGATGTAATTGAATAACTGGATGTCTGTGTTGTAATTACAGTCTGTATTGCTGTAGTTTCCTGTGTGGGGCATGTAGGTGGGTGTATGTAGCATATACAGGTTTGTGGGGCTTGCATTTCTACATATTCCATATATGTGTGTGGGCTCCTTCCCTAATTAAAGACCTATCAGTTAGTAGACTTTTGTTAGGAGCATATACATTGGGCCATTGTTAATTAGTTTCTATATAGTATGCAGGTGAGGTCGATACATCCATACCTCCAGAAACATAGCGATATGTAAAGGAATGTTACTAAATGACAGCTGTCCCGTGTATTTCTGTCCCAGATATTTTAACTCATTGCAGTTGTGTTGGTAACTGAACCTCTTTGGCATGGGTTGCCACCTTTTCAAATGGCCATTGTGGGATACTTGCGGGACACACATCTGTGTTTACAGGCCGACACATACCCACGGTCAGTACACAGGATAGCACATACTTTTATCCTCAATACATACTTGTTGTTGTAGGACTTTGGCTACTTATCATATTGCATGTAACATTTACATTTCTTACATACCGGCATAACTATTTAATGCAACTATTACATAATATATGGGACATAATAATGTCCTACAATCTTGAATGTTTGCCCATTTTATTGTTTTATGTCAGGACACAACTGCCCAGGGAGGGGCTGTCCCTCCTAATGTGGGACAGGTGGTAACCGTATGCCTACGGCTAGCTATGAACACCTACCATAATAATCTACCTCAGAGTTGGCACTAACAGACACACGATGCAGACACACACACACACACATTACAGTCACATGGACATGCACATGGCACCCTCAACACACACACACACTACGGCAATCATAAACACAGTTGAACACAGTACCTACGTGGACCGCAACACCGGCAGCGATAAGTAAATGTCCCTTCATATCATGATAATATTACTCACGGTTCTAGTGTTCTGGTATTGTGTTCTTTCAGTCTTTCAGCCTCGTGGTTACGCGTGTTGATATGTGACACATTCCATAGTTGGTGGTATCCTATTTATTTGTACCTCCATGGTTGTATGCATGTCGTTGACCTATCTATATATTTGCAGATATCGGTGAATCTGTATATATCAACATATATCTCTCTATCACCCGTTTTATCTGTATTATATATATGTATAAATATATATATATATATATATATATATATATATATATATATATATATATATATATATATATCTGACAGAGAGAGTGACAGGCAAAATACACCTTTCATTGTGTACTTGTCGGTGTATACTGTTTCCTGAACTCCACACGTTTGTGTTTGAACCTGTCACATTACACACCTGCCGTAGGTACATCTTGGCTACCATAGTGTTAGGTGATTGTGTACATGATTGCGTGTTCTACTCCTGGCAGTGGTCGTTTTACCCTTCAGAGCAGGCAGTATTAGTACAGGGGTGAATAATGCTGGTTTCACCTGTTCTGGACATCATTGACCGTGATCTACGTGATATTCAGAGAAGCTTAGCCCTGTTTCGCGCATATCTGTATAGTCATATTTAAACTACGCTTACCAGCACTGGGCAACGCATATTCCCGCTAATGTGTGCTAAACATGATCTGATGACCTGCATCCGACATGCATTATTCGTGCCTTCGGGATTACGTTACATCCCTTGCAGGATGTGGGACCGGGAACATGCACAACAGTCACTGCATTTACCATTTGGGCATCTGGGATTTGTACACGTGTTATGGCGTTTTGTATGTGGACTATACTACTGATGTTAGTCCATACTGCAATTACATGGGTAACTCAGTTAGTTTACATATGGATGAGTCCTATTAATGGTATGTCCATGTGATGTTTAATGGATGTGCTCCAGCATTGGGTATGTATATCACAGTGAGCCACACACAATAATGTGCTAC
Organism: Protopterus annectens; assembly: GCF_019279795.1. Taxonomy (NCBI): domain Eukaryota; kingdom Metazoa; phylum Chordata; order Ceratodontiformes; family Protopteridae; genus Protopterus; species Protopterus annectens. The sequence continues at coordinate 1,904,309,187 of NC_056729.1, forward strand.
ACCTTCAAATGACCATAGGTGGAGCATGCTGGGGTGACAGATACCTGTCATGGGTACACACCATGCCTTGACACGAAATCCATGATTACATTATGTGGAGCCCCTCATTAATGCACCAGGGAATCTGTGCAGAATGTGGGGAGAACAGTGCTTACACACATGAGATCCCACGATTGCCTCTGCTCCACTGAGAGACAGTTGGTTACTCGATGTTCTGGCAAAAGCAGCCACTGTTTGCCTCGATTAGTGTATGGCCTCTGACAATCAGGTGTGTACCTACCGATGTACCTAGGAACCTATACACACAGTACCAACATATGCTGATAGGTGCATGTACTGTTCAGGTGTAGACATTCCTTGTTCCAATAGCTGTTGTGTATACAATGGTTGAGGGCTGCCTATGTAGGATTCAAACAGTAGTCCACCTATACATTACGATTTACAGGTGGCCATGTGTGTGTGCCATCCATTTTACTGTGTGCACAGGTGGAGAGGTGTGTCAGTCCATAGGGGCCTACACTGTCAGAGTATGTGCTATAATTCCCTCTTTGCCAAGGCATAGGCATACTGGGCATGCCTCTGTCTGCCTACTGGGGCTGGCACACGGTGTTCGTGGTCTGAATCCCTCTGTGCCTGTGATGGCCTTGGCAATTGCAGTGGGCTATGAGGGCCTTCACCATTTTGTCCCTGCTGCAGCTGTTTCCACAGGATCATATTATGTAGCATGGCACATATTATGAAGATGTGGGCACATGTGCCTGGAGAGTACTGCAAGGCTCCACCAGATGTGTCCAAGCAATGGAGCCGTGATTTCAGCATCCCGAACACACGCTCTATGATGATTCTGGTTTGTGCGTGTGCCTCATTATGGAGTTCTTGCATGGGTGTGTGTGCATTTCTGATGGGAGTCATCATCCATGGCTCCAGTGCATAGCCAGCATCCCCCCACAAGGTGGCCATGTTGGATGTCCCCCCTGACAAATACCTGATACAGCTGTGAGGCATGCCAGATATGGGAGTCATGGTAGCTTCCAGGGCTGCCAGCACACACATCCATGATAATGCCCTGGGCATTGCACACGACCTGGCAGTTGATGGAGTGGAATCCCTTGCGATTTATGTAGCACTTACCATGCTCACCGGGTTGTGACTTGATATGTATGTGCATGCAGTCTATCGCACCCAGTACCTCTGGATAGTGTGCCACATGGTGGAAGTGATGCATATTGCTGGCCAACTCCTCCTGAGTTCGGAGGAAGTATATATGCTCATTGGCATGTGGTAACATGGCATCCAGGAACTGGTGTAGTACCCTGGATGCTGATGCCTGTGAGATCCCCATTATATCTCCAGCTGGCCTTTGAAAGGTACCTGTGGCTAGCATTCACAAGTTTACACAAACCTTCATATCCACTGGGATGGGTTCCCCTCTGTTGTTTCTGGATCTCAGACGTGGCCGGCACAGCTCAACTATTTGCTGTAAGATATCCCTGTCTGCCCTGTAACGCTCTACTATCTCCAGATCATGTAGCCCCTGGTAGGTTACCCTTGGTCTGAAAACTCTTCTCCTCTTCCGGGGCCTGCAGTGGTTGTCAGCATCATCCTCTACAACACCGTCAGTCTCTGACACATGGTGATGAATCACAGCTATGGCAGCTCCCAACATGTACATTTTAAAAGTTCCCTGTGTGTTTACACCTATGGTGCAGTGTTTGGGAATACACAGGTGTGTGTAGGGTGCTTTCACACTTTATACGATTGTGCTGGGAACACCGATGATGTCATAGGGTGTGTATGTACAATCGTAGCTAGAGGGTATCATGTGTTTTACTACAGGAACTACTGTTGTGGTGCCTTTGGTGTTGAATTACATTTGGCTGCCATGGATTAGCTCTTGCCCTTCCCTTTGCATTTCTTCATGTTTCACCTACCATTTTCTGGCATGCATCCTGCAGCCTGCTTTCATTTGTACTTTCCTAGACCTGGTTTATCTTGCGTAATGTGTTCTATTGCTGGTCTACTGTAGGTTTGCTTTGCTCTGCTATGACAGTTCTCCTTTCTTTGCAATCTGACACCTCCTCTATCCTGTTTTGCAGGTTTCTGTGAGCAGACTTGTCAGCTGCCGTTGATTGCCCGCTGTGAGTTAATAGGTGTTAATTGCTCATTTGTACTCCAATTACCCTACTGCAGCATTTTCTTCTTTTTTTCCCCTGACCTTCCTGTTTGTGCTATGGTACGTGGCGCGTGCATCTGCTTACTGGGTTTCGGGCACATTTTCATCACCGTACACATGCGCTTTCGGGCACCATATGTGCTCTCAGCTAAACGATGCTATACCTACCTCCCCACCCCTGTCCTGTGGCTTTGCTTAGCAATGGCCAGGCCAGATTTGCATTGCTCCAATGTGCTTACAGCTACGGTGGCACACCCCACTGCTGATGTCATGTATACCTCTGAGCCACTCCTCGGTGTTGTAGTGCTGCGTCGTATGGTACATCCATAATCTGGCGGGACGTTTGCGATTCAGTATCACCTGCATCATTTGCATGGCATTGACTACTAATTCATAGTTACTGTGCCGAACACTGTCACAGACCCTTAGCAATCCTTGCAGCTTGGTTGTGGTGTACCATGCATACCATTGAGTATTATGATGAAATCCTGATTTGTATTACATTGCAATTTTATGACATTTGTATATATTTTCTTTGTGTTCCAGTTTGTACACACATGCCATGCGGTTGAACTTTGCGTTACTGTGGACATGACATTAAATGTTATTTTTTAGGTGTTGTGCATATTTTCTTATGCCATTGGCTGTATATTTAGCCATTGGCATATGTTAATTTTGTAATACATGGGTCTGGTCTGCTTTTATAGTTCCAATGTTCTGTTTGGAAAAATGTAAACCGTGTTTTTTGGTTTACATTTCCGTGAGCTTATGCTACACCTGCACCGCTTCATGAATCGCTATGTACCTTCATTTGCATGGTGCGGCACTGCACATGGGGTGATTGGCATACTTAAGCCGAGGGCTGCGCAGTTCTGGCATACTCTGGTAGTGCACATGGAATTAAATCATACCTGAATTGCTCAGCGGCCATATTTGGCATTATACCGCCTACGCTACGCCTGTGCCTGGCGCAAGCTTCATGAATCCTGTGGAATATTTTATGAGAAACAGACCAACAATATGACACAAACCTGGACATTCTGTGAATATCTCTACAGGTGAGAGGTATGCATTATGATAATGTATTTAGGAATATACATAAATAACACATTGCCCTTAAATCAGGGGCTGACCAAAATTTTTAGAAAATTCTTCTACCTCTCATCAATTTTTGGTTCACATCCCAGTATTAATCTATCCTAATTCTTCTCACCTCTATCCCCATTTACCCGATCATAGAATATAATGATCCTTTGGGAATGTATAGCTCTATAAGCTCTAAACAACTCCCCCTGCCAGAAAGAACCTTGCACATTATTAACAAAATGATCAAGTATTTAAACAACAGCTCTTTATTTGGACAGACTAAAAGGCCAATCTTTATTTTTGGTGGTTAGTAGAACCATATGAGGTGATCTGTTTCTTGCCTTCTGAACTATGTATAGCTGCTCTCTGTGACTTTCTGTCAAAATATACACCACCAGTTTCCAAGTAATTATAAAAGGCATGTCAGGAATATCTGAAATTTCAGAATGTACCAGTCTTTTAAGTCAAACAAGTAACTTATTCTGTACAAAATAGCAGCTCTTTAGAAATTATGTTAGCATGTTGGCCATTATGAATACAGTGCCATTAGCCTCAAACACAATGCATTATTTCTATTTTATCAATCATTTGTTAACATGTTTAGTGGTCTCTTTTTAGAGGAGATCTAAGGTGGTATTCACACAACTATGTGAAATTTGGCTAGAGCATCTAGGAATGTCCCTTATTCTTTTTGATACGTGACATGCTATCTGCTACATCCATATGAGCTACCACCAACTCAAGTAATATGACCTCAGTTTAATTTCTCATCTGAAGGATGGCACATTTGGGAGTGCAGCACCCTTTTAATGCTGCACTTCAGTTTCAGCAATTTTGAAACAATCCCGTCATCTACAGTGGGAATAAAACCCACAGTCTTCTGGATTTCTATCATCAAAGGCAAGTGTAATACTTGTTAAGACACAGACACTGACAATGCTATGAACAGGACACATGCATCCTTAAAATGGCTATGAATATATTGCAATTCACAGTACACACAAGGTCTAACAGCATACATTATTTGCCATTACACCTTGTTTTCCTTAAAAAGAAAAAAAATATCCTCGTTTAATAGCCACCCCAAAGAACACAGTTTATGCCAAAATATCAAACATTCCTGTCTCATGGATACAGCCTGTCACCCAGAGCTTAATTCACCAGGAAATAAGCTTCATATGCATGCTACATGGTGTAAACCCCTACCAAGAATCAAATGTTTATTAGATAACTGGATGGAACACTGTAAATTCATCCCATAAGTCACTTATTACAAATTTCTAACTATGAGAAAATAAACATTATCTAAAACTTCTCATTTCCTTTCCTGCTTGGCATTTCCTCCTTTTTATCCAATGCATGTCTGTTTTGATTCTCTGTATTATATCTCAAGCCAAAAATACTCTATCCATATCTCCAAAATTAACTCTGCATCCTATGCCATCATCCTATGCCGTCATCTTCTGAAGTTAAATCTCATGTTTGAGTGTTGGTTAACTTTGCAGGAGCTGACATACTGTTAGCTTAGCATAAAGCTATGGACCTGAGAAAGTATGAACTCACCAGTGAGCAAGATGCTTATCTACTACACACCAACAGGTAACCAATTGAAATGTCAGGACCTGCCACAGTGAATCCCAAAATTCGGAGACCGAATGGCTGAAAAATCACACTGAGATGCCATTTCTTGGAATATTCCCTTGTCTCCAAGTATACCTCTCTTAAAGATGGTATATACACAAGTTTAGGGGTGTGGAGTGAACGTGCCCCCCTCCTGCAAAAAGAAGTTTAAAAATATTTTCAAAATGTGCCTTATGTTGTGTTTCTGGGCTTTTTTTTTTTTTTTTCAGCACTCAGCATTTTGAGTGCTGACATTTCAATAGTGAAAGTAAAGATATGTTTCTGCATGACGGTGTGGTAATTTGTTGGATATCACTTAAAAGAAACCATCAGTAAGGGCAAATATTTCCTAAGACATTGTAGAAAACCTGCTGAGATGCTGAACCCTTTCAAAATCTTTCATCTTCTGTCCTGTATCTCAGTTTTTCTATTCCCTCTCTATATACCTGATGTTCTTTCTTATACCACAATTTTTCCATTGCCTCATAAGTCATCTTTGTCACTGAAAGTTTCCCCACCTCTTTTTTTTCTATGTCTAATGCAGCTCTTCAAGGGTTTGATTTAACACTGCAGAAAGACTGCCCATTTCAAATTCACAGCAAGTTCAATCACTTAAACATCCTCAACTGCAAACTTTATATCCCAATAAATAATCTAGTAGTGGTATTTTTATGCAATAAAGATTTTTTTGTATTACAGTTTCTGCATCTTTTACTTTTATGTGTATGATTATGTCACTATCTCTATCATTATTGCAGAAATATTGTCTACATTTATTGATGTATAACACTGGGAGAAATCGGAAATTAGTCTGCCAAGACTGAGGTTCTACACTTGTTAAATTTAAATAAAATAATTATATACATAACTAAAATATACTGCATCCAAAAACACTGACTGAGGTATGGCTCCATTTCAAAGAAAAAGGTAAAAAAGCAATGAAAAATTCTTCAGTAGCAGTACTGGTTTAATACAAAGAGACACAAGCGCTTTCACCAATGCTTCATCAGGTGTACTCAATCAGATAATAACCACACCTTATATAGTAAAATCTATTGACATCACATAGCATGCAGTATAGTATTTAAAAAGACACATATATAAAGACACTTGTTAAAAACATATCAATATACATAAAGTGTATAATATAAAATATAAATACATATGTATGTTCACAAAAATATTGTAAGATACATAAAATAAAAATAATAATAAAAACACCTCATCTCTTCAGACCCTTTTTTAAAAGAACTGGTCTGATAGGTAGACTTTCATTTAACCCATGTCCAAAATTGGCCCTTAGCATAACAATCTATCTAGCCTCTATCTCCTCAGTTCTTAATCTAACATCACCCCCTCTGATATTCTCAGATGTTGTGGAAAGAACCTGAAATTTAAAAATGTGATTGTTACCTGTTCTACTGACATGTTTGGCTAGGGCATTAAAAATAGTACCCTTTTTAATATGATAGACATGCTCTTTTATCCTTTCCCTCAGGGCTCGGTCAGTCTTACCTACATAGAAACAACTGCATGTTTCACAGACTGCCAGGTATACCACGTGCATAGTACTGCAGGTGGACAATACTCTGATATCAAAAGTTCTACCTGTATCTGGATGTTTAAAAAACTTGCTTCCATTTATATAAACACATTGAGCACATTTGCCACAGGGCTCTGTGCCACTCGTATCATTCTTTGTAGAACTGGACCTGGGGGTGCACAATCTCCTTTTCAAATTTCTATAATTCCTAAATGTAAATTGTGGTTTCAAGCCTACTACCTCTGCTATTTCAGGGTCTGATGTTAAAATATTCCAATGCTTGTTAAATATTTCAGTATACATACTAACATTTTTGGAATAAGGAATGCTAATTCTTAATTGAGTGTCATATTTCCTAGGACTTCTGACATACCCTTCCGAAAAATAAGGTCTGGCTTTGGTATATCTAAACTGTCTAACTTTGTTGTCAATCCTAGCCACCATTTCTTCACTATAACCTCTCTGTGACAGTTCTAAACTGGTAGCACTCATTCTCATCAGATATTCTTCTGTGTTAGCACTCAGTCTGGACGCTCTTAAAAACTGATTTTGTACAACATTATTAAATATATAGTTAGGGTACATACTGTCCCTAGAGAGTAAACCATTCACCCAGCACTCTTTCCTGTACATTTTACTAGTAATTCTCTTTTCTGAGTCTCTAAATATGGACACATCTAAAAAACTAATCTTTGAATCTGAATAATCAATGGTAAATTTCAAAAATTGAGTCAAATTATTAATAAAGTTTAGAAATTCTAATAAACATGATGTTGTGCCTCTCCATAAAATGAAGCAATCGTCCACAAACCTCCTATAGAAATATATATAAATTTTATAGGGCCTATCCAATATATATTTCATCTCCATGTCACCATCACAGCATTGGCATAACTGTTGGAGCAAGAGCTCCCCATGGCTACACCATTTTTCTGCCAATACACTTGGTCTTGAAACACAAACAAGTTATTGCACAAAACTAACCTCATCAACTCCAACAGTAACAATTTCTCATCACCATTGTAAGTTCCTTTTTTCACTATAAACTCTTCTAGAAAATCAATACCTATAGTATTTGGAATGACCGTGAATAATGACACGACATCAAGTGTGACCAACAATAGACCATCACATATGGATAGTGAGTTAATACTTTCATATAAGTCATGCAAAAAAGATTAGTTTTTTAGATGTGTCCGTATTTAGAGACTCAGAAAAGAGAATTACTAGTAAAATGTACAGGAAAGAGTGCTGGGTGAATGGTTTACTCTCTAGGGACAGTATGCACCCTAACTATATATTTAATAATGTTGTACAAAATCAGTTTTTAAGAGCGTCCAGACTGAGTGCTAACACAGAAGAATATGAGATGAGAATGAGTGCTACCAGTTTAGAACTGTAGCAGAGAGGTTATAGTGAAGAAATGGTGGCTAAGAATGAGAACAAAGTTAGATAGTTTAGATATACCAAAGCCAGACCTTATTTTTTGGAAGGGTATGTCAGAAGTCCTAGGAAATATGACACTCAATTAAGAATTAGCATTCCTTATTCCAAAAATGTTAGTATGTATACTGAAATATTTAATAAGCATTGGAATATTTTAACATCAGACCCTGAAATAGCAGAGGTAGTAGGCTTGAGACCACAATTTACATTTAGGAATTACAGAAATTTGAAAAGGAGATTGTGCACCCCCAAGGCCAGTTCTACAAAGAATGATAAGAGTGGCACAGAGCCCTGTGGAAAATGTGCTCAATGTGTTTATATAAATGGAAGCAAGTTTTTTAAACATCCAGATACAGGTAGAACCTTTGATATCAGAGTATTGTCCACCTGCAAGTACTATGCATGTGGTATACCTGGCAGTCTGTGAAACCTGCAGTTGTTTCTATGTAGGTAAGACTGACCGAGCCCTGAGGGAAAGGATAAAAGAGCATGTCTATCATATTAAAAAGGGTACTATTTTTAATGCCCTAGCCAAACATGTCAGTAGAACAGGTAACAATCACATTTTTAAATTTCAGGTTCTTTCCACAACATCTGAGAATATCAGAGGGGGTGATGTTAGATTAAGAACTGAGGAGATAGAGGCTAGATGGATTGTTATGCTAAGGGCCAATTTTGGACATGGGTTAAATGAAAGTCTACCTATCAGACCAGTTCTTTTTAAAAAGGGGTATGAAGAGATGAGGTGTTTTTATTATTATTTATATTTTATGTATCTTACAATATTTTTGTGAACATACATATGTATTTATATTTTATATTATACACTTTATGTATATTGATATGTTTTTAACAAGTGTTTTTATATATGTGTCTTTTTAAATACTATACTCCATGCTATGTGAAGTCAATAGATTTTACTATATAAGGTGTGGTTATTATCTGATTGAGTACACCTGATGAAGCATTGGTGAAAGCGCTTGTGTCTCTTTGTAATAAACCAGTACCGCTACCGAAGAATTTTTCATTGCTTTTTTACCTTTTTCTTTGAACTGGAGCCATACCTCAGTCAGTGTTTTTGGATACTTATTCGTTAGTGTTACTGGGGTTCCTGTTTGGTGTAGATTTTTGCTTCTTGTTTTTTTTAAAATATACTGCAGTTTATGTTCTTGTGCACTTATGAACATTATTAGTAATTATATATTATTCCATATTTTGGAAGGGAGTGACAGCACACTGTTTATGCTGCTCTTTTAAAGGAAACATTAGTTAGGACAAGCTTTTTGCAAGATATAGTACCTACTTAACCCAACTGCAAAAGTATAACAGTACTTTTGAAGTTAAGAAAATGTACTTGTCATATGTTTGTAAACACCTCTATAAAAGAGCAGGAAACCAATACAGTCAGGGTATCAGTTTGAAGGTGGCATCAATGAGGGCAACTTGGTGCCATGACATGACATCAGAGTAGCCCATCTGCATAACTGGAGAGATGAAAAGTCAGCAAGCAAAGGAGAGTAGTAGTGTGGAAATTGAATTCATCCTCAAGTCTTGGTGAGTACCTTTGCAAGGTAGACCGTGTTTTTCACAAAATCTCACCAAGGCAACACTAACATATAAACTGTATTTATATAGCATATATCATGGACAGAAGTAAGTCAAAAACAAACAAACAAAAAAGCTGGGTACACAAGACCCAGGATAAAAAAACGCCCAATCCTGGTAGGCGCAGTGGTGCCAGGACTGGAAAAAATGACAGTATAGAATCCTCAAAATATGGAAACATTCCTACAATGGGGCCAGGCCAGGCCCAGGCAGAAGATGGCCCCCCTGTTGTAGGAGGAAGTAGCGGTCCACAAAAATCACAAAAATTGGCTGGCCAAAGAAGAGCCATAAAGATGATAGAGTGGATTATTGAGGATAAGAAAGAAATTATGTATTGTTACTGTTATGTAAAAAGCCCAGAATTTCCAGACACAAGATATACAATATGATTAAGAGAGACATTAAAGGAAAGAAAACTGCTTCCTTAAGAAAAACTGTCTGAAGCTTCAAATAAAAAATTATGTTCATTAATGCAGCAGATTTTTGAAAAACAATATACTTTGATCTGTTTGGAAAAAGAAGCATCTGAGGAAGTGCAAAAATATGAACAACAAAACCTAGAGATATTTCAAAAATATAAAAAAGAAATATGGATATGGGAAAGGAAGAGAGATTTGATATGGTGCAATATTTATGAAAAGGAGAAAGCCAAGTTAACTAATGCAGAGATGGCAGTTTCAAAAATATACTTAGAAAAATACAGGCAAAAGCAAAAAATAAAGAAAATTTCACAATAAAAAGATTAATAGCACAAAGATGTAATGTGAAAAAGAAGATTAGTAAAGCAGAAGTTAAAGAAATAGAAGTTGAAGTTATGGAGTACCTGCAAAGTGAAGGATTTGGTGTAGAGGGTCTCACACAGGTTACATCACAGCATAATGGAGTGAGTCCCTACTAACCAATACAAAAGGAGCAGCACCAAAGATATTTGAAGAGAAATACAGGCAAAGGAATCCAGACATGGAAAACTTTACAGTACAAAAAATAAGGAGATTAGGAGGAAAAGTAGGAAAAGAGATTAGTAATGGAGAAGTCAAAGAAATAGAAATTGAGGTTATGGAGCAGTTGCAAAGAGAAGGATTTAGTGTTGAAAATTGAATGCAGAAAGCACCCCAACAGGATACAGCAACAACTATCCAAATTAAGGGGAAACCAGTGGAACAGGAATAAATTGGTCAGGTGCCATAGCAAGATATTTTGGAGCCTTCCTCAGGAAACCAGTATAAATGTTCACTTGAAGCTAGACAACAAAGGGCGGAACAGGAAACTGTGGAAACTCGGATGCAGTCAATGTTGAGGAGTGATAGGCCAGTGAGTTTCCATATGATAGAGCAATGGATGGCATAGGATGAAGTTGAATAGAATGTGCCACAGGAAGATGCTATAGGATCTTCTATAGAATGGTCACAGGAAATGGAAAATAAGGGATGTTCCCTCCGTTTGGAAGAAAATGAGTTAAAAGAAGAGTTACTTGATTTAATAGACATAGACAGATATATCAAGATCAATGAAAGAAATAGACTGCAGAAGGTTAATAAAATCCCAAAAGTCAGAAGTTTGATAAAACAAATGAACGAAGTAATTAGGACTGTTCATAGAGATCCATGCGATATAACAGAAGTAAAATGAATATATTACTGTGCAGCTAAATTAATAACTGATAAAGTTCTACCAGAGGAACACAGGGTAGCGAGGGAAAGGAAGGGGTGAAAGCAAATACCATCATGGAAATATCGAATTGAGAAAACTATCAAGCAGCTAAGACAAGTGTCACTGTTAGAAGATTATAGAAGAGGGAACAGATTAACAAAAAAACTAAGAAAGATAGATGTGATAAAAGCAATCCACAATATTAGAACAGATCAGGCTCTATCAAGCACTATCGCAAATAACAAACTAAAAATTTCAGCACAGGTGGAACGTCTTAGAAGATACAGAGATAAATATAAAGGAAAGTACAGAATAAGCAATTTATTGATGATCCAAAAACATTTTATAGAAAACTGGGAAATAAAGTAAAATGAATTGAAAGATCACCAAGCAATGAACAAATAGATACATTTTGGAGAAGTATCTATGAAGATCCTGTGAAACATAAGAAAGATGCTAAATGGATAGAAGAAGTAAAAGAAAGAATGAGAGGGTTAAAGGTACATGATGTGAAATGGAAAGAAGTAACAGCCAGAGAGATTGAAACAAAGTTAAGAAAAGCCTCTAATTGGAAAACCCCAGGCCCGGATGCAGTACCTAACTTTTAGCCAAAGTATTAATGTCTTTGCACGAGGATTTAGCCACGTTAGAAGTATTTATATGTGTACCCCAAACAGACACCGCACTGGTTAACAACAGGAAAAACAATGCTCTTACTTAAGAGTGAACCTGCAAGCTACCCTAAAAATTATAGACCAATAACTTGTCTTCCAGCGACATATAAACTATACATGGGAATTGACGCTGACAGAGTTTATAGTCATTTAGAAGAAAACTCAATTATGGCAGTAGAACAAAGGGGCAATAAAACAAAGCCATATGGAACAAGGGATCATTTGTTGTTAAAGTTATATTGGAAAACTGTAAAAAGGGGATGAAGCTAAGTATGGCATGAATTGACTACAAAAAAGCATTTGGTAGTATCCACATTCATGGATAAAAGAGTGTTTAAAAATGTGTAAGGTACACCCTACACTGATTGACTGCATTACAGTAACCATGAAACAGTGGCAGATCACTTTACAATTAAGCCATGATAAAGGACAGATTATTATCCCAGGGATAAAAATTCAAAGGGGGATATTCCAGGGTGACTCTGTCACCATTGCTATTCTGCCTTGCCATTAATCCATTAAGCTGTTTACTTAACAGCTTAGGCCATAGCTACAATTTGGCTCCTAGAAAACAAGAAAAGTCTAATGACTTCTCATCCTCTTTTTGTCGATGATTTAAAACTGTATAGCTCATCAGATGAGGAATTGAAAGCACAGCTGCAGGTTGTCAAAGCTTTTTCAGATGATATCAGAATGTCATTTGGTCTTGATAAATGTCAAAAGCAACCAAAGTAGCAGACTCCAAATTTGACTTCAGATCAGTGACAAGTGGAGTACCACAGGATTCAGTCCTGGGTCCTATGCTATTTGATATCTACTTCTCTGAAGTACAGGCTAACACAGAAGGTCTTTGACTAACAAAGTTCGCAGATCACTGCAAACTAGGAGCCGTAATGTGAACATCCTACAAAGGGCCTCACTGAGACAGATGCCTGGTGTCAAAGCCATGGCCTCAAGCTCAATGCCAAAAAGTGCATTGTCATCCCCTTTGGTAAAAACTCTGTACCCATGAACTACCACATAGGCGGTAGTCTACTTAACCCTGAAAGTGTGATAAGAGACCTTCTGACACAGGTGGACAATAGTCTCTCCTTTGATAATCACATTGCCACAGTAGTCAGGAAATCCTTCTACATGGCACACCTCATCACAAAAGGTTTCTCATCCAGAAAAAAAGAGGTCATTGTTCTCCTCTACTCATCACTCATTAGACCCATTATAGAGTACAATGCCCCTTTTGTTATGTACCTCACAAGACATCTGCAGTACCTGGAAAGGCCACAGAAGTACCTCACAAAGAGGATTACTGGCCTCAAACAGATGCCATACGCAGACCATCTAAAAAGCTCCAGCTTTACTCCATTGCATATCGCCTACTCAGAGGCGATTTCTGCCTAACATACAAAGCTATATCAAACCCAGAGCTGTTGGACATGCTGCACTTAAAGAAATCCCAATCCCTCTGAGTTACATGCTCTAGGGATAAAAGCCTTATCACCACAATAAACAGAACATGCTGGAGGGATAGATTCCTGTCCCAGAGACTTCCCATACTCTGGAACAAACTACCTATCTATGTCAAACAAAGCTCCTCATTAGCACTCTTCAAAAAAATCTTGATGATTGGATGGAAAATAAGAAATTTGCCCTGGGGATCACTTCTGTGGCTCTGCTCGACAGGGGCACAGGAAAATAATTTTCTTGGGTGGTGAAAGCCAGGGTACCTTTTTGGCTAGGCTTATATAGGCCCTAGGGCCAATAGCCTACTACCTATCTATAAACCTACGAATCTATGAAAACTGCAGCATCAGGAAAACATCAGTTTGGGACAAGAATGTGATACAAAAGAACTTAAGCAAGAGGGAGTACATAAATACTTGGGAATGGATGAAGGATCAGCAATAAAACATGAACAAATGTGAATAAAACTCAGTAAGGAATACTTTAGAACACTTAAATTAATCCCGAGAACATCATTGACATCTAGGAGCAAGATCCAAGCTATAAATCAATTTTTTCTTCCTATCCTAGCTTACAGTTTTGGAGTGATTGACTGGTCCCAAAAAGTGTTGGATAGAGTGGATATTAAAAAAGAAGGATGCTTCATGCTCACCAAATGATTTATAAAAATCAGTGTATACCAAGATTATATATTCCCCATTCTGAAGGAGGGATGGGCCTCCTTGAAATTGATTACATGTATAGTTCTGCAATCGCTGGACTCCACACATATCTACTGGCCTCACAGGATCCAAATGTGGTGAAGGTTTTGAAACATGAGGAGAATAAATCTAAGATGACATCTATGCTTAATTTAGCAGAAGCATATCAATGTCAAGCAGGAATGGAAATCAAACCAGAAGTGGATAAAAATCAGGCAGCAACTAAATGTGCCATAAAACAAAAGTAAGACTATAAGGTGAAGGACCAGATGAAAAGGCAAGAAATGTGGAAAAAACATAAATATAGTTGCAAGTATAGAAAAGTTCCTGAAGAGCCTCACGTTGATCAAGAACAAACACATGAATGGTTGAGGCAAGATGAGCTCCAACCAAGAAATGAAAGGTTAATATTGGCAGCCCAAGAGAGTGGGCTACATACACGCTCATTTACAAAGTCCATTAAACATGTGTGAGAAACAGACAAATGTAGGTTTTGTGGAATCGAATTGGAAACAGTCACACACCTCAGTGCTGGTTGCGAGACACTAATGGCAGAAGGACTGGAAGGACTGAAAGGCATAATAATGTGGTGAGACTGCTGCACTGGGGATTATGCAAACATTATGGTATTGAAGTGGCTGAAAAACACTGGAAACATCAGACACAAAGCAGCATAGAAAATGATGAGGTTTACATCACATGGGATCACCCATTACCAACAGTTCAAAAGATAGATGCTAGAAAACAGATATAGCGGTCCATGAAAAGAGGACAAAAGTAGCATTGATCATTGAAATTGCCACAGCCAGTGACTACAGTGTCTTGTATACAGACAGACACAAACTCACAAAATACCAGGATCTGCATGCAGAAATGAGAGCCATGTGGAAGAAATATACCCAGACAGTTCCAATAGTAGTAGGAGCAATGGGTCTTTTAAAAAATAATTTAAAAAACAAGTAATCTCCGTGGTATCACCAAAGTCTTAAAACAACCCATTAAAGTGTAGTGGGTCCAAAAACAAAACTGTGTAAGAAACTTCTCTCTGTGGAAGAGTTTCAGTCCATATATTTCTAGTTAATCACTGTATATTAATCAGATCAGACAATAGTAGTAGAAGTAGAGAACTTAAACTCGTCAAGTCAAAACAAAACCAAAACAAAAAATAATAATAAAAAATATATAATTGTACAGCATTACTAAGTATTTAAAAAGCAATCCAAGCAAGGCAGGCAGTCTGTTTCCAGTTGAAAATCCTTTATTCAGTACACAGACAAGTGATCCAAGTAAAACAAAAATAGAGTAATAATTTCCTCACAAGCTTTCTAAATAAATATATATATACTTTTTATCAGGCATGGGAGTGGTTTATTATGCTGTAAAACAAAGTGTTGTTGGTACACATGTTAAATTCACATCCCTTCCCCCATCAGTGTGACATTCGAGCTGGTCCTGCCCTACTTAGTAGCTGTCATAATTATATAATCCTTATGTACTTTAAATAAAATTTATAATGATATGGTACCTCTTATTTAACCAAATTATTAAGTAGATTATTAAGTCTGTGATTTTATCCAAGACAATATACTACATGGCTGGAAATTTATCAACCTTAGTTCATTGGGCAATCAAAAAATATATATAAATATATACATATACATTATGCGTGTAAAATCAATTTCTATTTTCATAACATATTGTTAACAAAGATCACTTTCGTCCTTCTAGACTTCTTCAGGTCTGTGTACAAGAACCCTAAATCAATCTATAAAAATATATATAATTGTATAATTAGTTAGTGTTGTTATTACACATCATTTTAAATAAAGTGGAAAAAAGAAACAGAAAAAAATTAAAATAAGAGAAAATGTTATGTATAATGATGGAAACAAAATATACACTTAAATTACAACTGATTTAAAATGGTATTTAAAACCAACTCATAGAATAAAATAAAATAAATTAGTCATGTAAACAATGTGGCAATTTTCTAAGTTCCAGTGCACTTTTAATTGAACAGTAGTAGTTTAGTACAGGCTTCCTAAAAGAGTTCAGCTTTAATTGTCACGTGATTTCATGTTTCTCCAGAATATTCAGGATGTCTCCTTCAAGATCACCCATGTCTGTGTGATCCAGGATCTGGAACTTAAAACGTGTGTGTCTTTTAAGAAGAGAAAGGTGTTTGGCTAGTGCATTATTTTTACATTCAGAGCGGATTTCTGACAAAAGACGAAATCCTACGCTTGAGTTTATTTACAGTCTTGCCCACATAGAATGCAACAAATTTATTGCACTGTGCCCTGTAAATTACTTTTGTAGTGCTACAGTCACCCCCTGCACTGGTTTTAATAATTTTCTTTAAATAAGGGCAATAAAAACTATCACCTCGCTGTATAAATATGCAAAATGCACAATTAGTTTCACATCTTTTAGTGCTTTTCTCATATGGTCTAGGTTTAAATTCAACAAAACATCTAATGTTCCTGGCTTTCCTATTAACAAATGATGGGGCTTCACCTAAGATGTTAATCAGAAAAGGGTTTCCTGTGACAATGTCCCAGTTTTCTTCAATAATATTTTTGATACTGTGATAATCCAAAGTGTATGTCAGGATGCAGCTATTTTTGCATTTGTTATTCTCTGTGGAATTACTTAACACATTTCTACTGGGGAGGTTGAGTGAAGGTGCTTCAGTCCTTTTCAGTTCTATAATGGTTTCCATGTTTTTTAACATCTTACTTTCATAGCCTCTCACTAGAAAATCATTCTCTAAGTTGTTCAGGTTTCTCAAAAATGGTTCCATCTCTGTGGTAATTCTAGCTAATCTATAGCCTTGGGACTTCAGTACATTATACTTGGTTTTTGTAGAATGTAGACTTTTACCATGGAGTAATAAGTTAACCCTCGTTGGTTTTCTGAATAGATCAGTGGTGACTCTGTTATTGTTGGTACCCTTGGAAATCTGCATATCTAACAAAGTGCTTGAAGTACAGCTACGGGAAGAGGTAAAATTCAGGAAGGGGGTTGTTTGATTGAGGTAAGTGATAAAATCTCCAAGCTGCAAGGTGTCACCTTCCCATACAATAAAGATGTCATCAATAAAACATAAATAGCATGTGATATGCTGCATGTAGTCTGTGTTGTTTAACACAAAGTCCTCCTCCCATTTGCCCAGGGCTTTGTTAGCTATGCTGGGAGCCATGGCAGCCCCCGTTGCTATACCAGTTTTTTGTTTGTAGTGTTTGCCATTGAAAGTAAAGAAACTGAAGTCCACTACAAGATTAATGAACTTGCTTAACTTTTGCAGTTGTGCCTGTGTACCCTGATTATGTTTCTTAAAAGAGTCCATAGCTGCTGTTATACAGTAATTGTGAGGGAGCACTGTGTACCAGGATTCCACATCAATAGTTAATAAAATGCTGTCAGCTTCCACTGTAATGTTTTTTTTTTATTTTCCTCAAAAAATCCATTGAATCTCTTATGTGTGACTTATTCTTTTCTGCTAGAGGTTTCAGCAAGTAATCAAGGTAAATGTCTGTGGCTTCAGTAAGGGAACCTCCACTTGCTACCACTGGTCTATAAGGTGGGTCTTCTCTGTTCTTGCGTGGCTTTGGTATTCCAAAAAAGTAAGGTAAACATGGGCATGGGCTCCATAAATAATTATAAAGATTTTCAGTGATAAGTTTTTCTTCCCATAATGTGGTATGGTTATTGCTCCATAAATCATATGCCCTTTTTATGTCATCCACGGTAAATAACTCATAAAATCTGTTGTCCTCCAGCATGTTCTCTATCTTTTGGTTGTAGCTAGTGGTATCAGTCTCAAGTATACCTCCTCCCTTGTCTGCCTTCATTACACACCTGGATTTATCATTGCCTAGCTCACGCAATGCTTTTCTTTTTCCCTGTGTTAAGTTATAAAGTTTTTTTCATAGGAGTTTTTTTAAGCAGTTTCATGATATCCATCTCACATTTCACTTCGAAAGCAGCTAGTGTTTGATGTAGTGGTGGACAATAGCTGCTAGGCCTTTTTATAGTTTCATCAATAGGCTTATTTTCAATGTCATTACTTTTGCCATGAAACTGTACCCTTAAGTAGAGCTTCAATTAAAAGTGCACTGGAACTTAGAACATTGACACATTGTTTACATGACTAATTTATTTTATTCTAAAAGTTGGTTTTAAATACCATTTTAAATTAGTTGTAATTTAAATGTATATTTTGTTTCCATCATCATACATATATTTTCTCTTATTTTTATTTTTTTCTGGTTCTTTTTTTCCACTTTATTCAAAATGATGTGTAATAACAATACTAACTAATTATACAATTATATATATTTCTATAGATTGTTTTTAGGGTTCTTGTGCAAGGACCTGAAGAAGTCTAGAAGGACGAAAGTGATATTTGTTAACAATAGGTTATGAAAATAGAAATTGATTTTTACATGCAAAATGTATATGTATACATTTATGTATATTTTTTGATTGCCCAGTGAACTAAGGTTGATAAATTTCCAGCCAAGTCGTATATTGTCTTGGATAAAATCACAGACTTAATAATCTACTTAATAATCTGGTTAAATAAGAGGTACCACATCATTATAAATTTTATTTAAAGTACATAAGGATTATATTATTATGGCAGCTACTAAGTAGGGCAGGGCCTGCTCGAATGTCATATTGATGGGGAAAGGGATGTGAATTTAACATGTGCACCAATAACACTTTGTTTTACAGCACAATAAACCACTTCCATGCCTGATAAAAAGTATATATATATATATATATATATATATATATATATATATATATATTTAGAAAGCTTGTGAGGAAAATATTACTCTATTTTTGTTTTACTTGGATCGCTTGTCTGTGTAGTTAATAAAGGATTTTCAATTGGAAACAGACTGCCTGCCTTGCTTGGATTGCTTTTGCATACTTAGTAATGCTGTACAATTATATATTTTCTATTATTATTTTTTGTTTTGGTTTTGTTTTGATTTAAGACGAGTTTGTTCGCTACTTCTACTACTGTTGTGTGATCTGATTAATATACAGTGAATAACTAGAAATAGATGGACTGAAAATCTTCGACACAGAGAAGTTTCTTACACTGTTTTAAAAAAGAATTTATAATCGTATTTAGATATTTTACCAATCCATGTAACCCTGTATGAACTGCAGAAGGAGCCATTACTAGGCACATTGTGGGTGCTGCAAAGGGCACTACTGGTTGACATCAAAGAGTGAAACAATACTTATTTCATGAACTTTAATCGTACTTTGACTTAGGAATGGGGTCCATTCCCATCATGGTATTAGAAGCCCAAAAGACTTAGAGAAATTAAAAAAGACAAACATTACAGTTGGTGTAGTTGTCCAGTTATAATTATTATGACAGTGTACTTGTTTGTCTCATACCTTTGAAATGGAGCATTGCAACCTGATGAGTAAAGTAGCACCTTGAAGTTGGCATTAATAAGGACAAGCCTGACCCAAGGTACAATAAATTTCCACAACACCTGTTGATATAGAACAGTTTGCTTTTTTTTCTCAGAAAATGACATTTAGGGTATTTCCATATTTTGTCCATATACTAGTAAGGAAGCATGAAAACATGATGGAGAATGCATTATAATTTTGAAGCTAATATCTGCAATGACACATTGACATCTACCTAATACACTACCAGAGAGAGAACCGTATATTTATTTATTTATCAGCTTAAGAGCATTATGATACTGTTCATGTTTTGTTCCTCTCTCTGAAATGAGCACATCATTATGTTGGGTGACACTTCACTTTAAAGCTGGAACTGGTAAGAATAAATTGGACTCAAGCCTTTACATTTGTCTAGCACATGTTCAGAGAAATTAGATAATGTCTGTTTGCTAGCTTATGAAAATTCTATTTTTTCATATCATCATATTTTTCCATGTCCCTAGAACGAAATCATGTAAGCATGATTTACAATGCTTCATTAAGAAGCTGTTAACAGTAGGAATGCATTAGCTCCAAGTTATGTGAACTATTTGTTATATCTGCAGAAATATAGTCTGTCAGATTATAAAAATTAAAGTATCTTTCTGAATATCCCTACACAGGAAATGGGCAGCATGCTAGGTGACATTTGATTTTGAATTGTTATAAGAATGGACTGACACAAAGTCATGAAATCGATCTTGCACACCTGCAGAGATGTCACAGTCCATCAGCTTATGAAAATATTTTTAATTTCGGTACATCTCTGAACAGGAATATGGGTAACAAGACATTTTGGAGCCGACACTAAGAACAGAAAGACCCAAAGGCATTACATTTATGTAGCATACCTGAAAAGATCTTACAGCTTGTCAGCTTATGAAAATTATATTATATTATTTTGCATATTTTGACTATATTTCTGGATATGAGCATGCCGACATAATTAAAGATGGTTTATTTTGATACTGGCATCACTGTGGAAACATTGTCTGCAGAAACATGAACTCTTTCAAGTACAACTGTTTGATTGTCTGTTTGCTTGACAAATTATGAAAAATATATTTTTCATATATCTGTAAATATCTCAATAGGCAAGTAATGTGCAATGCAGATTTATGAAGTATTGAAGCTAATATCCAGACAAACAAATCATCTACATATCATATCTCATATGGCTGTTGACATGCGTACAATCTGCAATTATTAGTTACAAAATCATCAGATTTGCAATGCCAACACTTGCGGTATTGTGAATATCTATCTGTGTTGATTCATTTTCATTTTATACTGTTGCTTAGTTGTTACTTTTCAAGAATTGTGAACAATTCTTTCAAGTATGGCTTGAGAAATGAAATATCTAAAAAGTAACTTGGCGTGTAGTGTTATCATTCTCCTAAGGGAAGTTACCCATCATTCCTGAGCCTGTCTGGAGTGAATGAGTTAATCTGATGCATGATGCCCCTAATTTTGCTCAGTAACAATACTGTGATATAGTTGTATCTTTATTCATAATGATGTCCTTAGCATAGCTATTATGTCATTTATAAAACTCACACTTGTTACATTGTTTTAAATGTCACAATAAATAGGCTTGGTGTTCTGCTGTGTTTATATAGAAGACATGGAAGCAGTACATAAGGAAAAGTACAAGTCACCATCAATCCCAAAATTGCAACATACTATAATTTTGTACAACTGTAAAGCAACTTTATTTTATACTTACAGCCCATTCTCAAAAACTAACAGTTTATATTTTGTTATCATCCATCAAAGGTATTATGACTGATAGTTAAATCTCATATAGATCTCAATATGCTGTACCATTAATCATCATAGGTCTATTAATGGCCCAGACTCAAAAATATTTAAAAAATGTTTCCTATCTCCTAACTATGGCTGCCCCATCAAGTTTATAATTTCTCTCTAATAAAAAACAGGCTGTCCCAATATTTGCTAACATAACAATTCTTTTATGTCTCCCTTCAAAATAATAGGCTCTAAGTCTAGGGTAGTTCAGTTCTAGTGAGCATCAGATTATTAATTACTATAACTTCCATGTTAACTCAGTTATTGACATACTTACTCTTTGAAATACTGAGTCCCAGGTTTTGATATAGACATACCATTTTGACAAAAGTACATAGTCAGCTGATTGACATAAACAGAGAATTGTACAATAAATAAATAGCTAGCATGATGGCTTTGAATTTATACACATAGGTTCATAGATTAGTACTTAGCTAACTGTCCTTGTGAGCCATTTTAAGCCTAGCCAATTATCCCTTGTGAGGCTCAAATCCTGCCCCTTGTGTTTCTAAGGCAAATACCTTAACCATTAGGCCACCCCCCCCCCTACTCAATTAAAAAGGAATGAATGGTTAGGGTCTGTCTTTTGCTGCATAGAAAATAGGCAAGGCCAACTGTTAAAAAAACTGAGTCATAAGAAAACGGTATAAAATGTTAAAAGAAAAGGGTGGAAAAGAGGCAAATAAGTTTACAAATACATGGAGAGAAGAGTTAAGTACTACAATTAAATATGCACATTGGGAAAATAAATGATTCTAGCCGCCAGACACTAAGTGAGATTACTTGCTGAGAACTAGAGCAGTTTTAAAAATGTTAATTATGCTTGCAACATATTTACCTTGCACATATTGAGGTGATCTTATCTTCCCTTAAACTGTACCTTCTGATAATTACTTGTTGAGAGTTAGTTGCCTTAGTGTTTGTTGACTGTACTAGCTATAGGCTATATATATATTGAACTTGTGACTTTTTACCAGAAAGGCTCATCCAGACTCTGCTACACTTTGCTGTGAAGGAAAGGTTAGTTTGCTGTTATTTTTTGTATTTCTGTATTGCCTTTCTATATTTTGAATACTGTAGTTTGTTTTCTTTACCTTGTGTTTTGCTTGCATTCTGTTTTAACAGCATATTAAAACTTCAAAAGAGACCACAGCTCTCTCTGTTCTGAGTCAGGCAGATTTTTTTCCCTCCCTCCCTCCCACCCATTTAAGTTGTCTTGTTAAATAGCACTGTCTTTCTAGTTGCCCGCCTCTTATGTTAATCTGACCATATATCTCATTTCTCTCTACTTTCACTGGCTTATGTGAGTAATCACAAAACCATCACTTTTGAAATCCCACCCCTTCAATTATTTAAATTTATTGGCCATCCTACAGTATTTCATAGTACCAAAATACAAAAGTAACCACCCCTTTCAGTCCATCTTGCTGTTTTAAAAATAATAACTCTCCACTAAACCTTAACTTTTTAAACAGGTAAAACTCAAGTTACCTACTTTCATATCTAACTTCTCTAGTGCACACTGCAGAGTGCATTCTTTTCAATCTTACCTTTAAGCATCCCTGTTACTAGCACTTTCTCTAATACCTAAAAAGATCATCTCTACTTGACTCCAAGTAGAATTTTCTCTATCTGTTAAACCTAGCACTTGCTCCTACAGTACTTATTACCTTGATACGGCACTCTTATAGATAGCACCCCAAAGAGGCAAACCCCCATTGCTCGCTCCCCCACGTCCCCGAATCTCTTTTAAATTTTTTTGTCTAGTCCTTCTAGCATGTCGAGGGATCAGTTGCTAGTGTCCTCTCCTGCTCAGCTGGTGAACCTGGGAATATTGAGGCAATGTTACAATTGCCTCATGTACACAGACAACCCTCTCCTCCTCCCACAAAACACAAATACATGTGAGAGATGCAACTATATGGCCAAACTGGAGGCTGAGCTCTCTCAACATAGGACTGGCAAGACCAGTCAGGAGGAGAAGATTACCACACACACTATAGACCCAGTCTCACATAGTACCATCACAACCTCAAATCATACACATAAACACACAAAGACATACTCAAGGCTCTGATCAAAAATCTACCAAAACAGCAGAGGCCACCAAAGCAGACACCCAAACAACCACCACCTCAGAACACAACACCTGCAACACATAGACCTCACAGTCAGAGTGTCAAACAGTCACAGCCCTTAAGGCCAAACACAATGCCAGACACACTAGTCATTGGTGACTCCATAGTCAGACACACTGATGTCCCGCTCACCAGACTGAGTAAGGAGAAGGTCACAGTAAGCTGCCTGTCGGGCGCTAGAATCTGCCACATAACGCAAGCACTCAGGTCTCTCAACAGCAGGTACAAATACGACTCAGTCATTGTCCACGCTGGTGTAAACGACCTGAGACGTACCTCCTTGGACTACATGAAAAGAGACATTGAGGAGCTCTCTGATTATGTAGCCCAGGCAGGTATGACCCTGACCTTGAGCAGTATCCTACCTTCACCAAGAATGATGCCACAATACAGAGATAAGATGATCAGCTTTAACAATTGGCTTAAACTCTGGTGTCATTCAAAGGGGATCCAATGTCTGTCTGCCTGGGATGACATGCTGGACAAGCCACGCTGCTTCGCAAGGGACGGCTTGCACCTGTCACCCCTGGGATTCCGGATATTGGCAAAGGCTCTTGCCACCACCATAGTGCCTTTTTTAGGCAAGTCTCAAATTCTAAAGCTACCACCCTAGAACAAAAAAAGGAAAAACTAAGGGTAATGCTGCTCAATGCCAGAAGTCTAAATCTCAAAATGCACGCACTCGAGGCCCTTCTCAGTATGGAGAACATCGATGTCTGTGCAGTGACAGAAACCTGGTTCAAGGCACCTGAGAGCACCCCAGCACTATCAGGTTTTACCTCTTATCATGCGTTCCGGCCCCAAAATCCGGACAATACCAAGAAAGGAGGGGGGGGTATCCATATTCATCAAGGACACCCACACCTCAAGACTGGTGGCAATGCACGATGCATCGGAGACCATCCAGGTGCAATTAACCATAGGCAAGACTGCTCTGCAAATTGTAGCATGTTACAGGCCACCCTCACAAACTCAGGAACCTCACATGGCCTTCCTGAAAACACTAGAGGGGATAAATGTATCACCAAACACCATCATACTAGGTGACTTCAATTACCCTAATATAGACTGGGAACACTACTCAAGCCCAAACACCCTAGCCCAAAAGTTCCTGGAATTCATAAACTCAAATCCATGGAACAACTAGTCACCATCCCCACAAGAGGAGAAAACATACTTGATCTCATCATCACGAACATTTGAGCACAATGTTCAACACCGGAAGTATACCCCTCACTGGTGAGATCAGATCACAAACTAATCTCGCTGGAGGTCCTCATCCCACCCCCACCTGAAATAAAAAAGACCACAGTAAAAAACTTCTCGAAAAACCGACTTCACACTTCTAAAGACTAGTGTGGTCTCCTTTAAGGCCCCCGAGCCGGCAGAAAACAGTACTCAAGCCGCTGAATCACTTACAAATGCCTTCTACCAGCACCTGCAGGACTGCATGGATAAGGCAATCCCAAGCAAAACAAAGACTCTTTGTACCAAAGGCAAGCGTCCAGTCTGGTGGACCCCAGCCATAAACAAACTCTACAACAAAAGGAGGAAGCTACTACAAGATAGAGCAAAATCCTTAAAAGGTAAGACACCCTTGATCACTATAAGTAAAAAACTAAGAGCTCTCATAAAATCATCCAAAGCAAATTTTGAGAGAAAAATAGCTAAAGACTCAAAAGACAATCATAAGGCCTTCTTTAGCTATGTTAGAAACCTGGGAGGAAACTCCCAGATATGCTCAGAACTAGTTCAAAATGATGTGAAGATTACTGATCCTACAGACATTGCCAACATACTGGCTGACAGGTTCAGTGCAAACTCCCCCAAAAGGAGAGATCTCTCTACCAAGCGATTGCAGCCCCCCAACCATCTCCAACGCCCAAGTGAGAACTGCTCTCCAAAGCAAAAACACAGCATCCATGGGACCTGATGGTGTCCCCGGCTGTGTGCTCCACGAACTCAACGAGGAATTAAACCCACAGCTAGGACAGCTGCTTAATCATAGTCTTACCTCTGGATACGCACTCCAGAGAGTGGCGCACTGCAACTGTGGTCCCACTTCACAAAGGCGGTACCTCCACCGACCCTGGAAATTACCGCCCATTAGCTTGACAAGCCTTATCTGCAAAGCCATGGAGAGGATCATAATGGACCTCATAAATAAAGACATAGGGAATTTGCAGACTTTGGATCCATCCCAGTTTGGCTTTGTCAAAGGCAGATCATGCCTTCTAAACTTGGTTGACTTTTTCGAAACAGTCACCAAAGCCATTGATGAGGGAAAGGCAGTCCATACAGCCTACCTCGATCTGGCGAAGGCCTTCGATACAATACCCCACTCGGGTATCATTGAAAAACTCATCAGCTTAAATGTTAACCCATACATCACAAGATGGGTTGCAAACTGGCTGAGTGACAGAACCCACAGGGTCAGAGTTGCTGGCGCCATGTCAGACTCAAAGCCTGTCAGAAGTGGTGTACCACAGGGCTCAGTCCTGGGCCCACTCTTGTTTGGCATCTACTTTTCCGAAGTACAAGCAAACACAGGAGGGTTATGGCTGACAAAGTTTGCAGATGACTGCAAACTGGGCGCCATAGTAGAAAACACATCTGACACAGATATCCTTCAGAAGGGTCTCACAGAAATGGATAACTCGTGCCAGAGCCATGGCCTAAAGTTAAATGCCAAAAAATGCATAGTCATACCCTTCGGGAAAAACAAGGTTACCCTAGCTACCAAATAGGTGGCAATCCACTGAGCACAGAAGAAGTTATCAGGGACCTGGGGACCCAGGTTGATAGTAGTCTGTCATTCAACACCCATGTAGCTAAAGTAGTTAGGAAGACCTTCTACATTGCCCACCTTATCATGAAGGGATTCTCATCTAGATCAAGGGAGGTCATAGTCTCCCTATACTCATCACTCATCAGACCAATGATTGAGTACAATGCCCCATTCGAATGTATCTGACCCGACACTTGCAGCAGCTGGAGAGGCCACAAAAGTTCCTCACCAAAAGGATAAAGGGTCTCAAACATCTGTCCTATGCTGCCCGACTGAAAGAACTCCAGCTCTATTCAGTCACTTACCGCTTGCTCAGAGGTGACCTTTGCCTAACATACAAGGCCATGTCAAACCCAGATTTGATGAATATGCTTCACCTCAAAAAAATCTAGATCCGTCAGAGCCACAAGGGCAGGAGACTTAAACCTCGACACGGCTATTAATAGGACATGCTGGAGGGATAGATTCATCACCCAAAGACTCCCTATGCTGTGGAATAAAATCCCGGTATATGTGAGGTAGAGCACCTCGCTGGCCTTGTTCAAGAGAAATCTTGACCAATGGATGGGAGATCGCAGATATACCCCAGGGATTACCTCAGTGTCACTGCTCGACAGAGGTACAGCAAAATAATGGGTATAGTTCCCCATACTAAATGGGTGGCGTAAGCCACAAAACTATGGGCTAGGCTTGTAAATGCCCTCGGGCAGATAGCCTAGTATGAACCTATGAACCTATGAACCTATAATATGTTTTGCTATATATACCTGTGCCACCTGTAATATATACTTTTTTGTACTGCCTTGTGACCCAGGTTGAGGGTGAAAAGGGTCATGTACTGTCCTGTTAACCTGATTAACAAACTAGAAATAAATAAACATTTTGTGTTTCGTTTTTGCGAGGGAGTGCGAATGCCTCTTTAAATATTTTTTCAGTCCTGCAAGACCCTTTACAATAAGTTTTACACCCATTTAATATATATATGATATTGATTTAACAGTGAATTTTATAGAAAACTTTTGGCAATGTTTTAAATTAGACCAATTTAATGGGAAATATAGTACTTGTTTAATGTTGTTTAGCCTGGAAAAGTGGGTATCACTGCATCTCTCTGGATGACTAGTATAGCTAAAATAGAAGGAATATAGAAAGGTCCAAGGACTTTATTGGATTTATTGTTTATTTCTGTCCATGAAAAATGAGATCATCACAAAGTGGAAAAGAAAGGAGTCACTGAGACAAGATGTTAATTAATTTATGAAGGAGTTAAAAAAAGTGGTGCATTAATCATCCAATGTCAAAATACAAGAAAAACATTGAAATGGATGCCTTGTGCATTGCAGGTAGAAGGGATATCTTGATCATGGATTATAATTTTTAGGTTATTGTATGCTACTTAGCAAGCATTCTATTTTCTATTTACTTAATTTTAAAGTTTTGATATAGTGTAAAACCTCTCTGACAAGCAGGTGTATTGTATTATAAAGTATAATGTGCTTCAAATGAGTGTGGGCCGGATTCACAAAACCTCCGTGTAAGACTTAATATGTCTTACTTGGAGGCTGCAGTTGAACGGTATGACATCAGCGTGCCATGAATATTCATGAGGGCATGCTGACTCATCCGTAACTCTTACACAGACTGAGTAGGCAAGCAGGGGACGTGTCCAACTGCTGAGCAGTCTAAAAGTCCACGCCCCTGCAAGGTTTTAAAAAGCATAATGTCAACAGACAAGAGCGAGTCCGCTCAAATGTACTTGCACTCATCACCACACTCCCTGACACTGTAAACCCCCATCAGAGTTATAAAATGGAAAATATTATTATTTTTTAAATCCACGATATAGCTGCTCGTATTTGCGTGTGTGTGCGTGGGTGTGCCCATTGCTTAACCACAGTTCGCAATTGTGACATTGAAGAGCATATAAGAACTACTTATGCAAAGCAATCCAAATAGCAATAGCGTAATGGTAGAGCGTATGCACAAAGAAAAAGCATTCACGGTTCGAGTCGTCCCACCACTTCCCTTCTTATTTATGTTTTAAATCAGTATTTGAAATAATACCAGACAAATATGATTAAAATTTTATTAAAAGCAGTGACATGGCCAATGTATCAGCAAACAAAATATATATTTTGAAAAGACCCAGATATGTAATAGCCTGCCATTAAGCAATGTTTTACACAGCTAAACACAGGTGCCCATAGTTTAATAGCGCTATACCCATCTAAACAGAGGTGCCCATAGTTTAATAGCACTTTATCCAGCTAAACAGAGGTGCCCATAATGTAATAGCACTTTACCCAGTGCAAAAGAGTTGCCCAATGTTTAAAAGCGCTTTACCCAGCACAATGTGTTTGCGCGGACATGCGCGCCACTCCAACCAGGGCACCGTAGGGCACAGGGGAGCAACGTAGAGTTAAGTTGCCTAAACGCAGCCACACCCCCTAGCCTGTCTAAACAGTATTAAAAGAAAAGAATGACACGGTTTGAACCCAGGACCCTTTGCATCATAATCAAAGTACAGAACCACTAAGCCATGACAACATAGGGGAAAACGGCCACTATTAACATTCATAAACTTAGGAATGGTAGTTTAACCATTACTAAGCAGGTCTGCAGTCAGCTGATAAATTTACAAAACAGCCAATCACAAAAAAGTGTGGGAAATGATGCATATTTAAGCCCCACAGGTGGGAATACATGCCATAACTGATTGTAGCTCACATCTGCGGTCAGAATGTCTGGTGTTAGAGAGGTACCGTGCTTCCAAGTGCAGAGATGGGGCACCGAGGAGTCCAAATACATAGTTTGGCTCCTAGTCCACTGTCATGAGGCAAGTCTCCTCCAGGGCCTGTCCCAAGGGATGGAGTACAAGGCAGAGGCTTGGAACCGGTTAGCTCATGACCTCACCAGTGCCACAGGCATTCCCCTGACTGGTGAGCAGGTCCATCACCACCATGTGTACCTAAAGAGACGAAAGGAGGACCGCCTGAACCAGTGGATACAGGAGGCCCGTGGGATGTGGGATGCTCCACAACTGAGTATGTAGCCATGGAATGCAGTATGTAAGGATTTAAAATGGAGTATGTATAATGGATAGGAATGTCTCAATATCCCTTCATTTACTTTACAGCGGCAGGTGACTGTGTTATGAATCAGCAAGCTTATGCTGATAGGCTGCTAAGGCTGCACCGCCAGGCAGGTTAGTGATTATTCTGCATGTATTGTTATATAAAATATGGGAGAGAGCATGAAAGAAAGTGTTGTAGTCCAATAATACAGCCATAAAATGGACTGAATAAGTCCTCTGCATGTACTATCAGATAAAATCGTTAGAGAGGCAGAAAAAGAGTGTAGTAACCCATTAAGAAAGGTAACAAATGTCTGGAATAATATCTCTGCAGGCACTGTCATATAAAATAATATGTGAGTGAGCCTGAAAAAAGAGTGTGCTAACCTATTAATAAAGGTATAATATGTCGTGAACATGTCTGCCATATATACCGTTAAAATAAATAAAGGAGTGAGCCTGTGGAAAAGTGTGTAATGTCATTAATAAAGGTCTAAAACCCAGAGTGTGTTTGTTTCACTTAGTATGAAATGTTGTTGTACTCTTGCATTATACACATAGTAATGTGTTAGAAAGTGCTGGCAACCCAGAGTTCTGCAGTCCCATCTAAAGTGGGTGATGGAAGTGCTAGTAGCTGTGAAGTAAATATACAGTCCTCAACAGTCAGTTACTGGCTGGCATGCATAAGTAAATCTGGCACATGAGTAGCATGCTAATATGTTCCCCAGAAATGTAAGTGTGCTTTAATAAATGCAGGGTTCTGTACAATTAGAAGTGAAAACATCCAGATATGTAGATAAAGAAATATAAATGCAACCATGTAATATGTAGCAGTAACATCTGCATCCTGGACAGTTAGTATGTGAGATATAGGTCAAGTTTAGAATGAACTAGCCAAATCCACTACACAACCTAATGCATGGTGGCAAGTGTAATAATACATGTAGGGAATATACACTGCAGTCATTATGAATGTAGTGTAGAGTAAAAGTGTTTATTAGATGTTAATGGAGGTTTTTTCTACACCCTACTGTTTGTGCATAAACCATGCAATTCCACACCTCAGTGGGTATGTGTAATCTTAAATATTTGTCGGGATATATGTCCTATTGTTCCATAAATATTTGCACTCATGTTGATGCATGTGCCCTGTTCAAACACCACGTTCATGGTGGCCTGTTGCTACCAATCATCCCTGCATGCGGTTGGAATAACCACTGTTGTTCAATACATGCATGTGTTATGTTTGCTGTTCAACTACTGGAACTGTGGTGTGTTGGGTTAATGGGAATATTACTGCATGCTGTTACAACTAATCTGGAATGCTGTTGTTTATGTTGTAATGAAATACACCGAATCACAGAACGTATGGGAAGGCCAGTCCCAGTGGACCCACCTGTCCCTCCTCAGTTGGCGAGTGCACCTGGCACCAGTGGTTCTGGTGCCCAGCCCGGACTCCCCTCCTCCATTGGTCCTGTGCCACCTTTGGGTGGAAGTGCTGCAGGGGATGGGGGTCATCCCCCCATGCAAGCTTGGGCGGAAAAGTGCCACCCGTCACCCTTCAAAGGGGCCTGGCTGTGGTGCATAGGGAGATCCAGCATTCAGTCGCTGATCCCCTATGCCAGCTTGAGGCGAGAGTGGCGCATCTCATGGGTGAGCCTGCCCGTCCTACTCAGCTCCCAGCACAGCCACCCCCAGGGCTGTGAAGGTGCAGTGGTGACTGCCCATGGGTAGGGATTTCAGTTCCACTGTTACCATCTGTGGGCTCATGGGCTTGTGATTTCCAAACAACCTTCCCCGTCAATTGTGTTCACCCACCCCATGTGTTAAATTCTGCCCATATATGCATCTTGTCATGTCTACCTCCCCAACCTACCTCCCAAAATATACCTATTTCCCCTACCTCACTTACCACTCTCACCTGAAAAAAAAAAAAAAAAAAGGGCAATCTGTACCCAAAAAATAGTTATGCCCCATACATAGCTTCCCATTTTGCACACATGTCCATAGGACATGTACACCGAAAATTCTAATTGGCAGTGCAACAAACTATGTTGTCCTCACCCCTCTCTTGAGTGGAAGGTCTCAAAACTCACTCCAAATTTTCAACATATGCACAGCTGTTGCTGTTAAAGAAATGGGCAGCTATGGGCCTTCCCTACATCCTTCCTGCACATCCCGAGCTTGTTTTCCTACTGTCTGTCCCTCTCTGTGCCCCCTTTTTCACCACTTTCCTATCTCCCCATTCTCTTTTCTTTAAAAGAAATAAGCATAGGGTTTAGTGGGAGTAAGCACTTTTAAGCAGTAGTTAGTGGGGGTGCGTGAGTGTGAGCTTGTGTGCATTTAGCTAAGCATTGCTAAGCATCACGCAAACACATGCCAACCCGCTTACAACTGCTTAAAAGTGCCTTAGTTACTCTGTATGACAAGGCCCTTGTATTGCTCAGCAGCAAAAATAAAAATACCCTTGTCAGTCTCAAACCCGGGACCTTGACTCACCAGTCTGCATGAAGTACCACTAAACCACAGCAGATATACAATAACTGAGTGCTGAAAGCAATTTACCATGCATTACCATGAGTGGATGTAAAGGGAAAATAGGAATGGCATAACACAAATCTTGTTCTGTGGGCCTTAACCAGCAGGTGTTGTTGAATTGCATGACACGACTGTGAAAAGAGAATCAGCCATGCTAGTAGGGAATAAGGTTACAGTAGCAGCTTACAACCCCCACACAGTATCAGAGCAGGATACACACTGGCATATTTGCATAGGTCACAGGCCAGACCTCCCAACAGTGACTGCTCTACAGTGATGACCCTGATTAGTAAACAAAAGTTAGCTGTGCCCCTCTGACCCCTGTGAAATGTACTAACAGTAGGTAGAAAGGTGTTGAATATCACTTAATAACAAATGTCAATAAGTGAGTGTAGACACTGCTTGCACGTCAGAAAAGGTGTAGTAATAGAAATGTTCTGAATCACCCAAAGTCTGAACTGCAAAATGTCTGAACTATATGACAGGTGTATCCCAGTTATATGTACCTTTCCCTGAGGCTGTTCAAATATACACATGAGACTGAGGCCTGGAAGAGTCAGAAACACACAGGGATATCAGCTTGTCTGCTGTTACACACTCTGCAAATAACTGTAGAGTGAATCCCACAAGTATGCCCTTATGTAGCAGTACAACACATAAATAGCAAAGGATGTAGCCATGAACTGCTAGCAACCACCTGTGACAATGCCATTGTTCAGGTGCTGAAAATACTGCTGTGGTGCACAGTCAAAGAATACTAGGCTGACCTCTGTCTACCATCTGGATATGTCCACAGGTGGGAGCTACTCAGACAGACTACAAGCCTTCATAGACTTACAGGTACACAGCAACTCTGCATGTTCAGTAAGATAAACATCACACAATAATAAATAATGCACACTGCAGTTCTGCACCCCTACACAAAGGTACTATATACCCGTGTAGTCAGGCACAACCAAGGGTGTAGGTAGGCATACACAGTACAGAAGTATGTCCAGTCGTCCTGAGCAGACTGTGCTAATGTCAACACAAACCACAAACTGTTCAGATGTGAGTAACGTACTAATGACAGTATAGCAGTTCACAAACAGTTCATGTGCCTGATATTCATAATTGGTAGTACAACATACTTAGATGTCCTCACCCCTTTCTCAGGGGTGGAAGGTTTCAAATATCCCACCTAATGTATTGCATATGCACAGCTGTTGCTGGTAAAAAAATGGGCAGTTATGGACCTTATCCACACCCATCGTGAACATCCCAAGCTAGTTTCCCTACTGTCTTCCCCTCTTTGAGCACCCTTTATCACCACATTCCTATCTCCCCATTTACTTTTCTGTCAAAGACATGAGAGCGGGGGTTAGCGGGAGTGAGCACTTGTAAACAGTAGTAAGCGGGTTTGCACCAGTGTGCACATGTGTGTGCCTAGCTTAGCATTGCTAAGATATGATAAGATACTCTAAGCTTAGCTTACTATTGCTAACATAAAATGAGCTAAGCTAAGCTTAGCTTATTATTGCTAAAATACAAACAGCTCAGCTAAGCGTAGCTAAGCATCGCTAAGCATCGTGCAAATCCATGCAAACCTGCTTACAACTGCTTAAAAGTGCCTTAGTCACTTTGTATGACAAGGCCCTTGTATTGCTCAGCAGCAAAATAAAATACCCTTGTCAGTCTCAAGCCCCCCACCTTGGGCTCACCCATCTGCATGATGTACCACTAAGCCACAGCAGATATATAACTTTGTGCTGAAAGAAATATAACATGCATTACAAGGAGTGAATGTAAAGGGAAAATAGGAAAGCCATAGGAATACATTGCAATCAAGAAATATAACATGCATTACAAGGAGGGAATGTAAAGGGAAAATAGGAAAGCCATAGGAATACATTGCAATAACTACTGTTGTATGCCAGTTAATTCCCTAATTCCAAATGAAAGTACATACTCCCATGTATCCAGTGTTAGCATTAGGTGGTGTGAGTAAACTTATTCACTGAGAAGAGTGTATTGGAAGAAGCAATAGTCAGGTTTCAGTACAGCATACATTTCACTGGCTACAACCCAGCTTCAGATATGAGACATATACCAACCTTCTGACTGACACAACAGTGTACACAGCAAACAAGCATGGTCCCCACCTTGCAAAACTGAAAGGCCTATCCCTACCTAACCTATCATTTTATAGCAGTGTCCTGAAATCACAGTGAGAACTGCAATTACCACACAGCAGGCTGCATGCAATTACTAAATGGTGGGCACCAAATGGTGCAGAGGCCATCACATGCACATGTACAGATACGTACAAAAGCAGCCTGTACTTAATGTCCACACATGCAATAATATCATTGCAGCAAGTGGAGAGCGAGTGAGCGAGAGTGACAGACAGACAGACAGACAGACAAACAAACAGAGGCAGTTGGAGACACCAACCCAATAAATACAAACAGAGGCAGTTGGAGACACCAACCCCCCCCCCCAAAAAAAAAAAGAAAAACAGAGACGGTTGGAGACACTAACCAAAAAAAAAATAAAAACAACAAAGAGAGGCAGTTGGAGAATCCAACCAACCAAAAAAAAAAAAACAGAGGCAGTTGAAGACACCAACCTAAAAAAAAAAAAAAAAAAAAAAGAAAACATCAACAGGTACAACAGACTGATGTGAGAAATACAAAGGTAAGATATGTGACACTGAAGTATTTGCTGGCATCTGAATGATGTGTCTGAAGGGTGCTCTACATACTGTGAACACTCCTCATGGGGTAGCAGTCCGTATCTATATGTATATGCAGATGTGCTTAGGGCAAGGGACATACTGCAACTGTTAGTGAAGGCTGGACATATATGTATTTGAAGGTTGCTATGTGCACATATCTATGTAGGTTGTAGTGTGTGACATTGAAAACAGCAAGCAATGCAGGTATATGTCATGTGGTGGTTAAATGCTGTGGGACTGAGTTACAGCCAGTGAGGTCTGCTACAGCTATATGGCCTGAGGACAGCAAAATGCATTCTGCACAACACTGTGAAATATTATTACATAATTGTATGTCTCACAACTGTTCCATAATTGATATTCCCACCATGAAAGGTGGGCAGTATATGTGCATATATGTGCATGTATATGTACAGCAGTGGATGTTTACAAGTATGTGTGTATATATATATATATATATATATATATATATATATATATATATATATATATATATATATATATATATATATATATATATATATATATATATATATATATATATATATATATATATATATATATATATATATATATATATATATATATATATATATATATACATATATATATATATATATATATATATATATATATATATATATATATATATATATATATATATATATATATATATATATATACACACACATATATATATATATATATATATATATATATATATATATATATATATATATATATATATATATATATATATATATATATATATATATATATATATATATATATATATATATATATATAGATACATATAGATATATATAGATATGTAGATATATAGATATATATGTATATATATATATATATATATATATATATATATATATATATATATATATATATATATATATATATATATATATATATATATATATATATATATATATATATATATATATATATATATATATATATATATATATATATATATATATATATAAATATATATGTATATAAATATTCATATATATATATATATATATATATATATATATATATATATATATATATAGTTAGAGAGGGAGACACAGGGTCAGACGTATTGCAACAGGTGCCTGGTGACCAAGGCATGGACGGAACACCAGTGTTGATACTGCAGTGCCATACCCCATTCCAAAACACTTTACCCAATAACTACCAGACAGGTGGTTGCCTGACTAACACTGAAGGTGTCAGAAGGGAACATGGGACACAGGTGGACAGTAGCCTCCCCTTTGATATTCACAGTGCCACACTAGTCTTGTAATCTGGCTACATGGTACATGACATCACAAACGATGTGTCATGTACAGAGATATAGGTCAGTGTTCCCCTGTACTCATCACAATGCCCCATGTGGTATGTACCTCACATAACAACTACAGCAAGTGGAAAGGCCACAGACATACCTCACAAAGGGTAAAACTGCCCTAAAACACTTACCCTATGCAGACTGTCTCACATAACCACAGCTACAGTGCGTTGCATACCGGCCACCCAGAGGTTACCTCTGCCAAACATACAGAGGTATGCCACACCCGTAGCAGTCAGACAACCAGCATGTCAACACCTCACAATCCCACTGGGCTACACGGCCTATGTTCCTAATCCCTGCAACCTCACTGAACAGCACATGCTGGAGGGATAGGCTCCTATTGGCAAATATGCCATACTCTGGAGTAAACCACCCAGCATGAACAAACAAGGCTCCTCAGTAGCAGATGTCATACATACCCCTGATGATTGTCTGGGGGATAGGTAACACGCCCTGGGAATCACCTCTGTGTATCCGGTTGACTGGAGGAAGTGAAATCTGATTACATGTGTGTCAAAGGCCAGGGTAGCATATGGCTAGCCAGCTGTAGGCCCCAGGGCCAATAGTGTGTTACCTACTTATGACAAAATGCACACAGACATGTACACAGTGCAATACCTGCTATGTGAGGTGGAATGAGTGTGATAGTGAATGTGTGCAAGGTCTGTAACGATGTGATAGCTTAGTGTGAGGTTGTTTCTGTCATGGTCGTTTGTGTCCTAGGTGTGAGGCCAGAGTAAGATGTGTCAGTTATTGGGATGCAGACATAGTAGGATGGTATATGTTGTGATGTAGCTTCTTGTGTACGACTGTGGTGTCCCATCATAGGCTGAAGCAATACATGTATGCTCAGCAAGTGGTACTGCTGCTGAATCCAGCCGACATTTGAACCATTGTACCACCTGAAGCTGTAGGCCTACACAGCACAGTATGGTGTATGTTCATATTCCCTAGTAACACTGTCTTGTGTGTTTCCTGTAGTCTGCACAGATTGCATACATCAGGCATAGGTATCTGTAAGTAGGGGCACACAGTACTGTAAGGTACACAGGAAATGCTCATCTGTGTCAGCATACATTTGTGTGTTGTATGAATGTCTGATGTGTGTGTAATGATGCCTGTACCATGTCTGCAATCACATGTGTGATGCAGGGTTTGCGCCTGTACCTAGCAACATGTATACTCTGTTACAGCAGTATGCCAGCTATATTAACAACTGAGCACATATGTTAGGTAGGGGTATGGCATCAACGACTAGGGTGGGTTACTGGTTATACTGTAACTGTACTTCACATTCATTGCAATGGATGACATATTTCTGCATGCATTAGCTTGATATGTACCCCCCTGGCAAGGCTGTGCATTGGATCCCAAACAGTGTGCCAAGTACTGGTGTATACTGGTGTGTTATATGGAGTATGGCAGGCACTGTCAGCCAGTTGTGGGCTGAGCACTGATATGTGGTACTGAATGTGTGTATCCTCTGACAGATGAACAGATGCTATATATGGCAGTTAGCTGATAGCTGTACTGTATAATGTTAAGTGTGCCACATGACTTGCTCACACATATCATTTACTTGTCTTCCAGGCTTATGGCTCATCACAGGAACCCCTTCTACACAGCCACAGAGGAACAGGAAATCCACCACAGCCTGGTTCAGCACTATACCCTGCTGTTTTCCAGGGCCAGCCAGCACCAGCAGGAGTGTACTGCACTGTGGCAAGAACTTGTTTGTCGGGTAAATGACGTAGGCATGCATAACTGGACATATGAGCAGGTACGCCATCGCTGCAGTGATTTAATTAGACATGTCTGGCGGCGTCCATCTGATATCCACAGACAACAGCTTGCCACAGGTGGTGGGGTGGCCATACATCCCCCCCTCACCAGAGTGAAGGAATTGCTGCTAAGTGTGGTGGCTCCTGGCCTACAGCAGCAACAACATCACACATGTGTCATCATGGAGGCAGGAGTCACCCAGCATGGTGACATGGAGCATGCAGGTAACATGCCCTAGCTGTAGAATACTGTTAACTGTATTGTTAGATTATGCATATGTGAGATGTGTACTGTGTTTAGCAGTTGTGCTGCCTATTGTGTGCAATACTGATCATTTGAATAGTATCTGTACACCTATGCCTGTTGTTCTACTGTAGTTTAGCACACTCACAGTAGCAATGCCACAGTTGTGGCCACTGACAGACTGTGTCATATTCTTGCAGGTCCCTCTGGTGTGACAGCAGGGCAGACGATACATGCTGGTGAGTGTTTTAACACTTTAAACTTGGTATTGAACTGTGCATGTCATAGGTGAGGTGTAGGCCATATACACATAACACACCTATGCATAATGCATGCTGTGCATGTTTGCTGTGAGACGCGAAACATCTCAGTAAAGTCAGTAGCTGCCTCAATCACATGCAATGCACAGAGCATCAGACACAAATGTGGCAACACTGTACTGCACATTGGATAGACATAGTTGACACACATGTACACAACATAACACGTTTGTCATACACAGTACACCTCAACATGCTACACATAGTTTAACCGGACACCCGCTGCCAGGTCACACAAGCATCCCACATGTCATCCACACACCACACATAATATAACTGAGAGGTAGGGCCCTAGCATGGGGCTGTGCAATACTCCTCACCACATAACACAATCATGTTAGGCAATGCTCCCTCTTGGGCACCTCACACACCCTTGTGCAATGTGGCTGTGAAATTGTGAACTTAGCCATGGCACTGCGGTTCAGGTACAGTATGCTAGGCAGTGGTATAGCACACTTTAGTGGCCTTGAATGACCACATGATGCATGATGATGATGGCTAATGGTACTACTCCCCATACTGTTACAATGGCCATGTCCAGGATTGGTATCCCATCACGTATACATGCACCACTCATCTCGTGTGTGTACATAGCATGCATGTGCTACACCTGTGTCCACAATTATCTGCTACAGACACAGACACTGCAATCAGACTTGGAAATCCATGTGACACACAGATAACACATGCAGCCATGGTATGTATACCTGTGTGTGATGGTGCACAGAACATTGCAGAGCTTATAATACTTGCACAGAAATGTTGTGTCCTTATACACATTGTATTCCAGGGTGTAGGCAATCACTGAACATGTACACACATGCACCACAGCCATGTACACTGTCATTAACTATGGCTGTCTACACTCACACTGCAGACTTGATCAACACTTATTCTGCATGCTGACACATGTGACGTGACTGTTTGCCTTGTGATACTGTCACCCACATTCAACCAGTATTGAGTATGATTTGGATTTTTGTTCTGTGTGTGTATCTGCTGTAGTGAGGAGTGTGCATGTGCTCCTGTGTTCCTGTGTTCCTGTGTGCATGTGTTCCTGTGTTCCTGTGTGAATGTGTGCATGCGTGCATGTCTGCATGTGCACATGTGTTCATGTGTGCATGTGTGCATGTGTACATGTGTTCATGTGTGCATGTGTGCATGTGTTCATGTGTGCATGTGTGCATGTGTGCATTCATGTATTAATGTGTGCATGTGTGCATGTGCAGACCGTAACGTGTGTTTCCTGTCTTCCTCTCACAGGTGCTGAGGTAGGGGTTGGCGAAAGCAGCAGGCGGCCTGAAGCCACGGCCACAGATAGTGATGATGATGACACATGTATTTAGGCACAGGAAGATTTGACAGGGTCTGTCATTGGTCCACCAATCGACAGTACACAGTGTTCAACCCCATCTATGTGTACACTCATACTGCCATTACATCCCTCTTCACCAATGGCCATAGGGGGGGACAGCATACAGTTGACATTGACCAGGAGAGTGTGGTAACCATGGCACTTGCATCCCCTCACAGCAGCCATAGACCCAGAATGGTACCACATAGGCGGAGGACCAGGGGTTCTCAGGGGAGCACCACTGGATGTATTTCCAATGGCAGACGTGCCCTCACAGGTCTTATGATGACCACTATGTTCTGGGCTGTAATGCAGGCTCAGGCACATATGGAACGGTACACCAGGCAGGGACTTAGGGTGCAGAGGGCACATAATACTGCTATCAGTGACAGCATCCGTGACCTTGCTGGTGCCATCTGGATGTACACCGAGGTCATTGATAGACATTGGGGGGAAACAATAGATGTCCTCCACAACATGTCTTCCTTGAGCCAGGACCATGCGGGATGGTTGCAACGTCGACACGGATGCATGCCGGCAACAGCAACAGCTGGCAGTGGTTGCGGATGGCCCACAACTCACAGCCGCTCCTGTAGTGGCAGTACCAGCCCCAGCAATGCTGGGGCTGGCCTGTCCATTGTCCATCCCAGTAGACCACGTGCACATGGCTCTGGCCAGTTCCAGCAGGGACATGGGTCCAGTCATCATACCTCTGCCTTTGATGACAGTACCCAGTCAGGGTTGGTACCGATACTGTCCGTAGCACACCTGTCAGGCACAGGTACTGTGTCCATGGCCGGAGACAGTGATCTGTACAGCCAAGCAGGTACAGTCTGTGGCTGTCCCACAAACCACGGTATATGGCAGCCACATGGTGGAGCTGTGTGCATGCAGACACACACACATTAAGCAAACAACTTGGGCTCTCCCACACACACACACACACACACACACACACACACACACACACACACACACATTACACCAACA
Source organism: Protopterus annectens (assembly GCF_019279795.1). Taxonomy (NCBI): domain Eukaryota; kingdom Metazoa; phylum Chordata; order Ceratodontiformes; family Protopteridae; genus Protopterus; species Protopterus annectens. Next base: position 1,904,349,738 of record NC_056729.1, read on the forward strand.
TTGGCCCATGCTGTACTGTTGTCCCTCACACATACACAGAAATGTCGATTGGATGGGTCACTTTCAGGCTCTGGCAAACAACAAAACGCCCTGTGCATATGATGATACCTGTGCCTCCTTCTGCCATCTGCATTATTGACGGAGGGACAGGCTAACATGGTGCTGATGCACAGGGTGACACTATAGCAGTGTAGCAATAATAGCAAGTTGTCAACAAGGAAGTGTAACTACATCCTTGTAGGTATATCTGAGCAGACATTATGTATCAAAGCTCTGATTGTCAATGTAGCATTGTTTACACCACTGTTAGGTCTGAGTATGTATTATCCACCCATGTGCCACTTGGCTGATGTGTGATGTGTTGCCAGCATGTGTTAGTGAGTGGACAGTACGTGTGTGATGTGTGCAGTACAGATTAACAAGTGTACATCTGTGAACATGGTGGGTGCGCACTGTCTGGATGTACGTGCATAGTGGACACATGGGACATGTGGCATATCCTGTCGTACACATTAACATCTCATTGCATCTTTCAATGGCCAGTATGCATTCTACTACAGTTATGTACTAACATGGGTAGATGTGTGTATGACATGGGTTGACACTATGCTGCGGGTGATACCGTTAATATCAGTCAATGATTTGCAGTCTGGTATTATACACAACCTCAACAGCATGACTACAAGCAATCATTGGATGATGTCCTGTCAAATGACACACAGTAGTAGGGAACCCAGTATCAATTGGATCCTTCTGGTGCTACACTATAACACTAACCAGTGGTGATGACTGCCACCCATTACTGTGACCACATCTGTGTGTCATATAGCCTCCTTAGGTACATGCAGACACACTAAGGATGTGTCCATCCAAATCTGGGAATGCATGGATTGGCCTACAATGCATTCCCTGGATGGGATGCATATCCTACACAAGGGTATCATACAGACAGATACCTGTTGTGTGATACTTGCTGTATAGCAGTAAGCCGACAAAGGCATAGTCATCCTCATGTACTAAACATACTATCCCATCAGTACCACACAGGTGGTAGCCCTCAACATGTTTGTCGGGTATCATTGAGTACATACAGACCCATGTTATGTCATGTGTCCCTTGGTATCCACATATCCATAGGTATCGTGGAGTCCCAAGGTGTATCACATAAGACATTAGAGGCCTGAATGCATATCCACAATACAGTCATACACCTATAAAGACTGTCCATTCTTGGTAGACTTTGTTGTGTATGACCATGTCTGACATATACCCCAGGCATATACCCTTACTCGCATTACTCTTAAGTACCTGTCATGGGTGTGTGTGCCACAGATGACCTTGGCCACAGAACATGACAGTGGATGGCCGTGTCACATACAGGCATATGTGACATATGATCTGAGAAGCAGCAGCACAACCTGTCAATGGAAACAAATGTATTCATGTAGTATGCAGGCTTCACACCTATGTACTGATTGAGGGGACATGTACACATATATATTTGCCACGCAAATACCTGATGTCTGCAATGCACTTACTGTTGTCATCATACTATGTCATACCATAGTAAAAGCAAAACCCACACCACATTGACCAACAGAGTCAGCATTTGCAGGATTCAAACCCCTACTTAACTATGTTAGGATACCACAGAGAGACACATTAACACGGTGCGCTATTTGTTTTATTGGCTTGTTTCCCTTCTCCTGCTGTATTTGTAGGATGGTGACATCATCAGACTTTCCAAAGAGGAGTGTACCTGTTTTAGTGTGTTTTCACAGTCTCCAAAAAGGGAACTCCTTTCAAAGACTATTGCACACTCACTGTTTGCAGGAGTCAAACCCCTACCTAACTATGTTATGATATTAGAGAGTGATGCACTAACACAGTGCGCTATTTGCTTTACTGGCTGGTGTCCCAGCTCCTGCAGTATTTGTAGGATGGTGACATCATCAGACTTTCTAAAGAGGAATGTACCTCTTTTAGTGTGTTTTCACAGTCTCCAAAAAGGAACCTCCTTTCAAAGACAATTGCACTCATACACACCCCCCCACAAACACACACACTCACTGTTGGTAGGATTCAAACCCCTACCTAACTATGTTACGATACTAGAGAGTGACGCATTAACACAGTGCCTATTTGCTTTATTGGTGGGTTTCCCTTCTCCTGCTGCATTTGTAGGATGGTGACATCATCAGACTTTCCAAAGAGGAATGTACCTCTTTTAGTGTGTTTTCACAGTCTCCACAATGGGCACTTCTTTCAAAGCAATTGCACACATACATACACTCACTGTTTGCAGGATTCAAACCCCTACCAGACTATGTTTTGATACTAGAGACAAACAGATGAACACAGCGCTCTATTTGCTTTATTGGGTGGTTTCCCTTCTCCTGCAGGATTTGTAGGATGGTGACATCATCAGACTTTCCAAAGAGGAATGTACCTCCTTTACTGAGTTTTCCCAGTCTCCAAAAAGGGAACACCTCTCAAAGGAAACTGCACACATACACTCCCCCCACCTTTGCTTTACTAGCTGGTTTCCCTTCTGCAGTATTTGTAGGATGGTGCCATCATCAGACTTTCCAAAGAGGAATGTACCTCCTTTACTGAGTTTTCCCAGTCTCCAAAAAGGGAACACTTCTCAAAGGAAACTACACACATACACCCCCCCCACACACAAACACAGTTTGAAAGATTCAAACCCCTACCTAATTATGTTATGACACTGGAAACTGACACATTAACATGGCGTGCTACTTGCTTTACTGGCTGTTTTTTCTTCTCCTGCTGTATTTATAGGATGGTGACATCATCAGACTGGACATGGTGATGTGTGTAGATTTTGTTTTATGCCATTCCAGGAATGGTCCATGTGGGTCAGCAGGTGTCAACAGCTTGAACATGACCTCAGAATCCTTACCTTGTGTGATCTATCTGTGGACACATTGACATTCTGTCATATGTCAACACATATTTATGCACAGCTTCTTGGTTTTGTGGATACTACATGTGTCTGGGATATTGGTAAAGGGCTATTCAAAGTCTATGTGACACATGTGTAGATGTGTTCATTGATGTATGTTCTGGGTGGCTGCATTGCAAACAGTCTAGCATATTTGGGAACCATGATCCGCACATGAACATACCACAGTTGGTAGGGTTGTGTGTGTGCCAGCTTCCAATAGCTCTGTTTATGACTGCAATCATGATGGACTCCATGACCTTGCAGATCAGACCTCATAGCCATACTGGACTTGACTTCACATGGTGTGTTGTGCACCAACACTTGTGGGGAGTGCCATATGTTGCTGTGACACATTCAACAGTTCCACATCCTCTGTAGGGGGTGCGGCTCAGCTGACTGTTCAGGTGCATGATCTGCTTGTTCTGTAGTTTGTGCATGACACATATTGGGACTCAATGCATTCCACCTGCTGCCATGCTTTTGGCAGTGGGGGTAGCTGCTAATCCATTTTACATGTAATATCTCCTGGTAAGATTATGTGGACTATTGTCAGTGGGGGATGAGTATGTACATATGGGCCTGTCTGTCATGATGTCAGCATTGACACTCAGGTACAGTTTGCCCTGACTCAGGGCATATATGGGTGTATATTGATATTTATGACATAGCTGAAGGAGGTGTCATGATTCAGTCTGGACTCCTTCTCAGCTCCACTTTACAAAACACTAACAAACATGAGCACTAATCCCTGTTATACTCTTTTACACGCTTAACACCCTACTGATCCTTTGTGATCAGGCTACAGAGTATGTCATGATAATATCCTGGCATGTCCAGGGGTCGGTTTTGTGTGTACTCTTCAGTCCAGCTGCTGGATATTGTGATATTGACACAATGTCACATCTGCCTCATGTACACAGACAACCCTCTCCTCCGGACAAACTCAGATATATGTGTGAGTGAGATGCACCTGTATAGACATACAGGGAGCTGAACTCTCTCAACCCATGACTCGCACAGTCTATCAGGTGGTGAAGGTAACCACACACACCACATATCAGTCTCACATATCCTCTAGCAACAGCATTCAAACCACATTAGCACACATTGACATACTCAGATGCTGTAAATGTACTCTACCTAAGCAGCAGAGACCTCCAAAGCAGGCACACACACACCTGCTACCCCACTACAATACCCACATATCACAAAGTTCACAATGTCAGTATGCCACACAGTCACTGCACTTTGGGCTACACAACACACCTAATAGGCGACACTTATGTTCATACACACTGACATACCACTCACAAGCCCTGACAAGGGAATAGTCACTTTGGGCTGTCTGTTGGATGCCAGGATCTGCCGCATAACACAGGCAGTCAGGTCACTCCAAAGCAAGTACAAGACTGGCACCATCATTGTCCATGCTGGTGTGTGTAACCTCAGACTTTACTCCCTGGACCACATGACATGATACATGAAGGAACACTCTGATCATGTAGCCCAGGCCAGTATGACCCTGACCTTGACTAGCATCTTACACCCACCAATTATGATGTCACAGTATACGGACACACATATCACATTTAACAGTTGGCTAACAAATGTGTTTCATTCATAGGGGATACAGTGTCTGTCAGCATATGGTGACATGCTCAACAAGCCACGTAGCTTCACTATGGACAGCTTGCACCTGTCACCCTTGGACTTTGGTATGCTGGCTAAGGCTCTTGCTACCACCATAATGCCTTTTTTAAGCAGGGCTCAGAAGACAAACCCACCTCCATAGACATTACAGGTTAAATGAAACTAAGGGTAATGCTGCTCAACAACAGTTGTGTTAACCTCATATTGTGGTCACTCAGGACTCTCCTCAGTATGGAGGAGAGCAATATCTATGCACTGACAGACGCCTGGTTCAGGCTCGCTTATGCACACTAGCACTACCAGGTTATGTTTCATACCATGCTGCCTGACAACAAGACGTGGAACAGACAACACAACTAGGGGGAGTATCCTTATACATCACAGATACACACACCTCTGGGTTAGTGGCATTGCACACAGCATCACAGACCATACATATACAACTACCATTGTGCAATACTGACTTTCAGTTTGTTGCCTGCTACAGAACACACTCCCAAACTCAGGAACCACACTCGGCTTTCGTGTGAACTATGGAGAATATGAAGGTCTCCACAAACACCATTATATTGTGTGACTTCATATACACAAATATTGACTGGGGATACTACTCAAGCCCCGACAACCTCACCCAACAGTCACTACAATTTGTGGACTCATGCTTTGGCACAACCAGTCAGCACAGCCACAAGGGGGAATACATATTGGACCTGCTCATCACCAACATGGGGACTCTATGTTCCACACCAGCGATATACTCCTCATTGGTAAGGTCAGAACATACATGTATCTCACAGGACATACATATACCCTCTACACACCCATCCTGGGTAATCTTGGTGAACTTCTCATGAGCCAACATCTCACTTCACCAAAGCAGGGTGTTATCCTTCAGGGATCCTGAGACAGTGGCATATACAGCTCACACTGCTGCATCCTTTACATACACATTCTATGGATACCTAGTGGACTGCATGGATTGTGCTATCCCAAATAACAACAGGGCCTGCTACTACAATGGCAGGGGACCTGTCTGGTAGACCCCAGCCATTAATAAGCTGTACAACATTAGGAGGATGCTACTACATGATAGAGCACAATCCCAGACTGGGAAGGCATCTGTGATCTGTACTAGCAGACAGCTACAATCACTCATGGACTTTTCTAAGGGCCACTTCTACCAGACAATTGCAACTGACACGTAGGACTATCACACAGCCTTCTTCAGTTTTGTCAGGAACCTGGGTGGACAATCACTGATATGCTGTGGGTTACTGCATACTGACTAAACATACCCTGAACCCACTGGCATTGCCTACATCCTGGCAAACAAGTTCAGTGCAGATGTCTCCCACCCATCCCCCCTAAGGAGCAACTATCCATCCCAACAGAGTATAACCTCCCTGACATCACACAGTAACAGGTGAGTGCTGCCCTCCCCACAGCGGGCATCACAGTATCAATGTAACCAGATGATGTCCCAGCCTGCATCATACATGAGCATCATGACAAATGCAACCCTCACATTACATCACTGTTCAGTATCGGAGTTACCACAGGATATGTACCCAAGGAATGGTGTACTGTGACAGTAGTCCCGCTCCATAGAGTTGGTACCACTATGGACCACAGACAATATTGCCCTATAAGCCTATGTAGCCTGTTCTGCAAAGCTATGGAACATATTGTCATAGGACTCCTACACATAAACATCGGGAACCTACAGACACTGTGTCCAACACATTTCATCATTGTTGTGGGCAAATCTTGCCTATTGAACCTGTTTGTATTCTTTAAATGGCTAACAGGTCCATCAACATAGGGACGGCTGTCTACACAGCCTATCTGAACCTTGCAAAACCCTTCATCACAATAAACCAGTGGGCCATTATGCATAGGCTCACCAGCATCAATATGGACACATGTATCACACAATGGATTGATACCTAGATCAGGGATAGCTCCCACATGGTCAGAATTGCAGTTGCCATGTCTGACTATACACCAGTTACACATGGCATCTCACACGGCTTGGTCCTGGGATCTCTCTTGTTCAGTATATATTTGTCTTACATACAGGCTACCACAGGGGGAATATTGCTGAACATGTTTGCACTTGACTGCAAACTGGGTGCCATAATCAACTCTCTAGCTGGCACATGCATACTCAGTCAGGGTCTCACAGAGATGGATGACTGGTGCCTGAGCCATGGCCTACAGCTAAATGCCATTAGTTGCATAGTCATCCCCTTTGGGAGTAACAACATGCCCACACATTACCACATAGGTAGTACTCCATTACATACGGTAGGAGTTGTTAGGGGTTTGGGGACATGACTTGTTTGTACTGTCGCCTTTAACATTCATGTTGCCAAAGTGGTTGGACATACCTTCTATGTGGGCCACCTTATCTCATATGGTTTCACATCTAGATTGAGTGAGGTCATTGTGCCCCTATACTCATCACATCTATGCTTGGTTACAATGCCACATTTGGGGTGTACCTTACCTGACACCTGCAGCAACTGTACTGGCCATGGGAGGTCCTCACCAAGCAGATCTAGGGACTCACACAGATGCCCTGCATAGTTCAGATGCAGTAACTCCAGCTCAACTCAGTCACTTACCACCTACTTGGATATGATGTGTGCATGTTGTTTACAGATACACCCAAACCAGAATTACTGGACATGCTCCACCTCAGGATATCCAACTCCCTTGGAGCTACACACTCCAGGGATGTATACCTCACACAGATGTTAATAAGACATTGTGGAGGGACAGATTCTTATCCCAGAGGCTCCACTCACTACAGAATGTAATCCCAGTTTCACATAGGCAGAGCCACCCACTGACCATCTACTGGAGACATCTTGATGACTGTATGGGTGATTGTATATTTACCCTTGGAATATCTTCTGTGTCCCTGCTAGACAGAGGCACACTAGCCTAAACGTACATGGGCTATCTTGTGTGACCTACTATTCACACACACAGTGTAGTAATCTGACAGGGTTGCAAATGCCAAACACATTCTGGCTAGGCTTGTACATGCCCTAGGGCAGATATCCTTGTATCGACCTCGGAACCTATGCTAATTTTCATGATGCACAATGTTTATTGCTGATACTGTTTGCAGGTCTTTATCATCTTTGCTTTACCAGTTTCCATGAACAACTTTGGTATCTGCAGAACATATTTGATTATGACAGAGTTCCGCTATATTATAGATGTGTCTGTTGTCATATAACTGTGTGCACAAGGCAGATTGCTGTATAGTGACAGGTTCCTGGGTTAACACATGCAACTGGCAGATATGCGTGGCCCACTGCTGTACTCAGACATGGCCTAAGTATGTGAGCATGCCCAGTTCTGCCATTCCATGTTTTGTTGCCTAACATTTGTCTCATTTATTCAAGTGTGTGAGCATGCCCAGTGTGACCCTTCAGTATGTTGCTATCTGATGTCCACTACATTTGCTGATGTGTGCGAACATGACCAATATTAACATTTATACTGTGTGTGTTGGAAGTCAGGTTCTGTTCTCACTGCAGGACTCACCTTTGTGTCATAACTCAACAAGGATTATGCTGTGCCTGCAGGGTTTCCATGGAATACTTTGCACAGACTTATCAACATTCTGTCATACAGGTGGGCCACTACAATACTGTCATGGTTTAGTGGTTCAGTACTTTGGCTATAATGCACAGTATCCAGGGTTCGGGGCCCATCACTGCTTTATATTTTCATACTGAGCAGACCGGACTGCTTAAGGGCCTGTTAAGCAAATGTGAGCATGTTGTCTTTTGTTCAGCTATGCCCTACTTAGACCAGGCTTGTCCGACATTGCTCAATATTCACCAACATTGCTGGACGTTGGCTAATGTTACTGAACATTGACCACAGTTGTGCTAGTTGGCGTGTGTGATTTTGTTTGCATATACTACATGGTGATAATTGCTGTTTAGCACTACTTTATATTGCTTAACACATGGCATTCATGCCTTAGGTGTTGCTGCAGGGCTGCCTATGTTGGATGCACATACTACACTCCCTGCACATGTTTGGAAGCAGTAGTGTCAACTTAGGCATCCCTTTTACTTTATGTGTGAGTCTGAGAGAGGTATCATTTCCAGAGTTCCTACTGAGCCAGTGTTTGTGCTATGCATTGCCTCTTTGCCAAGGCCAAAGCATACTGGGCACACCTCCTTCTGCCTACTGGGGAAGGCTCAGGTTGTTCCTCCTCCAAGTCACGCTCTGCCTGTGATGGCCTTGGCAATGGTGGGGGGCTGTTTGGCCCAGACCTATGCTGGTCCTGCTGCAGCTGTTTTTACAGGATCATGATATGTAGCATAGCCCATACCATGACAATTTGGGTACAAGTAGTTGGTGAGTACTGCAAGGCTCCACCAGATGTGTCCAGGCACCAGAACCATGACTTGAGCAGCCCAAACAAACGCTCTATTACATTACATGTTTGTCCATGTGCCTCATTATGGCGTTCCTGTTCAGGTGTGTGTGCCACCAGCCATGGCTCCAGTGCATAGCCAACATCCCCCACTAGGTGACCATGTGGGATGTCCCCACTGGCAAATGTCTGGTACAGCTGCATCAGATGCCAGATATGGGAATCATGGTAGCTTCCAGGGCAGCCTGCACACACATTCAGTATTATGCCCTGGGCATCACACATGACCTGGCAGTTGACGGAGGGGAAGCCTTTGCGGTTGACGTAGACCCTACCCCGCTCACCGGCTGGTGCTTTGATGCGTATGTGCGTGCAGTCTATTGCACCCACTACCTCAGAGTATTCCGCTATTTGCTGGAAGAGATGCATATTGCTGGCCAATACCTCATGGGAATTGGGGAAATATACATGATCACCGACATGTCCTGACATGGCATCCAGGAACTGGTGTAGTACCCTGGATGCTGATGCCTGTGATATCCCCATCATATCACCAGTTGGTCTCTGGAAGGTACCTGCTGCTAATATTCTTAGGCCAACACATACCTTGGTTTCAACTGGGATGGGTTCCCCTCTGGTGGTTCTGTGTGTGAGGCATGGTCTTCACAGCTCAACAATTTGCTGCAGGAGGTCTCTGTCCACTCTATAGCACTCCACTATCTCCAGCTCATGTAGCCCCTGGTAGGTTACCCTGGGCCTGTATACTCTTCTCCGTCTCCTCATTGTGGGTTATCCAGCAGCATTCCCATTGTCACCACCCTCAGCATGTTGCATATGTCACCTTATAACAGCAATGGCAGCCCCTAACATTTGTCTCAGTAAAGCTTTTTCAGTTTTCACTTCTATTAGCTTACTGCAGTGTCTATTGTGAGAAACATAATGGACTGTTGTCGGCAGAGTTTTAAGTGATAGGTTGGGCTGGGCTAGTGTACTGCCTATGTAATTGCCTGATTCTGATTGTTTTCACCTGCTAGCTCTGCTAGTACTCCCTGGCAGCTTCCTACTATTTGTTGTGCTTCCTTTTTCCTTTCTGTTTCCTCAGGAGTGAGCGCCACGCACACAAGTGCAAACACATGCACAGCAGCTCACACACACATACACATGCTTACATGGATGACAACTTGCTTATTCGGGTTAAAACGCATGCACACCAGTGCAAACACGCTTACAACTCTTTAAATAGCCTTATACATGCTTACTCCGGCTTAAACACGTGCACTCACGCGTACACGCACTCTCTGTCTTACTCGGGTTTACATGTGCGCACACGCACGCATACCTGTTCAGCAAGAAACTTTGGTGTTATCCACGGCATACACCTTCCATTTCTTGGCTTTCCCTAGCCTACCTGTTGACACACCTCTTTCCATGATGTCTAAATGACAGCGGACACATGCCACTCTGCTCCAATGAGCTTCACTTCTTTCATACATACCCCCCTCGTGATGTCACCTATCTTCTACTCTGTTACTCCCCATATCCTACTCCTACACTCCACTGACTGAGCTCATTTGCTATGTAAACTAGCGATTCACTATCCTAACACTCATTTACATGGGATTGCCTACTAATGCTTGGTTACATGTCTTAGACTGAGCTTCCCCCCTTAGCAACCTCTACTCGGTGGCCATGTTGTCTTCAGTCTGCCATTTCCTTGCATTGTACATTGCCACTTTCAATAAATTCCACATTTGTGGGTTTTAATTTGTAGTATTCTGTGTTTTAGAGTGCAGCCCATTTGTGTGGCGCTGCGCTATGCTTAAACATTGGAAATCGGCAAAAAAAATTATTTTTATTTTAATTTTGCATCAGGGAACATTTCCAATGGCCATATATTTGGCCATTGGCATGCTTCCTGCACTGGATGCAACCTTTATTTGGAGCTGTCACGGCTCCGTTTTACTATTTGCAGAACGGTACTCAGTTGTCAACTGAGTACATTTCTGCAAATAACACTGCTCTTACTCGGACAGGTTCGGGTTTCCTGAATCGCAAATCTACCTCATCTGCATGTTTTTCACCTGAATTTGAGGTGATTTGCATATCCCAGCCCTGTCCGTGTAAGAACCGTTTTAGGAGCTCTCTTACACGCCCCTACAGGATGTTCCTGGATCGCTCGTTGGACATGATGGCTGCATGGAGTCTTACTCTACTGTTAGACTCCGTGCAAGCATCCGTGAATCCAGCCCTGTATCTTTTGCTATGATGCTGTTTTGAAATAATTGCATTAATAAAATTGTCAAGGTTAAAATATGTTTAGTCAGCTGCATACAGTGTTTCAGGCCTTCTTTGTACATGTGTCTCCATATGGTCAAGCTTAATTCAATATTACTTTCCCATCAAACTTTTTCTGCACCTCCTATTCCTCCTCCAAATCCTCTGAGCTGGAGTCATGCAGATTTAAAATTCCCACAAACCCAGCCTCTATTTCTTCTCAAAACAATTGCAGAAGCAACTTCTTAAGCTTAGCCTTTACGCTGTAAATGGCGTCACCTTCTAGCAAGTAGACACTTGACATTTTTGCAAAAAACAATGTCAGTGCTGTCTCCTACCATCTGTAATAGCACTCATAAAGTATAGTTGCTGCTGAAATCTCACAACTGAATAATGTAAATACATAAATTATCCTGGTCCTCTAAATTTCCTTCCTGGTCACCATATCTACAACAATACTAGTTCATTCTCCTTTGTGGACACAATTGCACCAAAATAACACTATGTTCACCATATGACCTCTTGAATACAAATGGCAGCAGCCTGGCCACCTTCTTAGTCTTATGTGGTTATCTAATAAATCCTTTCCATGGTACCATTTAGGTTTTTCCAAATACCTGTCATAATCAAAGCTTTATCTATTACAAACTTTTCATTAATTTCTTGACATTCAAATGTTTTTTTTTTCCATCAACAGAACACCTCTGCAATGGCTGCCAATCATTTATATTGCCATCAACACACACTTCCTCTTTAGCAGTCAACAATCTAGGGGATCAAATAAAAATGTATAAAACCATACCAGTGGTAAAACCGAGCTTCACTTAATTAAAGAAAAATAATCAAAGTGACTGAATGCTTTTGCCCTACACACAAAAGGACATCATCAGATTCACCATCTTGTTAAAAGCACTTCCTTATATACAAATATGAATTAAACAATTAACAAGCACTCAATTATATAATTAAAACCTATGTCTTCTAATTCCATTATGCTAATTTAGAGCTCCAACCAACAAACTTAAACTGGAAGGGGGATGGTAGGTTAACATCTACCATTTTTAGAAAAGAAACGTATTCTAACATGTTATTACATTATGATAGTTGTCATCCACTGCATCAAAAAAAAGAGTGTCGTCAAAGGGCAGATGGTTAGGTTATCGAGACAAAAAAGTGAAGACGAAGATTTTAAAGAAGAGATGTCCATTCTAATTGGAATTTTTAAGAATAGGGGTTATCCTATGAATATGTTGTTGAAAGGCAGGTGGAAAATAAATAGAAAGCAACCAACATTATTTGCCCCTATTCTGAGGAAAAAGGGGAATTTAAGTCTAGAAACATCAAATGACTCATTTGGTAGTGATGTAATGATTATTTAACATAATAAAGATGTACCCATTTAGTAGCAAACTGCATCAAATATGGGACTGGAGTTTTGATAGTGAATTGAAAATTAAATTAGGGGTGAAACCTAAAGTTGGATATAGTAGAGGAAAAAAATTAAAAAATATTTTAGAGTCCCATGAGAGAAGGATCAATGAGCATTATAAGTCCAAAATGTATAAATGTGGGGCAGGCAGTTATTGCAAGTTTATAAACGATGGACCTTATGTCTCCATATAAGGTTATAAAAGGACACTCCAATGTCCGCGGTGCTGTAATTGTAACACCAAAAATGTGGTTTATGTGGCTACTTGTACAGAGTGCCCAGGATTGTATGTGGGGAAAACCACTCAGAGACTAAGAGACAGGGACATCAAAAAAAAAAAAAAAAAAAATTACAGTGCTTTGTATACACATAGTACTATATATATATATATATATATATATATATATATATATATATATATATATATATATATATATATATATTAGTTTTAAGAGATTTCTCTTTTTATAATTGATAATGTGGAATACAACAAAAGGTGTGGAAATGTCAAATTAGAAGTTGAGGCTAGAGAGACAAAGTGGTAGTTAAGATTATTTTTCTTTCGGCTGCTCCCGTTAGGGGTCGCCATAGCGGATCAACTGTTTCCATTTCTTACTGTCCTCTGCATCTTGCTCTGTCACACCAACCACCTGCATGTCCTCTCTCACCACATCCATGAACCTTATATTAGGCCTTCCTCTTTTCCTATTACCTGGCAACTTCCTCCTTAGAATCTTTTTTCCCAATATACTCTGCATCCCTCTTCAGCACATGTCCGAACCAACATAATCTTGACTCTCTGGCTTTGTCTCCAAACCTTCCAACCTGGGCTGACCATCTAATATACTTATTCCCAATCCTGTCCATTATCGTCACACCCAGTGCAAATCTTAACATCTTCAACTCTGCCATGTCAAGCACTGCTAACTCCTGTCTTTTTGTCAGTGCCACTGTCTCCAACCCATATAACATAGCTGGTCTCACTCCCCTCTTGTAGACCTTCCCTTTCACTATTACATGTACTCATCTGTCACAAATCACTCCTGACACTCTTCTCCACCCACTCCATCCTGCCTGTACTCTCTTCTTCACCTCTCTTCCACACTCACCATTACTCTGAACTGTTGATCCCAAGTATTTAAACTCATCCACCTTCGCCACCTCTACTCCCTGCATCCCCACCATTCCTGTATCCTCCCTCTCATTCACACACATATATTCTGACTTAGTCCTGCTGACCTTCATTCCTCTTCTTGCTAGAGCATATCTCCACCTCTCCAGTGTCTCCTCCACCTGTTCTCTGCTCTCACCACAGATCACAATGTCATCTGCAAACATCATAGTCCACAGGGATGCCTGTCTGATCTCATCTTTCAACCTGTCCATCACCATTGCAAATATGAAAGGACTCAGAGCTGATCCTTGATGTAATCCCACCTTAAATGCATCTGTCACTCCCACCGCAGACCTTACCGCTGTCACACAACCCTTGTACATACCCTGTACCACTCTTACATACTTCTCTGACACTCCCGACTTCCTCATACAATACCACAACTCCTCTCTAGGCACCCTGTCATATGCTTTCTCTAAATCCACAAAGACACAATGCAACTCCTTCTGACCTTCTCTGTACTTCTCCATCAACACTCTCAGAGGAAACATCACATCTGTAGTGCTCTTTCCTGGCATGAAACCATACTGCTAATCACTAATCATCACCTTCCTTCTTAACCTAGCTTCCACTACTCTTTCCCATAACTTCATGCTGTGACGGATCAATTTAATCCCTCTGTAGTTACTAGAGCTCTGCACATCACCCTTATTCTTGAAAATTGGTAACAAAACTCTTTTTTCTCCATTCCTCAGGCATCCTCTCACTTTCCAAGACTTCATTAAACAATCTAGTTAAAAACTCAACTGCCATTTCACTTAAACACCTCCATGCTTTCACAAGTATGTCATCTGGGCCAACAGCCTTTTCATTCTTCATCCTCTTCATAGCTATCCTTACTTCCTCCTTGCTAATCCACTGGACTTCATGATTCACTATCCACACATCATCCAACCTTATCTCCCTCTCATTCTCTTCATTCATCAGCCCCTCAAAGTACTCTTTCCATCTGCTCAACACACTCTCCTCACTTGTGAGTATGTTTCCCTCATTATCCTTTATCAGCCTTACCTGCTGCACATCTTTACTAGCTCGGCCCATGTGTCTAGCCAATAGGTACAGGTCCTTTTCTCTCTCCTTAGTGTCCAATCTTTCATCCAACTCTTCATACGCCTTATACTTAGCCTTCACCACCTTTGTCTTTGCCATGCACCTCATCTCCTTATATTCTTGTCTACTTTTTTCATCTCTCTGACAATCCCACTTCTTCTTCACCAACTTATTTCTCTGTATACTCTCTTGTACTTCTTCATTCTACCACCAGCTCTCCTTGTCCTCCTTCCTCTTTCCAGATGTCACACCAAGCACCTTTCTAGCCATGTCTCTTACTAGCTCTGCTCTAGTTACCCAGCTATTTGGTAACTCTTCACTGCCACCCAGTGCCTGTCTTAACTCTTCCCTGAGCATCACCTCACAATTATCCTTTTTCAATTTCCACCATTTGATCCTTGGTGCTGCCCTCACACTCATCCACCTCTTCTTGATCACTAATGTCATCCTACAAACCACCAGCCTATGCTGCCTAACTACACTTTCCCCTGCCACCACTTTACAGTCTCCAATCTCCTTCAGACTGGCCCTTCTACATAAGATATAATCCACCTGTGTGCATCTTCCTCCACTCTTGTATGTCACCCTATGCTCCCCCCTCTTGTTAGAATATGTATTCATCACAGCCATGTCCATCCTTTTTGCAAAATCCACTACCATCTAACATTCTGCATTGCTTTGCTTAACACCATACCTACCCATCACTTACTCATCCCCTCTGTTCCCTTCACCAACATGCCCATTGAAATCTGTTCCATTCACCACTCTCTCACCCTTGGGTACAGTCATCACCACTTCATCCCACTCACTCCAAAATTTTTCTTTCTCATCCATAGCACATCCAACTTGTGGAGCAAATGCACTAACAACATTCATCATTACACCATCAATTTCCAGCTTTATAAACATCACTCTATCCAACACTCTTTTCACCTCCAAAACACTCTTAGCATATTGTTCCTTCAGGATAACACCTATGCCATTTCTCCTCCCATCCAGACAATGATAAAAACAATTTGAACCTGCCTTCAATACACTTAGCCTTGCTGCCCTTCAATTTGGACTCTTGCACACACAATAGGATCATAGATTAGTACTAAGCTAACTGCCCTTGAGAGCCATTTTAAGCCTAGCAAATTATCCCTTGTGAGACTCAAACCCTGCACCTTGTATTTGTAAGGCAAGCACCTTAACCATTAGGCCACCCTACCAACCTTCCTTTAGTCCATCATATCAGCTAGCTCTCTCCCTATACCAGTCATACTTCCAACATTCAAAGTTCTGACCCTCACTATCACAGTCCTAGCCTTTATCGGCCTTAAGGCGTACCTTCCCCCTCTTCTCCTCCTTCGGCCAACAGTAGCCCAATTTCCACCAGCACCCTGTTGGCCAACAGTACTGGTAGCAGTCATTAACCTGGGCCTCGACCGTTACGGTATGTATATCTGTACTGTTGTCTGCATGTATGATTTGGCAAAATTTTATGTTGGTTGCCCTTCCTGATGCAACCCTCCCCATTTATCCAGGCTTGGGACCGGCACAAAGAAATGCACTGGCTTGTACATCCCCAGTGGTAGTTAAGATTAAACACTAAAATTGAGCCAGATCTAAATGATGGAATTTCTATTGCAGCATTGCTTAAGCAGAGGGCAATGAAGATATAACTATAATGAAAATGTTAAATAATTATTTTCTTCTCCTTGTTTGTAAACTAAGAGTCTAGATTCTGCCCTTCTGAGCTGGGAATTTCTGGTTAAAGGCTTATTGTACCTGCTTATTTGATCTGTTTCTTTCTGAAATTTGTGTGCCTTGTTTGCTGTAGCCCAGAAGTTAGTAGTTTATTGGCCATTTGGGGCTAATATCTATTTATTTCATTTCTCTGCTATAAAAAACACATCTGTGCAGTTTTGCCCGCTGGGCAGTGCCAGTTAGCTAGGGTTAAACTATTCCACAAAGTCTACTCTTCAATTTTTCCCTTGGAACTAGACAAACATTCAACTTAAGCACTCAAACCATTCATTTCACAGCCCAGCACTTGCTCAAAACTCATAGCAAGCACTAATTAACCCTAGCACTAGACCCCCTATACTGTCCAGAAGGACAAGTCTCTCTATATGTCCCTACTAGCCAGTCGGTAAGAAAGCTCACTTTACCTATTCAGGCATGTCCAAACGGCAGTTTCTGGTGTACTCTCCAGTCCATCTGGTGAATCTGGACATTTTGAGGCAATGTTACAACTGCCTCATGTACACAGACAACCCTCTCCTCCTACCACCAAACACTAACATATGTGAGAGATGCAATTATACAGCCAAACTGGAGGCAAAGCTCTCTCAACCCAAGACTGGAACTGACAGTAAAGAGGAGAAGGAAAATATTTGCAACACACCACCAGTTTCACATAGACCTACTAAACCAACACCAGGAAATAACACACATAAATACATGAAAACATACTCAGAGGCTCTAAATAAAAATCTGCAAAAGCAACAGTGACCTCCAAAGCAGACACCCAAGCAAACTCCACACCCCATCACACACCATGAAACACATACTTCACATAATCAATGTGCCATGCAATCACAGCCCTTGAGGCAAAATAAAATACCCAACACACTAGTAATAGGCAACTCTACAGTCAGGCACACTGATATCCCACTAACTAGGCTGGACAAGGAGAAGGTTACAGTTAGCTGCCTGTCGGGCACCAGGATACGCCACATAACACAAGTACTCAGGTTGCTCCAGAACAAGTACAAATACGACTCTGTCATTGTCCATGTTGGTGTGAATGACCTAAGACATACCTTCCTAGACTACATGAAAAGAGACATGGAAGAGTTCTCTGATCACATAACCCAGGCCAGTATGATCCTGACCCTGAGTAGCATCCTGCTCTCACCAAGAATGATGCCACAGTATAAAGAAAAAAATGATCAATTTCAACAATTGGCTAAGTTTCTGGTGTCATTCAAAGGGGATCCAGTATCTGTGCACCTGGGATGACATGCTTGATAAGCCATGTTGCTTCACAAGAGATGGCTTGCACCTGTCACCCTTACGCTTTTGAATACTGGCCAAGGCTTTTGCCACAACATAGTGCCTTTTTTAGGCAAGGATTAAAAGACAAACCCACCACCATAAATAGCAGAAGTAACCAAAAACTGAGGGTAATGCTAATCAATGCCAGAAGTCTAAACCTCAAAATGCATGCACTCGAAGCACTCCTCATTATGGAGAACATCAATATCTGTGCAGTAACAGAAACCTGGTTTAAGGCTCCAGAGAGCACTGCAGCACTACCAGGCTATAACTCATACCATACTTTTCGGCCACAGAACGCGGGCCGAAACACAAATGGTGGGAGTGTATCCATATTCATCAAGGAAACCCACACCTCCTGGTTAGTGGCACAACACAATGCCTCAGAGATCATCCATGTGCAACTAACAATGGGCAAAGCTGCAATTCAAATTGTAGCTTGCTACAGATCACCCACCATGACTCAGGACCCCCATTCCACGTTTCTGGAGACAGTGGAAAATATGAAGGTCCTACCAAATGCCCTAATATTGGTTGATTTCAATTACCCAAACATTAACTGGTAGAATTACTCAAGTACTAACTCCTTTGCCCAATGCTTCCTAGAATTTATAAACTTGAATGCCCTGGATCAACTGGTCAACACCCCCACTAGAGGTGACAACATATTGGACTCATCATCACCAACATGGGCGACCCTACACTGGAGGTCAAACCCTCGCTGGTTAGATCAGACCATAGACTAGTCTCTCTGGATATCCATATTCTCCCTGCACCCCCAATCAAGGAAACCACTGTGAAAAACTTTTCAAAAGCAAACTTCACATTACTTAAGACTGAGGTGGAAAGGTTCACAACTCCCATGCTAAAGGGCAATGCTGTCTAAGTTGCTGAATCCCTTACAAAAGCACTTTATGAGCACCTGCAAGAATGCATGTATCGTGCTATCCCAAGCAAAACCAAGACTCACTCCTCCAAGAAAAGGAAGCCAGTCTGGTGGACCCCTGCCATAAAAAAGCTATACAATAGAAGGAGGAAACTAGTACAGAAAAGAGTAAAATCCCAAGAAGGAAAGACATCCCTGATCAGTATTAACAAGAAATTACAATCCCTCATAAAATCATCCAAGGCTAGCTTCGAAAGAAAAATTGCCAAGGACTCCAAATATAACTACAAAGTGTTCTTTAGCTATGTCAAGAACCCAAGTGGAAACTCTCAGATCTGCTCTGAGTTAGTGCAAAATGGCACAAAATACACTGACCGAATTATATTGCCAACATTCTGACAGACAGGTTTAGTGCAAACGTCACCCCCCCTCATCCCCTATAGGGCCCATAACCATACCAGAAGAATGTAGACTCCCAGCAGTCACTGGCACACAGGTGAAAAAAAGCCCTATCCAAAGCCAAAAATACAGCTTCAATGGGACCAGACAGTGTTCCAGGCTGTGTCTTACATGAGCTCCAAAATGAACTAACCCTTCACCTAAGCACACTGTTCAAATTCAGCCTCTCTACAGGCTATGTACCCATAGAGTGGTGCACAGCAACAGTTATCCCACTCCACAAAGGTGGAGCCACAGTGGACCCCAGGAACTATCACCCTATAAGTCTGACTAGCCTGGTCTGCAAGGCTATGGAGCGTATCATCATGGAATTTATTAACAGAGACATTGGGAACCTTCAAACATTGGACCTTACCCAGTTTGGCTTTGTTAAGGGCAGATCTTGTGGTAGTTCCCTAAATACAGAAAATGTAAAGGATCTGGGGACCTAAGTAGATAGTAATCTCTCCTTTGATAATCATATTGCCATGGTGGTTAGAAAATCCTTCTATGTGGCCGACCTAATCACAAAAGGGTTCGCATCTAGAACAAAGGAGGTTATTGTGCCCCTCTACTCATCACTCATCAGACCCATCATAAAGTACAACACCCCATTAGGGATGTACCTTACAAGACACCTGCAACAGCTGGAAAGACCACAGAAGTACCTCACCAAGTGGATTACTGGCCTCAAACAGATGCTCTATGCAGCCCGACTGAAGAGACTCCATTTGTACTCAGTTGCATATCGCTTACTCAGACGTGATCTCTACCTGACATACAAGGCCATATCCAACCCAGAATTGATGGACATGCTCCACCTAAAAACCAAATCCCCAAGAACCACATGCTCTAGGGATTTAAACCTCACCACAACGATAAATAGGACGTGCTGGAGGAATAGATTCCTGTCCCAGAGACTCCCCGTGCTTTGGAACAGGATTCCAATCTATATTAGGCAGAGCCCCTCACTAACACTCTTCAAGAGAAACCTTGACGAGCAGATGGGAAACAGAAAATTTACCCCGGGGATCACTGCAGTGGCTCTGCTGGACAGAGGCACAGGGAACTAATGGCTCTGCTGGACTGAAGTACAGGGAACTAATCTAAGGGGGGCGGTGAAAGCCAACACATTCTGGTTAGGCTTATAGATGCCCTTGGGCAAATAGCCTAGTACTTACCTATGAACCTATGAATCTATGAACCGAAGAGATTTTCTTATTTAAATTGAACTGAGGTTAGAAAAATGAAGTTCAAGTGTGTTGGTTGGAGCTTTAACTTAGCATAATAGAATTAGAAGTCATAGGTTTTAATGATATAATTTAGTGCTTGTCAATTGTTTAATTCATCTTTGTATATAAGGAAGCACTTTTAAGAAGATGGTGACTTTGTTGATGCCCGTTTGTGTGTAGGGCGAAAGCACTCAGTAACTTTGATTATTTTTCTTTAATAAAGTGAAGCTCGGTTTTACCACTGGGGTGTTTTTATCCATTTTTATTTGTTTTTAAAGTTTTAGTGCTGTTGGCCATTTTTGTTTTGTTTATTTGGTTGTTGACCTGATGGTTTGTATGAACGTGAGCTTTCACATAGAGTGTGCATCATGGAAGGCTTGATGTGTGAGCTGACTGAATGAGTACAGCATTCATCTGCCAATTTAATTGATGAAAGGAATAAAAGAACTACAAATACATCAGTAGCAAATTCTAATTTGGATTTATTCACTTTACAGACACCTTTACTGGCTAGTAATCAAGAGACAAGTCATGTATCTAGCCAGGAACCTTCTGGTTCATATGAACTGATTGATTGGTTTACAGC
Source organism: Protopterus annectens (assembly GCF_019279795.1). Taxonomy (NCBI): domain Eukaryota; kingdom Metazoa; phylum Chordata; order Ceratodontiformes; family Protopteridae; genus Protopterus; species Protopterus annectens. The sequence continues at coordinate 1,904,370,878 of NC_056729.1, forward strand.
TCCAGATTTGAACTTTGACACTGGTGAATTGGAAGTAAAGGATTTTGGTTCCTTGAGTATGCAGTTGGTTTCATTTGAGCATACTTGTAAGAAATTCAGATCGTTATAAATGGATAATGCATTTATCACTAAATCTGTGTCCCTAAATCAAGTGCTGAAAAATCTATGAGTGTGGAAGCTACCGAATGGCATTGAGGAAGGTTCAGTAGCACATCTTGAACTAGTGGACATAGTTAATAAAACATTACTTGAGCTAGTAAGAATTATTATTAGAGATAATGAAATAAGACTTCAGAAAATAAAAAATGATATTGTTGAACTTAACTTAAGTATTACGAATGACTTGTTGGTTTTACAAAATAAAGGCAGTTATAATAGAATTTTAATGGCTTTAGATAAGTTTGTTAAAAAACTGAGAAAAAACACTGGAAATTACAGCATGATATGAATGAATATGCAACCAATAAGGTGTTTCCCTCTATGAAGCAATTTAGAGAAGGGGAACATAGAAATCAAAACATTAATGAAGCAAGGGACAAAACTGAGTCAAATAATGCAATGTTGTGAAGAGAAAGAGTAACAGATGTGAACTTTATTTAGACAACCCCCCACAATTGAGACATTTGGAACATCTCAGGAATCAGGATGGACAGATGGAAAATGGTCAAATGAACAACTGGACTCCCAATGGGAGGGGTTGGAAAGGGAGAGGGAAGAGAAATGATTAACTTATTTGAATTCTGATTGCGAAATGTTAAATGATGAATTGGTCAGTTGTGTCAATGATTTGGAGATTGTGTAATATGGTGATTTTTCTATATATAATTTACCAATCTCAATTTGACAACTGCCCATTGTTAACTGATGAAGAAGGGCTTTTCTTTTGTTCTTTGGTTCAAAACAGACATTGCTGTATTGCTATTGAAGTTAAGGTTGTACACGAGACAATTGAATTTAAGGTTGTTTTTTTTTCTCACCAAATTGAAGGGATTAATAATAATGTTGTAAATAGATGTAAAAGTACATTTATTCCTCCCTACAATGCTAGTGTGCTATCTTTTGAGCGTATGTGTGAGATTGCGTTTAAAGAGACAGTTGGCTGTAACTTTCAACATAAGGATAATTTAACCAAGGATGAAAGAAATGCACTTAATGGATTGGCTAGGGATAGTAATAACAGGACTATGAAACCAGATCAAGATTGGGGTGTCATTATTATCCCCAAGATTGAGTATGTATGTAAAATGTTTTTCATTGAATGAAATCAATAGCGTGTATTCAAAGATAGATCTAGAATTCTTTGATGCCTTTTCACAAGGAAAGGTTGAAGGGTGGAATTAGATTTTTAACTGTTAAGACAGTCATTATACTGGTTATCTTTGGAATACCCAAAATCCATAAAAATCATATCAATCCACATTTAGACTGATAGTGGCAGCTAGAGTTTCTAAAACTGAACCCTTGGCAGTATACATCAACAAGTATTCTAAATCAACTTTAAAAAATGCCCCCCACATACTGAGAGACTCATGCCATTGTTTGGAGATATTAAGAGATATTACAAGTTATGAAAATTGAGTCTACTTTATACCCTCGAAACACGAAAAACCCAAATCCGAATCGCACAACACATAAAGAGCAAACCGTGGATACGTCAAATGTACTAAAGCACAAAAATGTAAACCTCAAACCATCATAGTCGGCCAACCCACCACCCAGAACACACTACCTACCCAAACACAATAAAAAACACATACATACACTAACCAAATCCCTACTTCTAACCCTAAATTAAAGCACCAAAATCCTACTGCTAACCCTACACTAACACCACATACACAACTGACTATACTTAACCCCTCCCTAACCGTAAGGTCCATAACTACCACACACTTCCCCTACAGAGCTATATCCAAACAAACTAAATATTCCACATACACTTGACAAAACCCTACACTAAACCTTGCATTCATTACCTACACAAAACCTTACATATACTACCTACCTATGCACTTACCTTAACCCCTTCCTAATCCTAAGGTCCGTAACTATCGCACACTTACCTTACAGAGCTATACTGCAGACGGGCCAACTATGCGATTTTGATATTTCCCCTTTCCCGGTTTCATTTGTTCGACGTATTCATGGTTCACGGTTTCCGTGACTCATGATTCAGATTCAGGTTTTACTGCTTTCGAGAGCTTAAAGTAGACCCATGAAAATTATGATTTTGTTATAGTGGATGTAATAAACTTATTTTCTGTCATTCCCCATGAGATTGTATTGGACTATTTTCATAAAAGTTTAAATAGTGGGACCATCTTGAGTAACAGTAAGGTCAACTTGTTAGTTGACCTTATTGATTTAGTATTGAGCAACAATTTCTTGTTTTTTGAAGGGAAATATTTTCAAGTATCAGGGGTAACAATGGTTGCCAAATGCACCCGTTTTTGCTAATTTAGTTTTACTTGAATGGGAGAAAACATTTGTCTTCCCATCCCCCTGTATGTCCAGAATTAGATCATATCTAAGATTTTTGGGCAGCATTCATATTTTGTGGTCGGGTAAGGTGAAGGAAATTGTAGAATTTATGGATTTTTTTGAATAGTACCAGTTCATTTTTTTCAATTACCTATAGACATCATGAGGAGCAGATGGAGCTTTAGACATTTTATTGAAAAGAAATGGAAGGGGGATGGTAGGTTAACATCTACCATTTTTAGAAAATAAACTTATTTTAACATGTTATTACATTATGATAGTTGTCATCCTCAGCATAAAAAAAAAAAGAGTGTCGTCAAAAAGCAGATGGTTAGGTTATCGAGACTAAAAAGTGAAGAAGAAGATTTTAAAGAAGAGATGTCCACTCTAATTGCATTGTTTAAAATAGGGGTTAACTTATGAATATGTTGTTGAAAGTTAGGTGGAAAATAAATAGAAAGTGACCAACAGTATTTGCCCCTATTCTTAGGAAAGAGGGGAATTAAAGTCTAGAAACATCAAATGACTCATTTGTTAGTGATGTGATGATTATTCAATATAATAAAGATGCACACCATTTAGTAGCTAAACTGCATAAAATCTGGGACTGGAGTTTTGATAGTGAATTGAAAATGAAATAAGGGGTGAAACCTAAAGTTGGATATAGTAGAGGAAAATAATTTAAAAAATGTTTAAAGTCCCACGAGAGAAGGATCAATGAGCATTATAAGTCCAAAATGTATAAATGTGGGGATTGCAGTTATCGCAAGTTTATAAACGATGGACCTTATGTCTCCATGGAAAGTTATAAAAGGACACTCCTATGTCTGGGGTGCTGTAACTGTAACACCAAAAATGTGGTATATGTAGCTACTTGTATAGTATGACCAGGATTTTATGTGGGGAAAACCACTTGGAGACTAAAAGACAGAATAGCAGAACATATGAGGGACATAAAAAAAGCTTGTAGTGCTTTGTATACACAGAGTACTATATATATATATTAGTTTTAAAAGACTTCTATTTTTTTTATAATTGATAAGACTGAATACAGTGGAAAGGGTGGGAATGTCAAATTAGAAGTTGAGGCTAGAGAGACTAAGTAGCAGTTAAGAGTAAACACTAAATATGAGCCAGGTCAAAATGATGGAATTTCTACTGCAGTATTGCTTAAGCAGAGGGCAATGAAGGTATAACTGTAATGAAAATGCTAAATATTTGTCATTTTTTGTTTTAGTTTGTAAACTAAGAGATTTTCTTATTTAAATTGAATTGAGGTTAGCAAAATGAAATTTAAGTGTGTTGGCTGGAGCTTTAAAATATCATAATAGAATTAGAGTTCATAGGTTTTAATGAAATAATTGAGTGCTTGTCAATTGATTAATTCATCTTTGTATATAAGGAAGCACTTTTAAGAAGATGGTGACTCTGATGATGCCCCTTTTGTGTGTAGGTTGAAAGCACTCAGTTACTTTGATTATTTTTCTTTAATAAAGTTAAGCTTGGTTTTACCACTGCTGTGGTTTTATCCATTTTACTTTGTTTTTAAAGTTTTAGTGCCATTAGCCATTTTTTTTTTTTTTTTTTTTTTTTTAGCTGAGGACCTCTCTTTGCTCATATGTTCATACTAGGTAATCAGACTGTAGACTATTACAATTTCAATAACCAGTGTCTAAAGATAAGAATCAAACTCTGTATCATATGCTTGTGAGGTAAGCACCTTAACCATTATGTCAACCCCAAACCTCTGAGCAGCTCTCCATCTGAACATCCTAATTGTATAGACTGTCTAATGATATGACTACAGAGTTAGTTATTGTCCTTTGTCCTAATGAAGTTATATACCAGGTACATTTAAAACAGTCTTAAGTTCAGACATGGTATTTGTTCTGGAGACTCCGTGATTAGCATACAAGTAGAATATCGGCACAGTATTAAGGTTCCAGAAGTATATCAGGAATTCTTTACATTTGTGAAATGATTTTGCAGGGATACAGAATAGTTAATGGGAACTTATATTCAAAAATAGAGGACTTTTATAAAAAAGATTGTGCCATCATCCCCAAAACCTTGATCCAAAATATTATGTTCAGTCATTTATTCTTTTATTAATTTTTCCAGTATCAAATTCAGTGCACAATGGATGCACTGTATGCAGTGTAGGAAAATGCGTAACAAAGTATCCACCTGAATGATAACAATGTAAAGCGGGACAATAGGCTTTGCAACTGTTAGAAGGAATCATGACCAAACATGGGATAATAGGATAGTAATGTAAACATGGGATAATAGGATAGTAGTGCAAACATGGGATAATAGGCACATCTGCACTACAAAAGTATTGAAGAAGTAGCATAGCACAAAATGTTAAGGGCAGATCGGAAATGAATCCACTGTAGTCGTAGTAAGAAACCACTTTCATTTATAGATAAATGGAATGAAATCTTCAGTAACATGTGGGTTACTTTCAGTAACAGGTATTAAGGTATATGTACTTGGAGAAATTAGGTTAATATCTGAACTTTGCTTTCAAGAATCTGCAGGAGGCATGATGAGGATGCTGAACTGATAGCTGCTCTTCATTTTAGCTCTCTTACCTCAATTCAATTCCTGACAGGAATTTCACAAAATAACATTTAATTTGAAGAAATATTTATTACTAACTTATTTCTAATAACTTCAAGCATCTACAAGAAAACTTTCATTGTCAGAACTTGAATAATTCCTGTCAAATTAATTACTGGAAAATCAGCACCAATATCAGCTTCACACCATGAACCATCTAAGGAATTCAGCACAAGACTCTTCTCTCAAAAAAGACCTGCAATCTCTCATTACAAATATACAGGAACGTACAATAAAAATTGACAAGATGGACAATAAAATAGATAATTTTAAAGAAAAGTGCTCACAACAACTAGAACAGCTTCAAGAAATGTTTACTCAGCAGAAAGGACAGATATCACTTATTGAGCAATCATTGAATGACATTGATACTAGAGTCCAAATAGAAGAACAGCAAACTGAATTCTTACTTCAACAGAATACATATTTACTAGAAAAGCTTGATGACATGGAAAATCAAACAAGAAGAAATAATATCAGAACATATGGTCTACCAGAAAAATCTGAAGGGGACAATATGATAAACTTTCTTACCACTTGGATACCAGATGTAACAAAAATACCTGAAGCTCTTTCATTTCGTATAGAACGTGCACACAGATCACTAGCAGCTTCTGGAAATACTTCTTCTCCAAGTAAAAACAAGCTGAGATCCATAATTGTATGACTTTTTTCTACACAAGATAAAGATCTTATATTAAAAAATGCTTGGGCAAATTCTTCCATCAAATACAATGATTCATTAATAAGATTTGACAATGATTATTCTACAAAGGTGGTATCAAAAAGAAAAGAATTTCTACCAATAATAAAAACCTTGAAAAAGAAGCAATTGAAAACCCATCTTTTATTGCCAGCAAGACACAGTTTTTCTACCAAATGGAATAAAAGTCTTCGAAACAGTAGATTCAGCAATAAAATACCTTACCAACAATAACATCCTAACACATGAAGAATCTATGGACTGGTCAATCAGTACACCAAAGAGAAATGCTGACATAAATAACTGGAAAACTGTTGAGCAAAAAAAAAAAAAAAAAAAACTAAAGGACAGATAATCTAACAAATGGTATATTCTGTAAAAGTTTAAATAATAATACTAACAACAAAATAAAAGTTCTTTCTGTCTTCATGTCAATCTGAAACAGATACTGTTTTCAATTATACTTTAATTCTCAAAGTTAATTTAAATGCATTTATCTCAAATTACATTAATATATTAAGCACAATTTAAACATTACTTTATTATTCATTCATTTTATATTTCTAATCAGAATAATCAACACAGAAAAATGTTCTCAAGTATAATTTTTTTATTTTCTTTTTACTTTGTTCTTTTTTTTTTTATAAAGTCTTCATTAGTTTATAACACTTTAACCAGTATATGGTTACATTGCTTAATAGCTATAATAATAGTAGCTATATATTTTATTATTAGTTACATCACTGACAACATTGCTTTTTATGAATTAAAAGGTCCCTGATTGCATAAATGGTAATGCTGAATGGGAATGTGATGTTTTTGTTTTTGAAATGAAGTATTTCAGTTTAAATATTTCATGAGACTATTTTAGATAGTGTTAAAAGGTGTTCTGTCCTTGACCCATATACTCATGTTAATGTAATACAGTGCAGGAATATGTTGTCACTGATATTTTGCAGCTATGAGTTTATAATACTTTAACCAGTATATGATTACATTGCTTAATATATATAATAACAGCTGCTATATATTTTGTTATTAATTTCATCTGTAACAACATTGCTTTTTATTATTTAAAAATGTCCCTGATTGGGTAAATAGTAATGCTGAACTGAAATGTGCTGTTTTGAAATTAAGTATTTCAGTTTGAACATTTCATGAGACTAGTTTCGATGGCATTGAAAGGTGTTCTGTCTTTGACCCATGTGCTTGTGTTAGATCTAATACAGTGCAGAAGAGTGTTATCACTGATATATTGCGGCTACGAGTCAACTGTGTCTGGAGTTGAGAGATGCCTTTGAATGGCTTGGGTGTTCTGTTGCCTTTTCTCTCGATGAGAGATATGACATTTAATGTTTAAAATGCAGGCTTAGTTGGTGCTAATCTCTATTTGGCTGACTAGAGTGCTCACGTGCACACTATATGATTTTCTCACGAAGCGTGACAGGGAAGAGGAAAAAAAAGAAAAAAAGAGAGTAAAACACATACCTTTCCCCGCCTAGCTCTCGAGATAATTAAACACCCATGAATATCTCTAGACACTCGGGGTCCTTATTGCTTGTCATATTTACTTATTTACATCATCCCCTGACCCTATCTAATTGACGTCTATTCAGGAAATAAGCACCGTTCCCTTTTAAAGATAAAAGAACCCAAACTCCTTTTAATAAAATGCAAGTAATATTTGTGCTTCATCTAAATGGATGCAGATTTAATTTTACACACGTTTTATGTAAGAAGGCTGAGATACAAAATTATGGTCCGGATTCAAGAAGGCTTGCATGGAGTATAGTAAGACTCCATGTAGCCAACATGTCCACCGAGCGATTCAGGAACAGCCGGTAGGGGCGTGCAACAGAGCTCTCAAGACTAGTCCTACACGGACAGGGCTGGAATATGCAAATTACCTCAATTGCAGGCAAAAGCTATGCAAATGAGGTAAATTTGCGATCCAGGAAATCCGAACTTGTCCAAGTAGAAGTAGTGTTATTTGTAGAAATGTACTCAGTTGACAACTAAGTACGGTTCTGCAAATAGCAAAACGGAGCTGTGACAGCTTCAAAAAAGGATGCATTTACAGGAGGAAGCATGCCAATAGCCAAAAATATGGCCATTGGTAATGTTAAGTGATACAAAATAAAAATAAAATAACTTTTTTTTTTCATCCTGATCTCCAGGGTTTAAGTGTAGCACAGCATTCTCGCAAACGCGCTATGCCCTAAAAAGCAGAAAATCAATAATTAAGATCCACAAATGTGGATTTTATTGCTAATATGAATTTACAATGCAAGTGAATGGCAGGCTGAAGACAACATGGCCACCGAGTAGAGGTTGCTAAGGGGGGAAGCTCAGTCTAAGAGATGTAACCAAGCATTAGTAGGCAATCCTATGCAAAGGAGGGTTAGGATAGTGAATCACAAGTTTACATAGCAAATTAGCACAGTCAGTGGAGTGTAGGAGTAGGATAAGGGGAGTAACAGAGTAGAAGATAGGTGACATCAGGAGTGGGGTATGTATGAAAGAAGTCAAGCTCATTGGAGCAGAGTGGCATGTGTCAGCTGTCATTTACATATAATTGAAGAGGTGTGTCAACACGTAGGCTAGGTAAAGGCAAGAAATTGAAGGTGTATGCCATGGATAACTCTAAAGTTTCTTGCTAAGCAGCTATGCATGTGTGTGCATGCCTGTAAACTCGAGTAACACAGTGTGCACGCGTGTAAGCATGAGTGTGCGCGTTTAACCCGGAGTGAGCATGTATAAGGCTGTTTAAAGAGTTGTAAGCACGTTTGCACTGGTGTGTGCACATTTTAACAAGAATAAGCAAGTTTTAGTCCATGTAAGCAGGTGTGTGTGTGTGTGTGTGTGTGTGTGTGTGTGTGTGAGCTGCTGTGAGCGTGTTTGCGCTTGTGTGTGCGGTGCTGCCCCGAGGAAACAGAAAGGAAAAAGGAAGCACAACAAATAGTAGGAAACTACCAGGGAGTACTAGCAGAGCTAGGAGGTGAAAACAATCAGAATCAGGCAATTACACAAGCAGTACAGTAGCCCTGCCCAGCCCAGCACTTAAAACTCTGCAAACAACAGTCCGTTATGTTTCTCACAAGAGACACTGTAACACTGCAGTAAGCTAATAGAAGTGAAAACTGAAAAAGCTTTACTGAGACAAAGAAATGTTAGGGGCTGCCATTGCTGTTATAAGGCGACATATGCAACATGCTGAGGGTGGTGACAATGCGAATGCTGCTGGACAACCCACAGTGAGGAGACGGAGAAGAGTGTACAGGCCCAGGGTGACCTACCAGGGGCTACATGAGCTGGAGATAGTGGAGCACTATAGAGTGGACAGAGACCTCTTGCAGCAAATTGTTGAGCTGTGCAGGCCACGCCTCACACACGGAACCAACAGAGGGGAATCCAGCCCAGTGGAAACCAAGGTATGTGTTTGCCTAAGAATATTAGCAACAGATACCTTCCAGAGACCAACTGGTGATATGATGGGGATCTCACAGGCATCAGCATCCAGTTCCTGGATGCCATGTCAGTACATGTCGGTAATCATGTATATTTCCCCAATTCCCGTGAGGTATTGGCCAGCAATATCCGTCTATTCCAGCAAATATCAGAATACCCTGAGGTAGTGGGTGCAATAGACTGCACGCACATATGCATCAAAGCACCAGCCGTCCAGCGGGGTAGGGTCTACTTCAACCACAAGGGCCTCCCCTCCATCAACTGCCAGGTCGTGTGTGATGCCCAGGACATAATACTGAATGTGTGTGCTGGCTGCGCTGGAAGCTTCCATGATTCCCGTATCTGGCATCTGATGCAGCTGTACCAGACATTTGCCAATGGGGACATCCCACATGGTCACCTATTGGGGGATGCTGGCTATGCACTGGAGCCATGGCTGATGACACCCATCAGAAATGCACACACACCTGAACAGGAACGCCATAATGAGGCACATGCACAAACACGAAATGTAATCGAGCGTGTGTTTGGGATGCTCAAGTCATGGTTCCGGTGCCTGGACACATCTGGTGGAGCCTTGCAGTACTCACCAACTACATGTACCCAAATTGTCATGGTATGTACTATGCTACATAATATGATCCTGCGAAAATAGCTGAAGCAGGACCAGCATAGGCCTGGGCCAAACAGCCCCCCACCATTGCCAAGGCCATCACAGGCAGAGCGTGACTCGGAGGAGGAACAACCTGAGCCTGCCCCAGTAGGCAGAAGGAGGCATGCCCAGTATGCTTTGGCCTTGGCAAAGAGGCAACGCATAGCACATACACTAGCTCAGTAGGAACTCTGGAAATGATACCTCTCTCTGACTCGCACATATAGTAAAAGGGATGCCTAAGTTGACACTACCTGCTTTCAAACATGTATAGGGAGTGTAGTATGTGCATCCGACATAGGCAAATCTGCAGCACCACCTGAGGCATGATTGCCATGTGTTAAGCAATATAAAGCAGTGCTAAACAGCATTTACCACCATGTAGTATATGCAAACAAAATCGCACACACCAACTAGCACAACTGTGGTCAATGTTGGGTAATATTGGGCAACGTCCAGCAATGTTGGTGAATATTGAGCAATGTCGGACAAGCCTGGTCTAAGTAGGGCATAGCTGAACAAAAGCCAACATGCTCATATTTTCTCTACTGGCCCTTAAGCAGTCTGGTCTGCTCAGTATGAAAATATAAAGCAGTGATGGGCCTTGAACCCAGAATACAGTGCACTATAGTTATAGTACTGAACCACTAAACCATGACAGTATTGCAGTGGTCAACCTGTATGAAGAAATGTTGATAAGTCTATGCAAAGTATCTCATGGAAACCCTGCAGGCACAGCATAATCCCTGTCAAGAAATGACACAAAGGTGGGTCCTGCAGTAAGAATAGAACCTGACTTCCAACACACACAGTATAAATGTTAATATTGGTCATGTTCACACACATCAACAAATGTAGTGGACCACAGATAGCAACATACTGAAAGGTCACACTGGGCATGCTCACACACTTGAATAAATGAGACAAATGTCAGGCAACAAAACACGGAAAGCCTGAACTGGGCATGCTCACACACTTAGGCCATGTCTGAGTACGGCAGTGGGCCACACATATCTGGCAGTTGCATGTGTTAACCCAGGAACCTCTCACTATCCAGCAATCTGCCCTGTGCACACAGTTATATGACAACAGACACATATATAATATTGTGGAACCCTGTCATAATCAAATATGTTCTGCAGATACCCAAGTTGTTCATAGAAACTGGGAAAGCAAAGACAATAAAACCTGCAAACAGTATCAGCAATAAACATTGTGCATCCCGAACATTATCATAGGTTCAGAGATTGATACTAGGCTATCTGCCCTAGTGCATGTACAGGCCTAGCCAGAGTGTGTTTGGCTTTCGCAACCCTGTCAGATTACTACACTGTGCCTATGAATAGTAGGTCACACAAGATAGCCCATGTACATTTAGGCTAGTGTGCCTCTGTCTAGCAGGAACCCAGAAGATATCCCAGTGGTAAACATATGATCACCCATCCAGTTGTCAAGATGTCTCCAGTAGGTGGTCAGTGGGTGGCTCTGCCTATGCGAAACCTGGATTACAATCCAGAGTGAGTGGAGCCTCTGGGATATGAATCTGTCCCTCCAGCATGCCCTATTAACATCTGTGCTGAGGTATATGTCCCTGGAGTGTGTAGCTCCAAGGGAGTAGGATATCCTGAGGTGGAGCATGTCCAGTAATTCTGGGTTGGGTATTTCTGTAAACAATAGGTACACATCATATCCGAGTAGGCGGTAAGTGACTGAGTAGAGCTGGAGTTACTATATCCGAACTGTGCAAGGCATCCATGTGAGTCCCTAGATCTGCTTGGTGAGGAACTTTTGTGGCCATTACAGTTGTTGCGGGTGTCAGGTAAGGTACATCCCAAATGTGGCATTGTAACCAAGCATGGATGTGATGAGTATAGGGGCACAATGACCTCACTCGATCTAGATGTGAAACCATATGGGATAAGGTGGGCTATATAGAAGGTCTGTCCAACCACTTTGGCAATGTGATTGTCAAAGGCGACAGTATGAACAAGTCATGTCCCCAAACCCCTAACAACTCCTACCATATGTAATGGATTACTACATATGTGGTAATGTGTGGGCATGTTGTTATTCCCAAAGGGGATGACTATGCAACTAATGGCATTTAGCTGTAGGCCATGCCTCAGGCACCAGTCATCCATCACTGTGAGACCCTGTTTGAGTATGCATGTGCCAGCTGGAGAGTTGATTATGGCACCCAGTTTGCAGTCATCTGCGAACATGGTCAGCCATATTCCCCCTGTGTTAGCCTGCACGTCAGACAAATATATACTGAACAAGAGAGGTCCCAGGACTGAACCTTGTGGGATGCCATGTGTAACTGGTGTATAGTCAGACATGGTACCTGCAATTCTGACCATGTGGGTGCTATCCCTGATCCAGGTAGCAATCCATCATGTGAGATATGTGTCCATATCGACACTGGTGAGCCTATGCATAATGGCCGAGTGGGGTATTGCGTTGAAGGGTTTTTCAAGGTCCAGGTAGGCTGTGTGTGGATAACCATCCCTATGTCAATGGACCTGGTAACTGTTTAAAGAATACAAACAGGTTGAAGAGGCAAGATCTGCCCAGAACAACACTGAAATGTGTAGGACACAGTGTCTGTAGGTTCCCAATGTCTATGTGTATGAGTCCCATGACAATATGCTCCATAACTTTGCAGAACAGGCTAGTTAGGCTTAAAGGGTGATATTGTCTGTGGTCCGTTGAGGCACCAACTCTGTGGAGTGGGACCACTGTCGCTGTACATCATTCCTTGGGTACATATCCTGTAGTAACTCTGATACTGAACAGTGACGTAATGTGAGGATTACGTCTGTCATGAAGCTCGTGTAAGATGCAGGCTGGGACACCGTCTGGTCCCATTGATGCTGTGTTGTCCACTTTGGGGAGGGCAGCACTCACCTGTTAATTTGTGATGTCAGGGAGGTTACACTCTGTTGGGATGGATAGTTACTCCTTAGGAAGGATGGGGGGGAGACATCTGCACTGATCCTGTTTGCCAGGGTGTTGGCAATGTCAGTGGGTTCAGGGTATGTTTAGTCAGTATGCTGTAACTCACAGCATATCAGTGAGTGTCCACCCACGTTCCTGACATAACTGAAGAAGGCCTTGTGATTGTCCTGTGTGTCTGGTGCAATTGTCCATTAGAAGCGGCCCTTAGATAAATTCATGAGTGATCCTAGCTGTCTGCTAGTACAGATCACAGATGCCTTCCCTGTCTGGGATTGTGCTCTATCATATAGTAGCTTCTTCCTATTGTTGTATAGCTTATTAATGGCTGGGGTCTACCAGACAGGTCCCCTGCTATTGGAGGAGTGAGTCCTGTTGTTATTTGGGATAGCACAATCCATGCAGTCCACTAGGTGTCCATAGAATGTGTATGTAAAGGATTCAGCAGTCTGAGCCGTATTTACCACTGTCCCAGGGTCTCTGAAGGATACCACCTTGCTTTGGTGAAGTGAGACGTTGGCTTATGAGAAGTTCACCAAGATTACCCAGGATGGGTGTGGGGACAAGATATGGATGTCCAGTGAGATAAATGTATGCTCTGACCTTACCAATGAGGGGTATATCGCTGGTGTGGAACATAGAGTCCTCATGTTGGTGATGATCGGGTCCAATATGTTTTCCTTTTTTGTGGGTGTGGTGACCTGTTGTGCCATAGCATATGAGTTTACAAATTGTAGCGACTGTTGGGCAAGGGTGTTGGAGCTTGAGTAGCATCCCCAGTCAATGTTTGTATATTTGCAGTCACCCAATATAATGGTGTTTGGGGAGACCTTCATATTCTCCATCATTCCCAGGAAAGCCAAGTGTGGTTCCTGAGTTTGGGAGGGTGGTGTGTAGCAGGCAACAAACTGAAAGGCAGTTTTGCACAATGTTAGTTGCATATCTATGGTCTGTGATGCTTTGTGCAGTGCTACTAACCCAGAGGTGTGTGTATCTGTGATGTATATGGATACTCCCCCTATTTGTGTTGTCCGTTCCGAGTCTTGTCAGAAAGCATGGTATGAAACATAACCTGGTAGTGCTGGTGTGCATTTGTGAGCCTGAACCAGGCGTCTGTTAGTGCACAGATATCGCTATTCTCCATACTGAGCAGGGGCGGCTCGTGGCATAGGGCTGCCGGACTGCAGCCCCCTCAAAAATAAAGAAGAGAAAGAAAAATGAAAAATAAAAAAATATATATTTTTCGAAATTCGCGGACTTCGCGCATAGACCGAGTCCCGACTACTGTCGGTCTATGCGCATGCTCAAGGCAGTCCAGCCGTCCCCATAGGGGGACACAAGGAGACGTCTGTGCACTTTTACAGTGCACAGACTCGCCAGGATTATGGGTCACGTCCGGACTGCAAGAGCAGCAGCAGGGACTCGGGACAGAGCATTAGGGATCTTGTCGGGAAGGAGCATTAGGATCTCATCGGGCAGGAGCATTAGGATCTCGCGGGTCTTTCAGTATTGCGTGGGAAGGATGTACGTTAGCTGGATGTATTCAGGTAAGGTGCCTTTTAATTTACAATGTTTATTTGTATGGTGCTTATGCTTTACTGGAGTTTGTGCTTTTTAATTTACAATGTTTATTTGTGTGTGTATGGTGCTTATGCTTTACTGGAGTGTGTGTGTAAATGCCCCAGGTGCTTATGGTGGTGTGGTAGGGAATGCCTCAGGCTTGAACCCTGTACCCTGTATGCAGGTGTTAAAGACTTGAGTTCCCTACCCACCACCATTTGTAAAAAAATTTTCAGATTTTTGCCTCATATTCGATCTGATCTGTTCCTCATAATATCTGTGGTTTTTAAATGCTGCAATGCGTGATGTTTGATGGTGTAGTAGTAGCATTGTTGCCTTATAGCTGCAGGTTCTTGGGTTTGATTCTTGGCTGGGGTTCCTTCTTTGTGGGGTCTGTATCTTCTCCCTGTGTTTGTGTGGGTTTGCTTTTGTGTCCTCCCATGTTACAAAGACATGTCTGCATTATTTCTTCCTGGGCCTCTGCTGAAAATTGTTTATTTGTTCCAAGTCAGACTGTCCTGATTAAAAAATGTTAAATAAAATTGACAGGCATTTGAATTTCAGACTTAAGGGTTTCTGAATGTTTAATTCCTTGTATATTTGATGGTGCAGTGGTAGTATTGTTGCCTCACAGCTATAGGTTTTCTGGTTTGATTCTTGGTTGGGGTGGCTTCTGTGTGGAGTCTGCATCTCCTCCATGTGTTTGTGTGGATTTGCTCTGGTGCCCTGCCATTTTACAAAGACGTGTCTGCAGTTTTAATCCCTGCTGAAAATTGGTTTTGTTCTGTCCGCAGTAAAATTGACAGGCATTTGAATTTCAGACTTCAGGTTTCTGAATGTTTGATTCCTTGCATAATTGATGGTGTGATGGTAGTATTGTTACCTCACAGCTATAGGTTTTCTGGTTTGATTCTTGGTTGGGGTGGCTTCTGTTTGGAGTCTGCATCTCCTGCCTGTGTTTGTGTGGATTTGCTCTGGTGCCCTGCCATTTTACAAAGATGTGTCTGCAGTTTTAATCCTGCCTCTGCTGAAAATTGTTTTTGTTCTGTCCACAGTAAAATTGACAGGCATTTGAATTTCAGACTTCAGGTTTCTGAATGTTTAATTCCTTGCATAATTGATGGTGCGGTGATAGTATTGTTGCCTCACAGCTATAGGTTTTCTGGTTTGATTCTTGGTTGGGGTGGCTTCTGTCTGCATCTCCTCCCTGTATTTGTGTGGATTTGCTCTGGTGCCCTGCCATTTTACAAAGACGTGTCTGCAGTATTCATCCCTGCGTCTCTGCTGAAAATTGTTTTTGTTCTGTCCGCAGTAAAATTGACAGGCATTTGAATTTCAGACTTCAGGTTTCTGAATGTTTAATTCCTTGCATAATTGATGGTGCAGTGATAGTATTGTTTCCTCACAGCTATAGGTTTTCTGGTTTGATTCTTGGTTGGGGTGGCTTCTGTGTGGAGTGTGCATCTCCTGCCTGTGTTTGTGTCGATTTGCTCTGGCGCCCTGCCATTTTACAAAGATGTGTCTGCAGTTTTAATCCCTGCGTCTCTGCTGAAAATTGTTTTTGTTCTGTCCGCAGTAAAATTGACCGGCATTTGAATTTCCAACTTCATGTTCTTCAGAATACATAGTAGCACAACCTTTTTTTTTTTTTAGCAATTTTCGAAGTTTATAAGATGAATATTTTAAATTTGTCCCTATTTTTGGGACTGTATTCCCCCATTATTGGCTTCGTCCAGGTTTTTGTGCTAAGGTTGACAGCTATGGCAAGAACTGAATTCACTGAATATGTTTGAGGGCTGTATTCCCTCATTACTGGGTTTGTCCAGGTGTTTTGTACTAAGAGGTTGACAGCTATGGTGAGAACTGAATTCACTAAATGATAGCCATTTAAGTTTCAGTCTTCCTCTTTTTTACAAAGCAGCTGATGTGGTGTAGTGGTATGTTACTCTGACTGTTTTTTGCTCAGGGACCTTGGCAGTAAAATATATGGTGGCAACACAGCATTTTATTCTAGCAACTTTCCAAGATTATACAAGCAATGTTTAATGTGTCCCTGTTTTTGGGCTTTTGACCCCCCCCAATACATTTTGGCTTTTTCCAGTTTTCTTGAGCTGCGAAGTTGAGATGCAGTTGAGTATTGAATAGATTTTACAAGGAACTGAGAGCTGCAGGGGAATAGAAGTTTAGTGCTTTGCCAAGTTAATACTATAGCACAACAGGCTGTGTACTTGCTTTTGATGCAGAAGGTTGTGGGTTCTACTCCCACAAGGGTTAGATGCTGCTGTACTGAGAATGTTCTCCTTGGTGAAGATACTAACTATGAGTTCGTTATCAGTTTGCCATCCATTTCCTTTTGCAATATTATTACTAGCTTATCATTTTTTTAATGTAATATAGACAATTTATTCCTGAGGGGCAACAGACACTTTATTTTTCGATGAAACCATGAAATATAAAGGTGATTGCTAGCAGCAACCACTTCATTAGTTACAGATTTCTTTAATGTGGAATTATTTAGATGACTGACTTCAGAGATTGTGCATATTTACTGATAATGGACTGTAGAATTGTGCATATTTACTGATAAAGGTGGACTGTAGAATTGTGCATATTTACTGATAATGGTGGACTGTGGAATTGTGCATATTTACTGATAATGGTGGACTGTGGAATTGTGCATATTTACTAATAATGGTGGACTGTGGAATTGTGTATATTTACTAATAATGGTGGACTGTGGAAGTCTGAGTAGACTTTTTATGATAAATGTTCTCAACTGGGCAGTTTTGCCATTATGGGTGCATATGGTTTGTTTCATTGCTTACTGGAAAAAATGTTCAAAACAAATTTAAAACATCCTGTAACAAGTGTACTGTATTGTACAAGGAATATAATTTTAGTACAATGAGGAAGGTGTATCAAAGAGCACATGTATGTTTCATATGCAAGGAGCCTATGATTCGAAAACAGCCCAAAATTAATCTGTATCTGCCACTGGCAAAATGTATTTTCTTTGAATGTGAGTTTCAATGATGTTTCAATGAATGTGAGTTTCAAGGGCAGAGAAGTTTTAATGCTAAGATTTCATTGTGAGACTGCATTGCTTTGTTTAACAGATGACTTAGTGTTTGTGCTGTAAAATACAAAATAAAACTTTCAAATGAAGTCCAACTCATCATAGAAGTAAAGCAGTATGCACATTAGTGTTTATGGTAAATGGAGTGAAATAGCCAAGTATAATGGTTCATTGGAATGGCTGCAGAGGCTCCATTCAACCATTATTTTGTCAGGGGGGGGAAGGGCAGCAAACTCAGACAGGCCCAGCTGAACTATACCTCCCAACTGTCCAGATTTTCAAAGAATGAATAGATTTTTGCTTCTTATTTTTGGATTGTTCATAAAATTTGTATGTTTTAATTCCTAAATGATTTGCCAGAAGTCACTCTAAGTTTCAGACTTCATAACCTTCAGAAAAATGCATGTTAAAGTAAGAGCTGTTCTATCAACTGTCTCAATTTATACAAGAGCAATTTTTAGTACTGTTTATATGTGCCCCCAATATATTTGGCCTTGTTCAGATTTACTGCATTAACAGGTTGAGAGGTACATGCAAATAAATTGCTTTATAGAATTGGCATAGCCAACCTCTCAACTGTCCCCAATTTTTGGCTCAAAATGTTGCTCTTCCCCCTTATAATCCCTCCGCAAAATAGCAATTTTAGAAGAAAACATGGAGGGTTTACAATTAAGAAATAATTGTAATAATCAAAGTTATAGATTACTTGAAATGCATGTAGATTCTTTTATATTTTGTCAGCTGCTCAAGGTATTCATACTAATGCAAGACCTATTCTATTATCTTTCTAAGTTTATTAGAGCAATATTTAAAAATTGTCCTTATTGTTGGGCCTTTGTCCCACTTCTGTGTATGGCTTTGTCCAGATTTCTTGCTCTTGAGGTTGAGAGGTATGACAAATGTGTCAGGGCCATCACAGTCAGCCAGAGAGATTTCAAATTGTGACATGCTTGTTGCACCCCACTCCCCCATGTAGTGACTCTGGATGTGTCCAAGCAAGGCAAGGAGTAGTTGTATCTACCTTGGATGGGGAGGACACACTGCATAAGTACTACAGTGGCTTTTCATCTGCCCTTGATTTTGCAGAATGGTCTGGTTTCTGTCATATTTTTGTACTGTTGATTTATGCTTATTACTCAAAGTGCCGGTTGCTCTGTGTTTTTCAGTAGCAATGCTTTAATGACCATAAGGTAAGCTTGTCTGAGATCGTAAGATGCAAGTAAGCTTTAATAAGCATACTGTTAAAGAATTGCCAACATTGAAAGCCTTTCTGTTGTTGCCATGCAGAGAATACTTGACTAGATAATGTATAAGCCTTGGGTATTAAAGGACAGGATTCCATTATTTTAAAAAGCTCATTACACTTGTTGGAGACTTCCAGTCATCTCTACAGACTTTACCCGTAAACTAAACAGAATGCCAATCATGTGTGGTCCATAACCTGTACAGTAATCCTTTAAGCAATGTATCTTGAGCTTGTTTCTTGTTTGCTTTTCATTTTTACTTTTATCATGTTTTCCCATGAAACGAGTTGTCAGGCAGCAGGTCTTTTTGGATAAGAAACATTTTTACAAGTGGGGGCATCACATAGATTTCTACTTTCAGCATGTTACTTGGTACTTTAATAAAGCTGAATGTGTTATAATTAGGACTGCAGTGCAAGGAGAAGTGGTTTGAGTTGAGTGCTTCTGGTTTTTCTTATACTTGATTTTGACTGGCATTCCAGTAATGTATTTAAAAAGTAATTTATTTTTTCATGCCTCACAACCTTTTGTTTCCATCTAGATATTAAGTAAGCTGTCATGCAGCCAATGCATTGAAATATTTTTATTCTTCTACACTTATTTTTGTCTTGATTGGACTTTCATAATGATGGTTTGCCACCCAGGGCAGCGTATTTAATTAAAGTTAGTTTTTTGTGGTTTTGTGCATAGCTCCTCCCCTTTCTGGTTGATCACACCCCCTCCCCTTGACCCCACCCATTCAGCTGTCTCCTGCAGCCCCCCTGTGATTTGAAGTCACTAGCCGCCACTGATACTGAGGAGAGTCCTGAGTGGGTGCAATTTGAGGGTAACACATCTGGTGTTGAGCAGCATTACCCTTAGTTTCATTTACTCTGTAATGTCTATGGAGGTGGGTTTGTCTTTTGAGCCCTGCTTAAAAAAGGCACTATGGTGGTAGCAAGAGCCTTAGCTAGTATTCGAAAATCCAAGGGTGACAGGTGCAAGCTGTCCATAGCAAAGCTACGTGGCATGTCGAGCATGTCACCCCAGGCTGACAGACATGGGCTACATGATCAGAGAGTTCCTCTATGTATCATGTCATGTGGTCCAGGGAGGAACGTCTGAGGTTTTATGCACCAGCATGGACAATGATGGAGCCAGTCCTGTACTTGCTTTGGAGTGACCTGAGTGCATGTGTTATGTGGTGGATCATGGCACCCTTCAGATAGCTCAAAGTGACTATTCCCTCGTTTGGCCTGGTGAGTGGGATGTCAGTGTGTCTGACAATAAGTGTCACCTATTACAAGTGTATTAGGTGTGTTGTTTAGCCCAAAGGGCAGTGACTGTGTGGCACACTGACGTTGTGAACTATGTGATATGTGGGTATTGTAGTGGGTTAACAGTTGTTTGTGTGTCTGCTTTGGAGGTCTCTGCTGCTTAGGCAGAGTTTATTTAGAGCCTCTGAGTATGTTTATGTGTGATAATGTGGTTTGATTGCTGTCGCTATAGGTTTATGTGAGACTGATATCTGGTGTGTGTGGTTGCCTTCACCACCTGATAGACTGTGCGAGTCATGGGTCGAGAGAGCTCAGCCTCCTGTATGTCCATATAGGTGCATCTCTCACATATATCTGAGTTTGTTGGGAGGAGGAGAGGGTTGTCTGTGTACATGAGGCAGATGTGACATTGTGTCAAAATCACAATATTCACCAGCTGAACTGGAGAGTACACACGAAACCGACCCCTGGACATGCCAGGATATTATGATGACATACTTCGTAGCCTGATCACAAAGGATCAGTAGGGTGTTAAGTGTGTAAAAGAGTATAACAGGGATTAGTGCTCAGGTTTGTTGGTGTTTTTTAAAGAGTAGATGAGAAGGAGTCCAGACTGAATCATGACACCTCCTTCAGCTATGTCATAAATAACAATGTACATTCATATATGTCCTGAGTCAGGGCCAACTGTACCTGACTGACAATGCCAACATCCTGTCAGATAGGCCCATATATACATATCCACCTCCCATTGACGATAGTCCCTATCATCATACCAGGAGATATCACATGTAGAATGGCTGAACAGCTCCCCCCAAAGCCTAAAGCATGGCAGCAATTGGATTACATTGTTTCCCAATATGTGTCATGCATGAACTACAGAACAAACAGACCCTGCACCTGAACAGTCAGTTGAGCCTCACCCTCTCCACAGGATCTGGAACCGTTGAATGTGTTACAGCAATAAATGGCACTCCCCACAAGTGTTGGTGCACAACCCACCATGGGAAGTATAGTCCAGTAAGCCTATGAAGTCTGATCTGCAAGGCCATGGAGTCCATCATGGTTGAAGTCATAAACAGAGCTATTGGAAGCTGACAAACACACAACCCTACCAACTGTGGTATGTTCATGTGCAGATCATGGTTCCCAAACATGCTATACTGTTTGAAAGGCAGCCACCCAGGACATACATCACTGAACAGAGCTGCACATGTCCCACATAGACTTTGAATAGCCCTTTATCAACATCCCAGACACATGTCGTATCCACAAAACCAATAATCTGTGCATAAATATGTGTTGACATATGAAGGAATGTCAATGTGTCCACAGATAGATCACACAATATAAGAATTATGGGGTCCTGTTCAAGCTGTTGACACCTGCTGACCCACATGGCTCATTCCTGGAATTATATAGAACAAAGTGTACACACATTACCATGTCCAGTCTGATAATGTCAGCATCCTACAAATATAGCAGGAGAAAAGAAACCACCCAGTAAAGCGTATAGTACATCATGTTAATGCGTATTTCTCTAGTATCATAACATAGTGAGGTAGGGGTTTGAATTCTCCAAACACTGACAGTGTGTGTGTGTGGGGGGGGTGTATGTGTACTACTACATTTGAGAGGAGTGCCCTTTTTGGAGACTGGGAAAACACATTAAAAGAGGCACATTCCTCTTTGGAAAGTCTGATGATGTTATCATCCTACAAATATAGCAGGAGAAGCAAACCTACCCACTAAAGTATATAGCGTGCCGTGTTAATGCGTATCTCTCTAATATAATAACTTAGTTAGGTAAGGGTTTGAATCCTGCAAATGCTGTTTGTGGGGGGGGGGGTTGTGTATGTGTGTGATTTCCTTTGAGAGGCGTGCCCTTTTTGGAGACTGGGAAAACACATTAAAAGAGGTGCATTCCTCTTTGGAAAGTTTGATGATGTCAGCATCCTACAAATATAGCAGGAGAAGAGAACCCACCCAAAAAAGCATATAGCATCCCGTGTTAATGTGTATCTTTCTAGTATCATAACATAGTAAGGTAGGGGTTTGAATTCTGCTAACGGTATGTGTGCAATTTTCTTTGAGAGGAGTGCCCTTTTTGGAGACTGGGAAAACACATTAAAAGAGGTACATTCCTCTTTGGAAAGTCTGATGATGTCAGCATCCTACAAATATAGCAGCAGAAAAGCACCCCTCCAGTAAAGCCTATAGTATGCTGTGTTAATGCGTATCTCTCTAGTATCATAACATAGTGAAGTAGGGATTTGAATCCTGCTGACAGTGTATGATGGGTGTGTATGTGTATGTGTGCGATTTCCTTTGAGAAGAGTGCCCTTTTTGGAGACTGGGAAAATACATTAAAAGAGGTAGATTCCTCTTTTGAAAGTCTGATGATGTCAGCATGCTACAAATATAGCAGGATAAGCAACTCCACCCAGTAAAGCATATAGCATGCCTTGTTAATGCGTATCTCCCTAGTATTATAACATACTTAGGTAGTGGCTTGAATCCTGCAATTGCTGAGTGTGTGTGTGACACAGTTGATCAATGCAGTGTGTGTTTTGCTTTTACTATGGTATGACATATCATGATTAAAACAGTATGTGCATTGCACACATCAGATATCTGTGTGGCAAATAAATATGTGTACATGTGAACTCAATCAGTACATAGGTGTGAAGCCTGCATACTACATGAATACATTTGTTTCCATTGACAGATTGTGCCGCAGCTTCTCAGATCGTAGGTCACATATGTATATATGTGACAAGGCCAGCCACTGTAGTGATCTGTGGCCAAGGTCACTTGTGCCACACACACCCATGACAGTTACTATAGAGTAGTGTGAGTGAGGGTATATGCCTGGGGTATATGTCAGACATGTCCATACACAACAATGACTGGCAATATAGGACAGTCATTATAGGTGTACAACAGCCTTGTGGATATGCATTCAGGTCCCTAATGTCTTATGTGATACACCGAGGGACTCCACAATACCTATGCATATGTGGATACCAAGGGACAGATGACATAACACGTGGCTGTATGTACACATTGGAACCCAACATACATGCTGAGGGCTACCACCTATGTGGTACTGTCGGGATAGTATGTATAGTAAATGTGGATGACTATGCCATAGTTGGCTTACTGCTATACAGCATGTATCAGGCAACAGGTATCTGTCTGTATAATACCCTTGTGTAGGATATGCGTCCCATCCAGGGAATGCATTGTAGGCCATTGCATGCATTTCCTGATGTGGATTGACATATCCCTAGTGTGTTTGCATGTACCTAAGAGGGCTATATGCCAAACAGGTGTGGTCCCAGGAATGGGTGGCGGTCAATACCACTGGTTACTGTTATAGTATAGTACCAGAAGGATCCAACTGTTACTGAGTTCCCTACAACTGTCTGTCATTTGTCAGGACATCATCTAATGATTGGTTATAGTCATGTTGTTGAGGTTGTGTATACTACCAGACTGAAAATCATTGACAGATATTAACAGTATCACCCACAGCATAGTGCCAACCCATGTCATGCACACATGTGTACCCATGTTAGTACATATCTGTAGTAGAATGCATACTGGCCATCGAAAGATACTATAAGATGTTAACAATGTGTACAACAGGGTATGTCACATGTCCCATGTGTCCACTATGCACATACATGCAGACAGTGCGCACCTACCATGTTCACAGATGTACACCTGCTAATCTGTACTGCACACATCACACACATAATGTCCACTCACTAACACATGCTGGCAACACTTTACACTTCAGCCAAGTGGCACATGGGTGGGCAATACATACTCAGACCTAATACTGGTGTAAACAATGCTACACTGACAATCAGAGCTTTGATGCATAATGCCTGCTCAGATATACCTACAAGGATATCATTAAACTTTCCTGTTGACAGCTTGCTAATATTGCTACACTGCTATAATGTCACCCTGTGCATCAGCACCATGTTAGCCTGTTCCTGCATCAATGTTACAGATGACAGGAGGTGGCACAGGTGTCATCATATGCACAATGTGTGTTGTTGGTTTGCCAGAGCCCAACATTGACCCATCCAATCGACACTCTGCGTGTGTGTGTGTGTGTGTGTGTGTGTGTGTGTGTGTGTGTGTGTGTGTGTGTGTGTGTGTGTGAGGGTCAACAGTACAGCATGGGCCAATGTTGATGTAATGTGTGTGTGTATGTCTGAGCCCTAATTGTTTGGTTAATGTGTGTGTGTCTGCATGCACACAGCTCCACCATGTGGCTGCCATATACGGGAAGTTGTGGGACAGCCACAGACTGTACCTGCTAGGCTGTACAGATCACTGTCTCTGGCCACGGACATGGTACCTGTGCCTGGCAGGTGTGCTACGGACAGTATTGGGTACCAACCCTGACTGGGTACTATCATCAGAGGCAGAGGTATGATGACTTGACCCATGTCCCTGCTGGGACTGGCCAGAGTCACATGCACGTGGTCTACTAGGACAGTCAATGGACAGGCCAGCCCCAGCATTGCTGGGGCTGGTACTGCCACTACAGGAGCGGCTATGATCTGTGGGCCATCCACAACAACTGCCAGCTGTTGCTGTTGCTGGCATGCGTCCACGTTGACATCTCAACCATCCCGCATGGTCCTGGCTCATGGAAAACACATTGTGGAGGGCATCTAATGTCTCCCCACATTGTCTATCAATGACCTCGGTGTAATTCTGGATGGCACTGGCAAGGTCATGGATGCTGTCATTGATAGCAGTGCAATGGGCCCTCTGTGCCCTTAGTCCCTGTCTGGTGTACCATTCCATATGTGCCTGTGCTTGTATTACAGCCCGGAACATACTGGAGGTTGTAAGACCTGTGAGGGCACGTCTGCCAGGGGCAATATGACCAGTGGTGCTCCCCCGAGAACCCCTGGTCATCCACCTATGTGGTACCATTCCAGGAATCCGGCTATGGCTGCTGTGAGGGGATGCAAGTGCCATGGGTGCCACACTCTCCTGGTCAATGCTAACTGTATGCTGTCCCTCAGCTAAGGCCATTGGTGAAGAGGGATGCATTGGCAGTATGAGTGTGTGCATAGATGGGGTTGAACGCTGTGTACTGTCGATTGGCGGAGCAATGACAGACCCTGTCAAACCTTCCTGTGCCAGAATACATGTCTCATCATCTCCACTATTTGTGGCAGTGACTTCAGGTTCCCTGCTGCTTTCAGCCACCACAAACTTAACACCTGTGAGAGGAAGACAGGAAACACACTTTACAATCTGTACATGATGTTAGCACACATGCACACATACACACATGCACACATGAACACATGCACACATGCACACATGCTCACATGCACACATGAACACATGCACACATGCACACATGCACACATGAACACATGAACACATGCACACATGCACACATGAACACATGAACACATGCACACAAGCACACATGCACTCATGCACACATGCACACATGCACACAAATACACTCCTCACTACATCACATGCACACACACCAGCAATCCAACACATACTCAATAGTGGGTGAAGGTGGGTGACAGTATCACAAGGCAAACAGTCACCTCACACGTGTCAGCATGCAAAATATGTGTTGCTCAAGACCATGCAGTGCAAGTGTAGATGGCCCTATTTAATGACAGTATACATAGCTTTGATGCATGTGTGTAGTTGTTCAGTGATTGGCTACACCCTGGAACACAATGTGTACATGGACACAACATTGCTGTGAAAGTATTATCAGCGCTGCAATGTCCTGTGCACCATCACTCACAGGTATACATACCATTGCTGCATGTGTTATCTGTGTGACACATAGATTTCCATGTCTGATTACAGTGTCTGTGTCCATAGCAGATAATAGTGGGCACAGGTGTAGCACATGCAAGCTATGTACACACACGGGATGAGTGGTGCATGTAGATGTGAAGGAATCCCAATGCTTGACATGGCCATTGTACAGTGGTTATGGTGAGTGTGGGACATATTGCAGATATGTTGGTGCCAGCCATGACATGACATGCTACACGACTGCAACATTAAACACCACACATACCCAATGTGTGTCATGTGACCTATACACCCAATAGCATTCTAGGACATATATATATGTGACACTTTGTACAGATGGCAACTGCTGTGCATATTGTGTATACTGGCATATGTAAGCACACACACAACATGCTATGCATATTGTGTATAGGTGCATATGTTTGCACACACACAACATCGAGGTGCAAAGCAATGACTGCTATGTGTAGTACTGTGGTCACTGTAACTGGATGGGGTGTAGTATCATGTGCCATCATCATCATGCATCTTGTGGTCACTCACAGCTACTAATGTGTGACAGACCACTGCCTAGCATGCTGTACCTGAACTGCAGTGCCTTGGCTACATTCACAATTACACAGCCACTCTCTACATGGGTGTGTGAGGTGCCTAATATAGAGCATTGCCTAACATGACTGTGTTATGTGTTGAAGAGTGCTGCACAGCTACATGATAGGCCTCTACCCCTGAGGTACATCATGTGTGTGTGGAAGACATGTGGGATACTGAAGTGTGACCTTACAGCGGGTGTGGGGTAACACCATATGTAGCATGTTTTTGTGTACTGAGTATGATAAACGTGTTATGTTGTGTACAGCTGTAGCAACTATGCCTATCCAATGTGCAGTACGGTGTTGCCACAACTGTGTCTGATGCTCTGTGTATTGCATGTCATTGAGGCAGCTACTGATATTACTGAGCTGTGCAGCGTCTTACAGCAAACATGCACGGCATGCATTATGCGTAGGTGTGTTACGTGTACATGGCTTACACCTCACCTATGACATGCACATTTCCTTACCAACATTGCAGTTATACCACACTCACCAGCATGGATCATCTGCCCTGCTGTCACACCAGAGGGACCTACGAGAATATGAGAGAGTTCGTCAGTGGACACAACTGTGGCATTGCTACTGTGGGTATGCTAAACTACAGTAGAACAACAGTCAACAGTCACAGGTGTACAGATAATATTCCAAATATCAGTATTGCACAACACTAGGCAGCACAACTGCTAAACACACAGTACACATCTCACGTAGACATAATCTAACAATACAGTTAACTGTAGTCTACAGATAGGGCATGTTACCTGCTCACTCCATGTGAACATGCTGGGTGGCTCAGGCCTCCATGACAACACATGCCAGTGGGAGTTGCTGCTGTTGTCCAGGAGCCACCATGCTTAGGAGCAGCTCCTCCACTCTGGTGAGGGGGGGAGGAATGGCCACCCCACCACCTGTGGCAAGCTGTTGTCTTTGGATATCAGATGCACGCCGCCGGACATGTCTAATTAAATCACTGCAGTGATGGCATACCTGACATATGTCCAGTTATGCATGCCTATGTCATTTACCCGATGAACAAGATCCTGCCACAGTGCAGTCCGCTTCTGCTGGTGCTGGCTGCTTCTGGAAAATGGCATTGTGTAGTGCTGCACCAGGCTTTGCTGAATCTCCTCTTCCTCCGCTGTTGTGTAAGACGGGTTACGTTGGTGGGCCATCTGGCTGAAAGAGATATGAAAAATATGTGTGAGCGAGTCCTGTGGCACACTTTACACCTTTAACCACAGATATCACTTTACTGACATATATACATCCATTTGTCTGTCAGAGGTACCCACGTTCAATACCACTTATTGGTTCTCAGGCCACAATTGACTAACAGTGCCTGGTACACTCTATATATCAAACCACTATACAACAGTACCTGGCACACTGTTTGTGACACAATGCACAACCTCACCACAGGGGTATATATCACGCCAATGCACGAACAGAGTTGTCATCCATTGCAATAAATGTAAAGTACAGTTACAGCAGTACCATTCAACCACCTAAGTCATTGATGCCATAGCCCTGCCTAACATATGTGTACAGTTGTTACTATAGGTGGCATACTGCTGTAACAGAGTATATATGTTTCTAGATACACACGTATACCCTGTAACACACATATGATTGTGGCCATGGTACAGGCATAATTACACACACATCAGACAGACATACAACACATCACTGTATGCCAACACAGATGAGCTTTACCTGTGTACCATACAGTACTGTGTGCCACTACTTACAAACCCTTATGCCCGAGTTATGTCCTCTGTGCAGACTACAGGAAACACACAAGACAGTGTTTCCAAGCAATGTGAACACACACCATACTGTGCTGTTTAGGCCTACAGCTTCAGGTAGTACTACAGTTCATATGGGAGTTGGATTCACCAGCAGAACCACTCAGTAAGCATACATGTATTGCTTTAGCCTACAATGAAACACCACGGTCGTCAACAAGGAACTACGTCACATCGTATGCCATACTACTATGTCTGCCTAACAGTACAATACACATCTCTTGCTGGCCTCACAGCTAGGATAGACACTACCATGTCAGATACAACTTCACACTAACATATCACATCTTTACAGACCTTGCAAACATTCAGCGTTACACTTATTCAACCTCACATAGCAGGTATTGCACCGAGTACATGTGTGAGTGCATAGTGTCATAGGTAGGTAATATGCTATTGGCCCTAGGGCCTACACCAGCCTAGCCATATGCTACCCTGGCCTTTGAAACACATGTACTTTGCTTTCACTTGTCCCTGTCAACCAGAACCACAGAGGGGATTCCTGTGGTGTATTACCAATCCCCCAAAACTCATCAGGGGTATTTATGACAACTGCTAATGAGGAGCCTTGTTTGCTATTGCTAGATGGTCTATTCCATTGTATGACATATCTCTGAGATAGGAACCTATCCCTCCAGCATGTGCTGTTTAGTGAGCTGACGAGGTTTAGGGCCCTAGAGCGTGTATCCCGTAGGGATTGTGATATGTTGACATGGTGGTTGTCACCCAGCCATGGGTCTGACATACCTTTGTCGGTCCGGCAGAGGTCACTTCTGTGTGGCCAGTATGCAATACAGTCTAGATGTGGTTTTGTGAGTCAGTCTGCATAGGGCATCTGTTTGTGGCCAGTAATACTCTTTGTGAGGTATGTCTGTGGCCTTTCCACCTGCTGTAGTTGTCATGTGAGGTACATACCATACAGGGCATTGTGATGAGTAGAGGGGAACACTGACCTATATTTCCCTAGATGACACACCTGTTGTCATGACACATACCACACAGACAGATTACAGGTCTAGTGTGGCACTGTCTTTATCAAAGAGGAGGCTACTGTCCACCTGTGTCCCATGTTCCCTTATCACACCTTCAGTGATAGGTAGATCTCTACCTATGTGGTAGTTAATGAGTACAGTGTTTTGGAAAGGTGGAATGGCACTGCAGTATCGATACTTGTCTACAGTCCATGCCTTGGTCACCACACACCTGTTGCAGTACATATGACCCATGTCTCTCTCTCTCTCTCTATATATATATATATATATATATATAAATATATATATATATATATATATATATATACATATATATATATACATATATATATATAAATATATGTATATATATATATATATATATATATATATATATATATATATATCTATATATATATATATATATATATATATATATATATATATATATATATATATATATATATATATATATATATGTATATAAATATATATATACATATATATATATATATATATATATATATATATGTATATATATATATATATATACATATCTATACACATACATGTACACATCCATTGCTGTACACATAGATGTACATATAGGCACATGTACAGTCCACCTTTCATGATGGGGATATCACTTATGCGACAGTTGTGGGATGTACAGTTATGTCATTATATTGCACAGTGTTGTGCAGAATGCATTTTGGTGTCTTCAGCCCATGTAGCTTTAGCAGGCCTCATTGGCTGCAACACAGCAGATCTGACAAATCAGTCCCACAGCGTTTAACCACCACAAGACATATATTAGCACTGCATGCTGTTTTCTATGCCACACACTACAACCTGCATAGATATATGCACATAACAACCTTCAATGACAGATATCTGTCCACCCTTCACTGACAGTTGCAGTATATCCCTCGCCCTATGCACATGTGCAGATACAGATAGATACATACTGCTGCCACACCTGGATGATTTGCAGTGTGTAGAGTACTCTTCAAGAACATCTACTACATGCAAGCACATGCATAGGAGTTACATACCTTACCTTTGTATTTCCCTGCTCCGTCTGTTGTTTTTTTTTTTTTTTTTTGGTTGTTTGTTTTGGGTTTTCTCCCATTGTTTCTGTCTCTGTTTCTGTCTCTGTTGTCTGCGTCTCTGTCTGTGTCTCTGTCTCTCTCTCTCGCTCTCGCTTTCTATCTCCCTGTTCCTGCAATGATATTATTGCATGTGTGGACAGCAGGTTCAGCCTGATTTTCTAGGTATCTGCACATGTGCATGTGACATCCTCTGCACCAATTGCTGCCCACTATTCAGTAATTGCATGCAGCCTGCTGTGTGGTGATTGCAGTACTCACTGTGATTGCAGCCCACTGCTATAAAATGCTAGGTTAGGTAGGTGTAGCCCTTTCAGCTTTCCAAGGTGGGGCACATGCTTATTTGCTCTGGACACCGTTGTGCCAGTCAGAATGTTGGTATATGTCTCTTCTCTGAAGCTAGGGTTGTAGCCAGTGATATGCATGTTGTACTCAAGCCTGAATGTTGCTGCTTCCAGTACACACTTCTCAGTGTAGACATGTACTCACCCCTCCAAATGCTAACACAGGATACATGGGAGTATGTATTTTCTTTCTGAATTAGACAATTAACTGCCATACAAATGTGGTTATTGCACTGTATTCCTGTGGCACATGCAGTGTTTGTAAACTGCTATACTGTAATTATTACGTTACTAACTTCTGAACAGTTTGTGGTTTGTTTGTGTTGACATTAGCACAGGCTGCTCAAGACAACTGGACATATTTCAGTACTGAGTATGTCTACCTACACCCTTGTTTTTGCCTGAATACACAGGTGTGTTGTACCTTTGGGTAGGGGTGCAGAACTGCAAAGAGCATTTTTTATTATCATGTGAGGTTTATCTTGCTGAACATACAGGGTTGCTGTGTACCTGTTAGTCTATCAAGGCAAGTAGTCTGTCTGCGTAGCTACCACCTGTGGACATATCCAGATGGTAGCTAGAGGTTAGCCTATTATACTTTGTCTGTGCACCACACCAGTCTTTTCAGCACTGGCACGTTGGCATTGTCACAGTTGGTTGCTAGCAGTACATGGCTACATCCTGTGATATTTCTGTGTTGTACTCCTACATAAGGGCGTGTTGTGGAACTCCTTCCAAAGCTATTTGCAGATTGTGTAACAGCAGTAATGCTGACATGCCTGTGTGTTTCTGCCTCTGCCAGTCCTCAGATACTCTCAGGTATATATTTGAATGGCCTCAGTGAAAGGTACATATAAGTGAGATACACATGCAATATATTACAGACATATTGCAGTTGAGACTTTCTTGGGAATCAGAGCATATGTATAACTACACCTTTTCTGACGTGCAAGCAGTGTCTACTCTCACCTATTGACATTATTCATTACTTGTGATTCCACACTTGTCTGTCTAAAGTTAGTACTTTCTAGAGTGATTCAGTGGGGCACAGCTAACATTTGTTCACAAATCAGGGACATCCCTGTAAAGCAGTCACAGCTGGGGAGTCTGGTCTCTGCCCTATTCAACTTTGCCAGTGTTTATCCTGGTCTGATACTGTGTGGTGTTTGTAAGGTGCTACTGTAACATTATTCCCTGCTAGGATGGCTGGTTCTCCTTTCACAGTCATGTCATGCAATTCCACAACCACTGCTGGTAAAGACCCATAGAAAAGGGTTTGTGTTATACCATTCATAATTTCCATTTACATTCCTCATTGCAATGCATGATATATTTATTTCAGCACCAAGTTCTTTGTATGTCTGCAATGGCTTAGTAGTAATTCATGCAATCTATTGTGCCAATGGTCTGGGGTTCGAGACTGGCAGAGGTTTTTTCTTTTACTGCTGAGCAGAACAAGGGCCCTGACATAGAGTGACTAAGGCACTGTTAAGCAGTTGTAAGCAGGTTTGCGTGGGTTTGCTTGATGCACACATACGCACACTCATTTAAACCCGCTTACTTCTGCTTAAAAGTGCTTACTCCCTCAAACCCCCGCGCTAATTTCTTTTAAAAAAAAGAAAATGTGGAGATAGGAAAGTGGTGAAAAAGGGGGCACAATGAGGGACAGACAGTAGGTAAACAAGCTCGAGATGTGCAGGATGGATGTAGGGAAGGTCCATAGCTGCCCATTTCTTTACCAGCAACAGCTGTGCATATGCAATAAATTTGGAGTGAAATTTGAAACCTTTCACCCCTGGGAGAGGGGTGAGGACAACAAAGTATGTTGTACTGCCAATTATAATTATTAGTTTACATGTCCAATGAATATGTGTGTGAAATGGGCAGCTATATATGGGGCATAATATTTTTGTGGGTACAGATTGCCCTTATTTTTTTTTCAGGTGAGAGTGGAAAGTGAGGTAGAGGAAGTAGATATGTTCAGGGAGGTAGGTTGGAGAGGTAAACAGACAAGACAGACAAGACGCATACAGGGGCGGTGTATGACACATGGGGTGGGTGAACACAATTGACGGGGATGGATGTTTGGAAATCGCAAGCCCATGAGCCCATAGATGGTAACAGTGGAACTGAGATCCCCACCCATGGGCAGTCACCACTGTACCTTCATAGCCCTGAGGGTGGCTGTGCTGGGGGCTCACCCGTGAGATGCGCCACTCTCGCCTCGAGCTGGCATAGGGGATCAGCGACTGAACGCTGGATCTCCCTACGCACCACAGCACGGACCCTTCAAAGGGTGACAGGTGGCCCTTCTCTGCCCATGCTTGCATAGGGGGAACAAGCCCCATCCTCTGTAGCTCTTCCACCCGAAGGTGGCACAGGACCAACATTGGAAGTGAGCCCGGGCTGGGCACCGAACCTGCTGGTGCCAGGTGCACTCGCCAGCTGAGGAGGGACAGGTGGGTCCGCTGGGACCGGCCTTCCCATACGTTCTGTGATTAGGTGTGTTTCATTACAACATAAACAACAGCATTCCAGATTAGTTGTAACAGCATGCAGTAATATTTCCATTAACCCAACACACCAAGGTTCCAACAGTTGAACAGCAAGCATAACACATGCATATATTGAACGACAGTGGATATTCCAACAGCATGCAGGGATGTTTGGTAGCAACAGGCCACCATGATTGTGGTGTTTGAACAGGGCACATGCATCAGCATGAATGCAAATATTTATAGAACAATAGGACATATTTCCCAACAAATATTTAAGATTACACATACCCATTGAGGTGTAGAATTGCATGGTTTATGCACATACAGTAGGGTGTAGAAAAAAAACCTCAATTAACATCTTATAATTACTTTTAGTCTACACTACATTCCTAGTGACTGCAAGTGTATATCCCCTACGAGTATTATTACACTTGCCACCATGCATTAGGTTGTGTAATGGGTTTGGCTAGTTCAATATATACCTGACCTATATCTGACATACTAACTGTCCAAGATGCAGATGTTACTGCTACATATTTCTTGATTGCATTTATATTTCTTTATCTACGTATCTGGATGTTTTCACATGACATTTTCACTTCAATTTGTACAGAACCCTGCATTTCTTGAAGCACACTCACATTTCTGGGGAACAAATTAACATGCTACTCATGTGCCAGATTTACTTATGCATGCCAGCCAGTAAATGACTGTTGAGGACTGTATATTTACTTCACAGCTACTAGCACTTCCATCACCCACTTTAGATGGGACTGCACAACTCTGGATTGCCAGCACTTTTTAAAACAGTACTACTTGTATAATGCAAGGGTAAAACAACATTTCAAACTGACACAGACACACTCCGGGTTTTAGACCTTTATTAATGGCATTACACACTTTTCCACAGGCTCACTCCTTTATTTGTTATAACAGTGCATATGGAAGACATATTCAAGACATATTATACCTTTATTAATAGATTAGAACACTCTTTTTCAGGCTCACTCACTTATTTTATATGACAGTACCTGCAGAGATATTATTCCGGACATATTTTACCTTTCTTAATGGGTTGCTACACTCTTTTTCTGGCTCTCTTTCTTTTTTATCTGCAGTACATGCAGAGGACTTATTCAGGCCATTTTATGGCTGTATTATTGGACTACAACACTTTATTTCATGCTCTCTCCCTTATTGTATATAACAATACATGCAGAATCATCACTAACCTGCCTGGTGGTGCAGCCTTAGCAGCCTATCTGCATAGGCTTGCTGATTCGTAGCACAGTCACCTGCAGCTGTAAAGTAAATGAAGGGATATTGAGACATACCTATCGGTTATACAGACTCAATTATCAATTCTTACATACTGCATTCCATGGCTACCTACTCAGTTGTGGGGCATCTTGCATCCCACAGGCCTCCTGTATCCATTGGTTCAGGCGGTCCTGCTTCCATCTCTTCAGGTCTGCATGGTGGTGATGGACCTGCTCACCAGTCCGAGGAATGCCTGTGACACTGGTGAGGTCATGAGCTAACCAGTTCCAAGCCTCTGCCTTGTACTCCATCCCTTGGAACTGGCCCTGCAGGAGTCTTGACTCATGATGGTGGACAAGGAGCCAAACCATGTATTTCGACTCCTCAATGCCCCAACGTGCTCGGAAGCATGTACCCTCTCCAGCACCAGCCATTCTAACTGCAGATGTGAGCTACAATCAGTTATGGGGAGTATTCCCGCCTATGGGGCTTAAATATGCTGTATTTCCCACACTTTTTTGTGCTTGGCCGTTTTTGAAAATTCTCGGCTAACTGCAGACCTGCTTAGTAATGGTTAATCTACCATTTCTAAGTATATGTATGTTAACAGTGGCTTTTCCTCCTAAGCTGTCATGGCTTAGTGGCTCTGTACTTTGATTATGATTCACAGAGTCCTGCGTTCAAACCTTGTCATTCATTTTATTTTAATACTGTCCAGACAGGCTAGGGGGTGTGGCTGCATTTAAGCAACTTTGCTCTACGTTGCTCCATGGTGTCCTATGGTGCCCTGGTAGGCACGGCGCACACATCCACACAAACACATTGCGCTGGTTAAAGCACCATTAAACTATGGGCACCTTTATTGCGCTGGGTAAAGCACTCTTAAACTTTAGGCAACTCTATTGCACTGGGTAAAGCGCTATTAAACTATGGGCAACTCTATTGTGCTGGGTAAAGCGCTGCTTAACTGCGGGCAATTATATACCAGGATCCTTTAAAAATATATATTTTGTTCACTGATACATTGGCCATTTCACTGCTTTTTACTAATATTTTAATCATATATGTCAGGTATTATTTCATATACTGA
Source organism: Protopterus annectens (assembly GCF_019279795.1). Classification (NCBI taxonomy): domain Eukaryota; kingdom Metazoa; phylum Chordata; order Ceratodontiformes; family Protopteridae; genus Protopterus; species Protopterus annectens. The sequence goes on from NC_056729.1 coordinate 1,904,406,403, forward strand.
TTTAAAACATAAATAAGAAGGGGAGTGGTGGGATTCAAATCGTAAATGCCTTCTCTTTGTGCGAACGCTCTACCATTACATTATTGCTATTTGCTGTGATTTGTATAAACATTCTTTCTTATGCTCTTCCATGTCGGACTTGCTAACTACAGCTAATGGCACACCCGTGCACACACCGCAAATATGGGCAGCTATATCAGGAATTTAAAAAAAATAAAATTAATGTTTTACTTTTTATAACTGTGATGGGGGTTTACAATGTCAGGGAGTGTGGTGTTGGGTGCAAGGACATTTGAGCGGACTTGTTCTTGTGTGTTTTCATTTTACTTTTCCAACCCTTGCAGGGGCATGGACATTTAGACTGCTCGGCAGTCGGGCACACCCCCTGCTTTCCTACACGGTCCGTGTGAGACTTATGGTTGAGGCAGCATGCCCTCATGAATATTCATGGAATGCTGATGTCATACCGTTCAACTGCAGCCTCCGAGTAAGACTTATTAAGTCTTACACGGAGGATTTGTGAATCTGGGGTATGTGTCTTCATCACACTGATTAGGATAAAGTATGAGAAACACCATTTCTGATAGCAATCTTTAATGACCTGTAAGTCCTAGATATCATCCAGGATAGTAAAGACTTTTTATCAGAAATGTAATGTTACTTAGAAAATAGTGGAATAAAACTTTGTATTGATAGAGTTTTATTCCCTCAGCCTGTAGTTCCCTACTGTACGACTCAAAACAAATCATAAAATCAGACATCCTCCTAGGTCACCCTAAAATCAGTTATATACCTAGAGGGTTTACCTGGTTAACAAAGGAATATAATATGCCAGCAAAAATATTTAAACATATACATACACACACACACACACACACACACACACACACACACACACACACACACACACACACACACACATTGAAACACAGTACACAAGAACACAACATCACCAAACACAAATAGAACAATTAGTGGCTATTTTCTAAGCATAAGTACAACCACAGTGGTGCAGCTATAATAAGAAATTGCAGATGTTTAAATCCCAAAATTTTACTCAATTATAAGATTAAATTACTGATGTTAAGTAACACAAATTTGTATTTTCAATACATATTGTCAGCAGATAAACTCACTGATTAAATGCCAGTCTAAGCTATAAGAGATAGTATGTGTTTGTGTTGAAAAATGTGGTCAAATGAACAGTAGTTTTACCTTTGTACTGTGTGTTTTGATTATACAAAGTCGCTATGAAAATCGATAAAAGTGTTAACAACAAAACACTCAATCAAATAACAACATTATAAGCAGTCTCTTAGATAACGGGGATGTCTAAATTTTGATCTTGTTGCCTCCACTCATGGGGAATGTTTTTGAAAAGTTAGAAAATGCAATTAGGCAAACATATTTCATGTCCATTAAAGAAATATTAATATGTTTGTGCATTGTGTTGCATTTCAGTTTATTTTAAACATGGAATATGATATGGTTTCAGAACTATTTATGTTTTTATTCAAATGTGACTTTGTAAATACTGCTCTAATAACTGGTTTTGGACTTGAGTAATCTAAAAGCTCTTACACAGCAATGGTATTGTATTGTAAAGTAATGTCAGTAAATAATTTTCAACAGACGTCTACAATATACAGTTACAGATTTTAACATGAGTAAATGTTTATTAATACTCTAAACTATTTTGAAATGACATTATCTTAGTCTAAATGCTTGTACCTTCTTGAAGTCTGATTGGAAATAAGTATTACTGAATCACAATAAGATAAAGAGTAAAAGTAAATTTATATATTTTTAGCTGATTAGATTATCTTAAAATATTATTCAATTATCTTTATTTAAAACCTAAGAGGATAAGAGTAACTGATCTAAATATTATTAGAGAGGGTAGAAAGATTGTTTGGTTAGTTTCACTAATCAAACAAGGAGGTATATTACCTCTTAGTGATAGTGAATGGTTTTTAAGGTTAAGAATTACAAGTTTGAAAGGTCTTTGTTTTTTTATACTACCACTTTGGTGTCACTTAGAAACATGTAAAAAACACACAAGAAAAATATTTTTGAATTCTACATCCAAGATGAAACTAAGAGTAAACAATATTTACATAAATTCACATATAAAATAAACTCAAAACTAGGAAATGAAATGTCTATCCATAAATATTAATGGTCTAAATAATAGTAATAAAAGGAGAAGCTTATTCAAATACATAAACTTACATAAATCACAAATAGTCTTTTTACAAGAGACACATTTATTAAATAGAGATATAAACAACTTAAATATTAATAATTACACTGTACTAATAAACTCTCAATACAAAACAAAAAAAGAGGAGTAGCTATACTACTTCGCAACTCAACTATAACACCTAAAATAATTACTACTCACCGAGATATATCAGGTATGTTTTGTTTAGCTTCAATAGAACTAAATAAGAGAAGCTATATGTTAGTAAACTTATATTGGATCCCATGACTAGGATTAAGAACAGTTAAACAGCATTTTGAAGAGATAATTCATTTAACTAAGGGTAGCCTCATATTGGCAGGAGATTTTAACTGTATAATGAATGAAAAAGATACAGATTCTAAACCTAAAAGAAGAAAACAACCTATCTCTAAAGCACTGTCAAAATTTATAGATACATTATATTTAAAAGACATAAATGAATTTGTAGAACCAAACTCATTAATATTCACATTTTATTCTCATAGATATAAAACTAACTCAAGAATAGATAGAATATATGTTGCCAATGACCTAATAACAAAAATTGACAAAGTCAAAATTATAAATTGTCCTTTATCTGATCATAATGCTATAGTCTTTGAAACAGAACTTAAACCTTTTTATTCAAATCCCATTACTAGGATACCTTCTTATATCACAAAAATGACATAATTCAAAGAATTTTATGAAGAAACAATCAACAATTTTCTAGAAATAAATTATAAAGAGGATATTTCAGAAATATATGTCTGGGATTCATTAAAAGCAGTTACATATGGGAAAACATTATCCTGGTACATAAATAAAAGGAAGTTATGGAATAAAGATATACTAGATTTACAAAACAAAGCAGATGAATTGAAGCTGGAAATACAAAAGGGAAATACTTTTGAAGTTCAAAAACTTACACAAATCGATAAGAAGTATGCAGAATTGTTGCATCATAAGATTATGATGAATTTAGAAAAAATAAAAATAAATTCATACTCTACTAATTCAGCAAGCCTGAGACACTTAACTAATAGAACAAAAAATAATTAAATCTAAACAAATAAAATAAATATTTATTCCTAATACTAACAAAAGAATTACGGATCTAAATGATATCTTAGAAGCATTCAGACTTCAATTTAACATTGACAATTTCATGAACACTCAAGATACACCTACTAAGGATATAACAAAATACTTAGAAAATAATATTCATATTAAATTAACACAAGAACAAATAGATGTTATAAACAAACCAATCAATATGACAGAGTTAAAGTCACCAATTAAAAAGCTCAAGACAAATAAAGCACCTGGCCCAGATAATATGCTACCAGAAATGTATAAATTAATACCCAATCAAGCCATTTCTTTACTATTAAAAGTATATGATATAGCCAAAAAAGATTTGAACATTCCAACCTCTTGGAAATATTTATTGATATCTCCAATTATCAAACCAGATAAAGATGAGAGGCAGTGCTGCTCATATAGGCCAATATCATTACCCAATATAGACTATAAGATGTTTATGGCTATATACGCAGATAGGATTAAACACGTTCTTCCTTTCTTAATTCACAAAGATCAAACAGGCTTTATTAAAGGAAAAAATACTTCAGATAATATTAAAAGAATACTAACATTAATAGACTATAGCAAACATAGAGTCCTAGATTTAAATGTAATCACATTAGATATTAATAAAGCTTTTGATTCGGTTAACTCGAACTTTCTTTCACTAGTTTTAAAAGAATATAACTTTCCTTCTAATTTTAATAACCTTATCCAAATATTATATGAAGAATCTACTGCATATGTTAAACTAGGATCACATAGATCAGGCCCTATAACAATTAAAAAGGGAACTAAACAGGGTTGCCCTTTATCACCATTGTTATTTGCATTACTCATAGAACCCTTTGCAAATCAAGTCGGATCAAACATTAACATAAAGGCATTTGTATAAATAAAATGTTAAACCTTAGAATCCAACTCTTGCTGATGACATATTATTAACTCTTTCAGATGCCAATGAGTCTTTAAATGCTCTATTTAACTCCATGAAACAATTTCAAAATATTTCAGGCTTAAAATTTAATGAAAATAAAACAAAAATTATGCCCTGTAACTGTAAAAAAAAGAATATAAACAAATTTTTTTCCAAATATATAGTAACAGAAAATAAATTATTATATCTGGGAATAAATCTACTCAATGAATTAACAGATTCTTTAATATTTAACTATAATAAAATACTAGATAAAATAGCACAAACAATTGGTTACTGGAAGAAATACATCTTTTCAACAGCAGATAGATTATGTCTTATTAAAGTAATCATATTTCCCAAAATATTACACTTAATACAACATTTTTCATTGCCACCTCCCAAATATATTATTCAAAGATACAATAAACTAATTTTAAGTTTTCTATGGTTTCCAAATAAACCCCGTATAGCCTTAAATAAACATCTACCAAATTGGGAAGACGGTGGAATTAATTTACCAGATATTGATTTATATATTACCTCATCTGTTATTAAAAATATAACTTCTTCTTCTTCTTCTTCTTCTTTCAGCTGCTCCCATTAGGGGTCGCCACAGCAGATCAACTGTTTCTATTTCTTCCTGTCCTCTGCATCTTGCTCTGTCACACTAACCACCTGCATGTCCTTTCTCACCACATCCATAAACCTTATCTTAGGCCTTCCTCTTTTCCTGTTACCTGACAGCTTCATCCTTAGCATCTTTTCCCAATATACTCTGCATCCCTCATCAGCACATGTCCAAACCAATGTAATCTTGCCTCTCTGGCTTTGTCTCCAAACCTTCCAACCTGGGCTGACCCTCTAATATACTTATTCCTAATCCTGTCCATTCTCGTCACACCCAGTGCAAATCTTAACATCTTCAACTCTGCCACGTCAAGCTTTGACTCCTGCCTTTTTGTCAATGCCACTGTCTCCAACCCATATAACATAGCTGGTCTCACTACCCTCTTGTAGACCTTCCCTTTCACTCTTACTGGTACTCGTCTGTCACAAATCACTCCAGACACTCTTCTCCACCCACTCCATCCTGCTTGTACTCTCTTCTTAACCTCTCTTCCACATTCACCATTACTCTGAACTGTTGATCCCAAGTACTTAAACTCATTCACCTTCACCATCTCTGCTCCCTGCATCCTCACCATTCCTCTATCCTCCCTCTCATTCACACACATATATTGTGTCTTAGTCCTGCTGACCTTCATTCCTCTTCTCTCTAGAGTATATCTCCACCTCTCCAGGGTCTCCTCCACCTGTTCCCTAGTCTCACTACAGATCACAATGTCATCAGCAAACATCATAGTCCATGGGGCTCCTGTCTGATCTCGTCTGTCAACCTGTCCATCACCATTGCAAAAAAGAAAGGGCTCAGAGCTGATCCTTGATGTAATCCCACCTCCACCTGAAATGCATACGTCACTCCCACCACAGACCTCACCGCTGTCACACTACCCTCATACATATCCTGTGCCACTCTTACATACTGTTCTGACACTCCCGACTTCCTCATACAATACCACAACTCCTCTCTAGGCACCCTGTCATATGTCTGTGCTGTGACAGAAACCTGGTTCAAGGCTCCTGAGAGCACCCCAGCACTATCAGGTTTTACCTCATATCATGTGTTCCGGCCCCAAAATCCGGACAATACCAGGAAAGGAGGGGGGGTATCCATATTCATCAAGGACACCCACACCTCAAGATTGGTGGCAACGCACGATGCATCGGAAACCATCCAGGTGCAATTAACCATAGGCAAGACTGCTCTACAATTTGTAGCATGTTACAGGCCTCCCTCGCAAACTCAGGAACCCCACATGGCCTTCCTGAAAACACTGGAGGGGATAAATGTATCTCCGAACACCATCATACTAGGTGACTTCAACTACCCTAATATAGACTGGGAACACTACTCAAGCCCAAACACTCTAGCCCAAAAGTTCCTGGAATTCATAAACTCAAATGCCATGGAACAACTAGTCACCATCCCCACATGAGGAGAAAACATACTTGATCTCATCATCATGAACATGGGAGCACAATGTTCAACACCGGAAGTATACCCCTCACTGGTGAGATCAGACCACAAACTAATCTCGCTGGAGGTCCTCATCCCGCCCCCACCCGAAATGAAAAAGACCATAGTAAAGAACTTCTCTAAAGCCGACTTCACACTTCTAAAGACTAGTGTGGTCTCCTTTAAGGCCCCCGAGCCGGCGGTAAACATTACTCAAACCGCAGAATCACTTACAAATGCCTTCTACCAGCACCTACAGGGCTGCATGGATCAGGCAATCCCAAGCAAAACAAAGACTCTTTGTACCAAAGGCAAGCGTCCAATCTGGTGGACCCCAGCCATAAACAAACTCTACAACAAAAGGAGAAAGCTACTACAAGATAGAGCAAAATCCTTAAAAGGTAAGACACCGCTGATCACTATAAGTAAAAAGCTAAGAGCTCTCATAAAATCATCCAAAGCTAATTTTGAGAAAAAAATAGCTAAGGACTCTAAAGACAACCATAAGGCGTTCTTTAGCTATGTCAGAAACCTAGGAGGAAACTCCCAGATATGCTCAGAATTTGTTCAAAATGATGTGAAGATTACTGATCCTACAGACATTGCCAACATACTGGCTGACAGGTTCAGTGCAAACTTCTCCCCCCCCTAAAGGAGAGATATCTATACCAAATGATTGTAGCCCCCCAAACATCTCTAATGCCCAGGTGAGAACTGCTCTCTCCAAGGCAAAGAACACAGCATCCATGGGACCTGATGGTGTCCCCGGCTGTGTGCTCCACGAACTCAACGAGGAATTAAACCCACAGTTAGGACAGCTGTTTAATCTCAGTCTCACCTCTGGATACGTACCCAGGGAGTGGCGCACAGTGACTGTGGTCCCACTCCACAAAGGCGGTGCCTCCACCGACCCTGGAAATTACCGTCCCATTAGCTTGACAAGCCTTATCTGTAAAGCCATGGAGAGGATCATAATGGATCTCATAAATAAAGACATAGGGAATTTGCAGACTTTGGATCCAACCCAGTTTGGCTTTGTCAAAGGCAGATCATGCCTTTTAAACTTGGTTGACTTCTTCGAAACAGTCACCAAGGCCATTGACGAGGGAAAGGCAGTCCATACAGCCTACCTAGACCTGGCGAAGGCTTTCGATACAATACCCCACTCGGGTATCATTGAAAAACTCATCAACTTAAATGTAAACCCATACATTACAAGATGGGTTGCAAACTGGATGAGTGACAGAACCCACAGGGTCAGAGTTGCTGGCGCCATGTCAGACTCAAAGCCTGTCACAAGTGGTGTCCCACAGGGCTCAGTCCTGGGCCCACTCTTGTTTGGCATCTACTTTTCTGAAGTACAAGCAAACACAGGAGGGTTATGGCTGACAAAGTTTGCAGATGACTGCAAACTGGGCCGTGTCGAAAACACATCTGACACAGATATCCTTCAGAAGGGTCTCACAGAAACGGATAACTGGTGCCAGAGCCATGGCTTAAAGTTAAATGCCAAGAAATGCATAGTCATACCCTTCGGGAAAAACAAGGTTACCCCTAGCTACCATATAGGTGGCAATCCCTGATCACAGAAGAAGTTATCAGGGACCTGGGAACCCAGGTTGACAGTAGCCTTTCATTCGACACTCATATTGCTAAAGTAGTTAGGAAGACCTTCTACATTGCCCACCTTATCATGAAGGGATTCACATCTAGATCAAGGGAGGTCATAGTCTCCCTATACTCATCACTCATCAGACCAATGATTGAGTACAATGCCCCATTCGGAATGTATCTGACCCGACACTTGCAGCAGCTGGAGAGGCCACAAAAGTTCCTCACCAAAAGGATAAAGGGTCTCAAAAATCTGTCTTATGCTGCCCGACTAAAAAAACTCCAGTTATATTCAGTTGCTTACCGCTTGCTCAGAGGTGACCTGTGCCTGACATACAAGGCCATGTCAAACACAGATTTGATGAACATGCTTCATCTCAAAAAATCTAGGTCCCTGAGAGCCACAAGGGCGGGAGACTTAAACCTCGACACAGTTATTAATAGGACGTGCTGGAGTGATAGATTCATCACCCAAAGACTCCCTATGCTGTGGAACAAAATCCCGGTTTATGTGAGGCAGAGCACCTCGCTGGCCTTGTTCAAGAGGAATCTTGACCAATGGATGGGAGATCGCAGATACACCCCAGGGGTTACCTCAGTGTCACTGCTCGACAGAGGCACAGCAAAATAATGGGCATAGTTTCTCCAAACTAAAGGGGTGGTGTAAGCCACAAAACTATGGGCTAGGCTTGTAAATGCCCTCGGGCAGATAGCCTAGTATGAACCTATGAACCTATGAACCTATGCTTTCTCTTAATCCACAAAGACACAATACAACTCCTTCTGACTTTCTCTGTACTTCTCCATCAACACTCTCAGAGCAAACATCACATCTGTAGTGCTCTTTCCTGGCATGAAACCATACTGTTGATCACTAGTCATTACCTCCTTTCTTAACCTAGCTTCCACTACTCTTTCCCATAACTTCATGCTGTGACTGATCAGTTTAATCCCTCTGTAGTTACTACAGCTCTGCACATCACCCTTATTCTTAAAAATCGGTGCCAAAACACTTTCTCTCCATTCCTCAGGCATCCTCTCACTTTCCAAGATCTCATTAAACAATCTAGTTAAAAACTCCACTGCCATTTCACCGAAACATCTCCATGCTTCCACAGGTATGTCATCTGGACCAACAGCCTTTCCGTTCTTCATCCTCTTCATAGCGCTCCTTACTTCCTCCTTGCTAATCCACTGCACTTCATGATTCACTATCTGCATATCATCCAACCTTCTCTCCCTCTCATTCTCTTCATTCATCAACCCCTCAAAGTACTCTTTCCATCTGCTCAACACACTCTCCTCACTTGTGAGTATGTTTCCCTCATTATCCTTTATCACCCTTACCTGCTGCACATTTTTACTAACTCGGTCCCTCTGTCTAGCCAATCGGTACAGGTCATTTTCTCCCCTCTTAGTGTCCAACCTTTTATACAACTTTTCATATGCCTTATCCTTAGCCTTTGCCACCTCTCTCTTTGCCATGCACCTCATCTTCTTATACTCTTGTCTACTTTCTTCATCTCTTTGACAATCCCACTTCTTCTTTGCCAACCTCTTTCTCTGTATACTCTCCTGTACTTCTTCATTCCACCACCAGGTCTCCTTGTCCTCCTTCCTCTTTCCAGATGTCACACCAAGCACCCTTCTAGCCATCTCTCTTACTAGCTCTGCTGTAGTTACCCAGCTATATGGTAACTCTTAACACTATGGTTAAATAATTCATACACACCTATATGGAAACAAGCTCATGAGCAGGTTTACATAGAAGTTAATTACAATCATATACAGGACAACTTAACAGTAATATCATCACCCCTTATATGGATGTTAAAAGATTATTTTTTAAGGAAAAGGAATAATATCAATAAATTGCCATCAAACTATATAAGCTCTACACTTTCAGTGTTCAAAACATATATAAACAAAATACCAAATATTAATTCTTGGATTTTTCTTATTTTTCCTATAGCGTTTACACCAAATATTGTTGATACTTCCCAAATATCTAAAATAAATATACTTAAAAACGAATCATTAGTCTTTTGGCATCAACTTATAGAGAAAGGGAAAATACTAACAAATGAACAGATAATTTATAACTATAATATAAATTAAGACAATTGGTTGTTTTTACAAAATCTAAGGCATTTTCTTATAAATAAAATAGAACAAATGCAACTTTCAGTTAGACATGAAGCTCCAAAACTCATTGAATACCTTATTCTTATTACAAAACAGCCTTATCAGAGTACAGGTTATTTGTCTAATATCTATAAAATTGTTAAAAATACAAAAAACTATCATAGAAATCATACTGGGATTATTATACTTTAATAAACAATAATCCTCCAACTGAAGAAGAAAAAAGTAATATTTTAAAATCTTCCAAATTTTCTACATTATCAAAATACTGGCAATTATTCACTTGGAGATATCTACATAGAAGTTTCTATACACCACATAGGCTAACCAAACTGTATTCTATTGAAGATCAATGTTGGAGATGCCATGTCAGGTTAAAAGCAGATTGGCAGCATGTTTTTTTATGAATGTATATGTCTTAATATGTATTGGAAGTCTATTAACTATTTTTTCAGACTGTTTATAATGATAATTTTCAATTAACAAAGTCTTTAATTTTATTCAACTCTCCTATTCCAAACTGTGTACCAAAAAAAGCACTAAAATCCTTTGGTTACTATTGACAATCTTATGTAAAATCATAACTATACATTGGAAAAATGAGACTTCTCCTACGTTCAACGAATTTAAGAATTTAACATCAACAGTTGCACACATGGAAATATTAACAGTGAAGAACAGAACTAAAAGATCTACTTCTTACCATTACTCATGGATGAAAGTACTGGAAATATTTGAAAAGATTGATGAAAATATATCATCTTATGTTTCTAATTTTACATAATATAAAATTTCAATTTTATTTGAATAGACACCAATGTAAATAGTTATACAATGGTTTAAAGTTAGTAATGTTTTAAAATTATAAATATGTTATTTATCTTTATTTCATGTAATGTTTTTAACAGATCTTATTTGAAATAATAAAAAAATATTTAGTGAAAGAATCTGCAGGAGGCAGTATCACATGCATGGTCTGTGGTGGCAAGCAAACATATATTACAGCAACACAGTGAAGAAGAGGGTTAGTGGAGAAGGATGGAGTAAAACAGTACCTGTTTTTCTGTATTACTGCAGCTCATTGAAACACAATTTATAGAGTCATGATTATCCGAGATATTAGAATGAAAATATTAGAGTATTATGTTTTGCTCAAGCTCTGGTTGTCTACCTGGTCCTTTAGTGAGTATACCTTTCTTCTGATACCATCTCTGGCTTTCAACTTGATGCCACTTTCAGGGAGTACCTGCACTGTGCTAAAAAAAATTGTATGTGATATTAAATATTTATCATTATCACACCAGGTCACTAAATAAAGAGTAATACGTGTATATCTATAATACTGAAAAATGGTCAAATATTATACTTTAGACAATAAAAAGCAATGTGACTGAGTAGAGTTGTAAAGATATCTATGTAATTGCTAGTGTGTGTGTGTGTGTGTGTGTGTGTGTGTGTGTGTGTGTGTGTGTGTGTGTGTGTGTGTGTGTGTGTGCATGTGCGCTTGCATGTGTTTGCGTGTGTGAGTGTGTGCACGTGTCTGTGTGTGTGCATGCGCACGCGTGTGCAAGTGTGTGTACATGTACATATGTGTGTGTGTGTGTGTGTGTGTGTGTGTGTGTGTGTGTGTGTGTGTGTGTGTGTGTGTGTGTGTGTGTGTGTGTGTGTGTGTGTGTGTGCGCGAATTATCATTGGGATTACTGCTCAATCACCACTTGTGAAATGTAGACCCCACAAAAGTGTGCTGGTAGTTAGATCTGAGAGGGTGTCTTTCAGGGTACAAATGCAGTCTTTTTAAAGTTTAATTGTACAAACAATGTGGTGCTGCGGTAGCATTGCTGCTTCACAGTAAGACGCTGCCTGGTTCAATTCTCAGCTATAGCATCTTCTGCGTGGAGACATGCGTGAATGGGCGTACCTTTGTTGAAGGTTGTGCATCAGGGCTGGTAACTCGGCACGTAAAATTCAACTACCAATCATTAGCGGACCGGAGTTCCGCTGTGGTGACCCCTAACCGGGATAAGCCGAAAGACACAACAATTGTATAAACAATGTGAAAACAGGGAGAAAGTACAACTCCACAGATATGAACTTCTTTGACAATAGGATCTGATTGTGAATGGCTTATTGATATCACTGGTTAGCTGTAGGATGGAACCTGTAATCCGTTCTCAACATCATTGATTTTTATTGATGTTATTACTACAAGTTTATTTCTTCCCTTGTTTAAATTTAACTCAATGTTATTTTTTGAAAATTACAGCTATGAATATCAAACTATCTGAAGCACGTGATCAGTAATAGGAACAAGAAAACATTCACAATTAACTAAAATGAGAATGGATAAAGATATACTTCTGGCTCTGCTGACGTTATGCATGCTGTCTACAGAAGGACAAGGTTGGGACTGAAAAAGTATTTTTCATTTACATTTTTCCTTTAGATCTTGAAAATATCCAACCATTGTTAAGAAAGTATGTTTAGGATAAATATTCCATGTAGTTTGTTTATTTTTTTAGGAGATTAATCATATATACTCCTAGCAAATAGTTCTGCTATTTGCATGGATTATTTCAAAATGAAAAATAACATTTACTATGCATGGTGTTTCATTTCAGTTTGTTATGACTCTTGCATCACATATTGCTGGGAAAGCTTTATGTTAAATCATGTCTAATGATTAAACAAGTACAGGAATCAAGAATAACATTTATCAGTATGAATAATTACGCTACATAACTTTAACTGTGATTATTGTATAATCAAGGATAACATTTATCAGTATGAATAATTACACTACAGAACTTTAACTGTGATTATTGTATAATCAAGGATAACATTTATCAGTATGAATAATTACACTACAGAACTTTAACTGTGATTATTGTATAATCAAGGATAACATTTATCAGTATGAATAATTACACTACAGAACTTTAACTGTGATTATTGTATAATCAAGGATAACATTTATCAGTATGAATAATTACACTACAGAACTTTAACTGTGATTATTGTATAATCAAGGATAACATTTATCAGTATGAATAATTACACTACAGAACTTTAACTGTGATTATTGTATAATCAAGGATAACATTTATCAGTATGAATAATTACACTACAGAACTTTAACTGTGATTATTGTATAATCAAGGATAACATTTATCAGTATGAATAATTACACTACAGAACTTTAACTGTGATTATTGTATAATCAAGGATAACATTTATCAGTATGAATAATTACACTACAGAACTTTAACTGTGATTATTGTATAATCAAGGATAACATTTATCAGTATGAATAATTACACTACAGAACTTTAACTGTGATTATTGTATAATCAAGGATAACATTTATCAGTATGAATAATTACACTACAGAACTTTAACTGTGATTATTGTATAATCAAGGATAACATTTATCAGTATGAATAATTACACTACAGAACTTTAACTGTGATTATTGTATAATCAAGGATAACATTTATCAGTATGAATAATTACACTACAGAACTTTAACTGTGATTATTGTATAGACTACAGATAATTTCCCATTCTTCAGTGCACAGACTGTTTAAATATTGGGTCTATATTAAATGCTTGAAGAGGCGTTCCATCGAATGTCTCTTCATCGACACATAATCAATGACTGCACTAAACTGCAAACGTTCAAGTCAGCAATTTCTTTCCCTGGCAAAGAAATTGCTTGCACTAAAAACAGACACACACAATTTCAACCCCCCATACCCCCCTACCTAAATATGCCAACTCCAAGATTGCATTACAGTTGGGTAAAGGGCAATGTCACAGCTCAGGCTAAGCAATATTTTTTCCCTGGGATAAAAATCGCTGACCTGAGCCTTTGCTATTGTTGGATTTCAATCTATATGTGTCAGCGAAATTGCATTCGCTGTAAAGCCATTTCACTGATCTAATATAGACCCTAAATATTGATTTAGCTACTAATATCTGGATGGTTGTGCTTTTGTAAACTAATTTACCCAGCAAATATGTATTTCATATCTAATATCAGAGGACAATTAAATATCATATAATTGGTGATCTACTGCATGTAAAGTATATCTCAGTTATAAAGATATAAAGAAGAAATAGAGTGATAATGGTGGCTCCAGGTAACCGGAGAGCAATTAGCTAGCTGACACAGCACTAGAGGAGACAGATGGGGGTGTGTGCACAGGTGCGGGTGCACTGGTAGTCCAGTTTCCTTAATAGAAACTGGAGTCATGCTTCAAGAGGAGGGTATGAGCTGCCAGAGAGATGAAATATCAATTGCAGTAGTGAGGAGCTGCTCTTTGTGGTTGCCCATTGGATCACCCCACTTTCATTCCTTGCCACCTCATAGGAGAAGCATAAAAATGAAGCCTCCCAGTGGCTCCCTGAATTAGTGTGCCTCCCAGTCTTCTTTTCCCTTGGTAATGGAGGTTAAGTGGGTTGTCTGGGTGGGAGGAGGCTGATGATCAATTGACAACAGGGGGCAAAGAGAGACCAAAAAAATTAATGTAGTACATGTTATCTTTTTATATAGGTAAAACAAGCATAAACATGATGGGAAACAGAAGTGATGTACTATGCCAAAAATAAAAGGGTAAAATAGTCTTTCAGTATTTATTCTGGAAATGTAGGTTCCACCATGTCATTTATGTAAAGATTGTTACCTGCTTTTAGGTCATCCTAACCAGATTTAAGAAACACAAATATAAAAAAATACAGCTATCTGTTTCCATAGAATTGAAAATGCTATATCAGGATGGTGTCAGTGAAGCTGTCATAGCTAATAATGAGACGACTTCATCCTACATTTCCATGTTATGGAATTCATGGTTGATAAAATGGAGAATTGCTTGTAGCCCTTTACTTCTATTATTCAAACAGCAGACTTCCTAAATGATGCTTAAATGGCATTTCTTTAGAGATTCCCGAGTTGGGGAGCCACTAATAAAGTGCTTTTACATATTGGGGTTGAGAGCAGCAGAAAAATAATTTTTATTTAATTTAATTTAATTTTATTTTACATTTGTTGACCGGGCTAGTCTAGCTGGATACATGTCCATTTTCAGCAGAGGCCCGGGGAGACAGGATTGACTAGATAAGAAAAAATGACTGTTCGGATTAATTTACACACGAGTATCAGATTAACAGAATTCACGCTGTCATTCTCAGGGATTTTCTTTTTTGACCTAAACAATGACAACATATTTTTTGTTCAAAACTATATATTGATAATGTGGCTTTAGACTTCCTTGAGAAGCAGACTCACCTGGAAGGATGTTAGGTGTGCACTATAAACATTTATTGCATTTGCTCGGCAAGAAACCTCCATTCAAAGTGCTATGTTAAAATATATGGTGCATGATGGGAAAAGCAGGAAGCACTTCATCGTCACAAAATGCAACAGGGTAATTTAATGCTTGTATGTTCTTATAGTCAATATTTCGGTGCATTGAAATTGCCTGAGTTACAGGTGCTGTTCTTTGATTTCAGTTTCATGGGACTCAAGAGCAGTTAAAAAGGTGATTTATACTTTTGCTTTGTATCTTTTCACTTTTCTCTGAGTTTGTGTAACATCAGAGTTGGTATATATATATATATATATATATATATATATATATATATATATATATATATATATATATATATATATATATTTATTTATTTATTTATATATAGACATTGTGGGTGTGACAGCAAATAACTCACATTGAAAGATTCAAAGGGGTTAACCATCCTGCAGAATATTCTGAGTATTGTTACCTGGCACTGCAATTTTCTGTAACTTTGAGGTTTTACAGCTATTAAACAAATTTTGATTAAATGAAATATGATTAATCATAGTATATCTAGTCAAGGTAAGCTCTACCGCCATATCTACAGAACGCAGGTATGAGAGCGTACTTGTTCAGTTTCAACTTCTTAACCTCAGGCACTACCATGACAAGACAGACAGCAGCTGATTTAAATTATATAGCAGGGATAAATGGGCAACACTCTAGCCATGCTTAGGATCTAGGTTCCCCAGAATTAAGCTCATACATATAACTTCATTTTACTATATGTATGCAAACTAAGTATGAATATATATATATATATATATATATATATATATATATATATATATATATATATATATACACACACACACACACACACATATATATATATATATATATATATATATATATATTCATATATATGGGTCTTTATTTGATAGAAAACACATTTCAGTGAAACTAATTTTGTTGAAGCCTCATTTCACTGAAAATGAATTTCCTGAGCACAATTCACTGAAAGCTCACTTCACTGAAAACTCATTTGACTGAAACTCATTTTGTTAAACAGGTATGTGCCCTGTTCCCCACTGTAGTGTGATCCTGGAGTTAGTTTATATAGTTGGGGGGGTGTGGGGGCACACTCTTTTAAATGTTGTAAACCATACACATGGATTCTAACAAGTAAAATGAAAAACTCTTTCCAGAAAATAATATATACCCAAACTATGTGGGGGGCTACATCATTATTATTATAGACTCTGTTGTACACACTACAGGCAATCCCTGTGTTAACATTTAACTGCTTATTGTCTAGTAACAGTAGTGAAGTCAGATGAAAAGATTTGGGGCAGAAGAATGAGCACATAAAGCTTCCGTCACAACTGTACAAAAACTGCCCTGCCTAGAGTGTGTTCAAGCCCAATAAGGATTATGGGATTAACCAAGTTAAGCCAGTATGCTGTCGGCTTTGTCACTACCGCATACTAAGCTGTCATTTCCACTTGGCCATTGCATAACGTTCTCAGAGGCAAATTCAAAAGCTAACAGGCTAACTTGTTTGTGAAATGAGAATTTCAAGTAAGAGTTACTATTCATTTGGAGCTATTGCACATCTGAAATTCAGTAAGGGCAGTGCTTTGTTCATTTTGTATTTGTTCCATTCTTACAGAATGCTATGTTGCTTTATTTACTGTTAACTTACTTTCCTGAAGATGTTGTTTATTGTTAACCTGAGTTAATTCTAGATCTGCATTTCCTATCCATAATCTTTCTTCAAAGAAGACAGGAATATGTCATGAGCGTTCAGAACTGCCATATAGCTGAAATACCCGATGTCCTTAAAGGGTCATTTGAATATCCCATGTACGTCTAATAGAAGAGGTTTTAGGAATCACACAATGGAAACTCTCGCTTGGCTAGATTTTTCTTTCAGTTTTTACTTATACAGTGGGAATCAGGAATTTGCCCTTTTTCCCCACTGTAGTGCAGTCTCAGAGCTGGTTTATAATTATATAATTAGCAGGGGGATGTGAGAGGCACTGCATGCAAAAACATTGTTTGTTTTGGCTTGTTTTAATTGATCAAAGAACTAAATTGTCAGTCATATAGTCTTGACCCTATGGGTTTCAACAATCTGGTTCATCAATCAAATGAACTAAAATCAATCTTGATATATCTATCTATCTATCTATCTATCTATATATATATATATATATATATATATATATATATATATATATATATTGTTTTTTTTGATATATGGAGTGCCCACACAGACATCTTGCTCAAAGGATACAAGGCCTAAACAACATACGCTGTATGGATTGACTCAAAGCCCTGTCACTCACTGAACTTAGTGTCCTACAGATTGAGAAGAGGTGATCTGTGTCTTGTGTAGAAAGCATTCTCCAACCCATTAACAATGGATTTACTACACAGCAGCAAGTCAAATGGCATCAGGAATACTCAGTCTGGGGATCTAAACCTCTTCTGCAACATCAACATAATGGTTTGGTGGAACAAGTATATTTCACAGAGTATATTGCTACTGTGGAACAGACTTCCCATCCACATAAAACAAAGTACATCGCTGTCCATTTTCAAATGCAACTTAGATCTATGGATGGAAAACAGAAAATTTACCCTAGGACTTCCCACATGCTGACAATGGACAGAGGCAGCTCCTAAATGCCTTATCCCATGCATGGGTCCCTTCAAATTATCTCTAGTATGACCCCAGGTATTCTTATTAAGGGTACTATATTATTATCAACCATGGGATTGGTAAGGACAGTCTATAACCTAATGAGATAGGTTATTTTGAGCACAAAAAGTGAAACTGAGCAAGGCTTAAAATGGCCTGCATGGGCAGCTAGCCTAGTACTTCCCTATGCACCTATATATGCATACATATACATATACACACACACACACATATATATATATGTATATATATATATATATATATATATATATATATATATATATATATATGTATATATATATATATATATATATATATATATATGTATAGGTATGTGTATGTGCCCATGTGTGTGTGTGTTTGTGTGGGGATGAGTGTTGGATTGTCTTAGGGGGATTACTATAAATGTTCAAAAATTAGTCTGGCAGGACAGGAAAAAAAGTTTTATTGAGTAAACTGTAAGGCAGTTCAGTAGTTTTGTGATTAGCAATTCTTTCAAACACATCTTGGTTCTCCAATTTTGTTTCACAATGTGGTGCCATCTGTATACATTTTGTATTCCCTCACTTTGACCATATATATTTTTAATAAATGTCATCTGTTTTCCTCCAAGTGGGGTGCCTTTAGCATAAATTCCATACAACCTTAGTCTGTCTGCATAGATTCTCATCAGAGATCTTCTGGTTGTGCCCACTTCTGAAAAGTGAACCCTAAGGAAATTTGGAAGTCCACTGAAATGAAAAAAAAGATGTTCTTACGGCATGAGACTGAGCGTGTATATATGCTGCATGGCAGGCTAGCTTCTCATCCAGGATACTTTCGCTGTCTCATGCCCAGTGTTTGTTAAGACATTGTTTCACTTGCCCATGATGATGACTTAGATAAGCATTTATTGGAACAAGAAAAAACAGAATATATGTTTGAAAATGGAAGCACTTTACATAATCGAAATACTGAAATCTCGAATGTCATACGATCGAGACCATATGATCGACATTTCAGTATATCGAATATGTAAAGTTTTAAAAAATAACACTTTACTTACCTTAAAACATTACGTGCACACAGAGGCAAGGCTTCTTGTATGCTCTGTGTGTACGTAATATTGTTATCTTTTTTGTGGTGTTGACAGGAAGTGGGAAATCTCCCATTTTGTGCTTCCGCATACAGGGCAATATGGGAGGTTTCCCTTTTCTCCACTGTAGCGCGATCTCGGAGTTGGCATATTTAAGTAGGGGGTGGGGGGCACAGCCCCCCACATGGGGGGGTTCAGGGTGCAGAAGCGAAGTTTGTCTTTTTTTTTTTTTTTTTTGGTTTCGCTTTAGAAGTTCGAGTTTACGAAACTCGATCTTTTGGTTTCGGTTATTTGCAGTTCGAGATTTTGTAAATTCGAGCTTCTGAAGTGAATCCTTGAAAATACAGACTATCACTCCTTGTAAGGTAATAGTCCTAATAATATTTTTTTAAACAAGAAGGATGACTTGAGGAAGGTCTTCAGCCACTTCTAGGAGGAGGATAATAAATACAAATATCATTTTGTGGACTTCTATAAAGCATTCTGAAATGCCTATTTAGTTATACCCCTCTTACATAAATATGCTAACTCAGCAGCTGCACAACTGTGGGCAAACGGCATTCTGCTATAACAAATTAAATATGTGAACTGCATATACAATTTAAAAACTATAAGCTTAACAGAAAATTGTAATAGTGCCACAATTATTCCCCCAAATGCAGCTGAAAAAGACTGTACAGTTCTGTGGCATACAGGGAGAGAGACTTGACTATAACCAAGGAAAGCAGTGCTACATAAGCTGCACTAGTACTGTAATAACTCGGTTGGGTAAAAAAGGATAGTACGAGCAAAACCAACTCACCCTTTTTGGAGGGAGTCCCATACATGTACTACTAGTAAAGATCAGAGACCACGTGGCACTGCTGAGCTTGAGAGGGACAGGGCAGCCCACTGAGCCTGCTTCAACTATGGAAGTGAGTAATACAGCATTGCTGATGCATCCATTGCATAACAAGTCCTGATCAGGTGGCTGGGTACACACAGTAAGGATAGGACATAAACAAAGATATCCCATATTTTGCACAGAGATGATGGTCCAACTCCCAGTTCACCTGATTCTCACCCCAAAGAATGAATTATCCATACAACTCCCACAAATGGAGAATGATTGGATAGGTAGGGAGCTGAGATGGTCAATGGAGAAACAGAACAACAAAATAAATAAATAAATAAATAAATTAACAAACAAATAAACAAACAAAGCATAAACACAGTAGTGCATAAATTGATGGGGGGGGGGTTGTTAAATGCCAGAGTTTTACATATTTACATTGAAGGCAAATTCAGAAAAAAGGTGAAAAATGACATTTCTACAGCTAGTGGGGTTAAGCTTTATTGGTCTGTATGCACCATTTAAGACTTAAAAAGTTAAAAGTCATGGTTACTCAAAATATATGTAGTTGAAACACTGGTATATCCCTAATGAATGATTTGCATATATCCCATGAGGCTCCACTACAGGATGTTTAAGGTATTATACAATGAAGACTTTAGTTTGGTTGAGACTTTCTTGTAGTTTTTACTGAGAGGTCTGTCTGTATGACCAGTTTACTCTTTGGTTTGGATGTTATTTGGGATATGTTGCAGGTTACTTTAATGTTTATAGACATCAGACTATCCTTTAAATTTTGTGTCATCCATAAAATGACTAAGTAATCCATTTACAGTGTCAGAATAAATTTAAAGAGGGGTGAAATGTGTTATGTCTATAGTTAAGAAGATTTTTCTTTATTATTTCTAGAATGAACCAGTGCAAATTTCAAAAGTTAAATCATGGGTATTCGGAGGTTATATAGGTAAAGCACAGGTATATCATTAAGGGACAATTTAAATACATCCCAAAGGTTTCCAAACCAGGTGGCTTAAGGTATTAAACAGTGACTACTCTGGCATGTCTGGTTTTTAGGTTTTACTGAATGGTTTCTCTGTTTGTACGTATATATGCTTACCTAAGTATCTGTATAATATACGTATTCAGCATGTACATTAACAAACAATGCAAGTAGCAAAGTGTAGCAAAAAAATAGCTTGGCTAAAATAAGAAATGTATTGCTATTTTGAAGTTGGAGCTAAATATTCTAAGTAATTCTGAATGTGGCAGCAAAATAAGTAAATAAAAAGGTAGTTTCCTAAGTTATCATCATTAACGGGTGTGAACCGTTATTTTGTGGTTACTAGTCAAAGTTCAGTTTACATGGAGCAGATTATGAGACCTGTTCTAATTGACACATGCCATTTTTGGGGTAAATTTAATAATAAAACATTGTTTTAATTCTCACTTTTAAACTGTATGTATTGATTCAAATTATCTGGAGAATAAGCAAAATGTATGTCATTAGCCTACTATACAGTGAACATTCTCAGTGAAAAAAAATAATTCTACCACTTCAAATAAGTGCATTAAACTGCAGAGAAGTGTGGGTAGAGAAAAAATGGCCACTACTTTTTTTTCATAACTGAAGGAAACATGGCACAGAAATACGACTTGGAAGCATAAAATGTTAAAAGTTTAATGAAGTAAGCACTTTCACACCAAATACTAGTGCTTCTTCTATTAAACCTGCACTGAATGCACAATGTCTCTTTAAATGATACAAGCAGTAGCTAAGTTTTTACTCTTTGATGTTTATTGGCTGCTTTAATCTAGAGTTATTGTTGTTTGTCTTTCGGCTTTTTCCCAGTAAGGAGTCACCACAGCGGAACTCCGGTCCACTAATGATTGGCAGTAGATTTTTACAAAACGCCGAGGTGTCAGCTCGACGCCCAGCCTTCAAAGAAGGCATGCCCATTTATGCACGCATGTCTTTCGAACGCTACCCAACTGCGGGGAGGACATGCAGACTCCACACAGAAGGCACTCTCAAGCCAAGCCGAAAATCGAACGGAAGAACCTCTTGCTGTGAGGTAACAACGCTACCGCTGTACCACCGCGGAATAGCTGCTTTGACCTAGAGTGAATATATTAAAAGTGTTTGCTGATGTCGTTTTTTATATGGTCTGATGAAGCACTAGTATTTGGTGTGAAAGCGCTTACCCCATTAAACTTTAAGCTTCCAGTTGTGTTTCTGTGCTTTGTTTTCTTCAGTTACATTTGTTGTTGGCTTGCAGGCACAGTTCATTCCTTGGGGATTTTCTTCTTTGTTTCTGGCAGCTATTTTTTTGTATTCACTAAGCATGGGTTTAGTGTAGTGAGTGTAAAATTAAAAACAAAGGAAATAAAGTAAAAAAGTAATGGGCATATGTTTGAGTGTGTGTGTGTGTGTGTGTGTGATAGAGGGAGAGAGAGAGAGAGTGTGTGTGAGAGAAAGAGAGACAGACAGTGGCATACCTCTCAACTTCTTAGTGCAAGAAATCTGGACAAAGCCCAAACTAATGGGAGGGGACAAAAGCCCCAATATAGGAACCGATTTTAAAGGAAAACATCACCCTTGTATGCATGAAAACTCAACCGTGAGTTTTCTTTTTTCTGTACCAGTTCATTCCAGACATGGGCAGCCAACTTGTCACATTAAAAAGTTCAGGAATTCTTAATTTCATTGCTTCTGCAGTGTAGGGCTGGAAAGCACATCCCCATCTATTCTTCATCCACTGCATTGCGTCATTTCTGGAGGAATTTGTCTCCTCCTTCATTACATACCTTCGACACAGCCCAATAAGTAGTTCCACCTGCTTAGACTTGCTGAGGTAACAGTTGTTATAAAAGTGGTAGTCACATTGTTGTGGAACATGTTTTTGTTGTGGAACTCTTCCGTCAGCGATCATTTCCCTCAGGAGTGAAAACGGTAATGGGGCGTATGTTTTGGAGTGGAATTGCAGCTCAAGGCTTTGTAAACCAGGGATAATATGAAGTGTAGTAGCTTGCGTAACTGCGTTTTTTTCTGTATGCTGCTACATCAAAAAGTTGTTTTTTTTCAGACAAGAAATATATTAGTAATCTTTTGTGCCCAGTGTAGAAATGCCCCTACTGTTTTACTAAATGCTACACATGCCATTTCAGACTTCATATCTTTCCAAAAAAATACATGCTAAGACAAATTATGGTATTCTAACAACTTTCTAAGCTTATACGATCTGCCTTATTTTTGTGCCTTTGTCACCCATTCTATCAAGCCTTGTCCAGATTGGCGCTAAGTGGTTGAGAGACATGGTATTTCCGGATTCCTGTTCCTCATTAACGTACTCACTGACAGCCTGGTTGAAATAGTGCAGAATTTACTTCCAACGAGGTTTGCAGATAACTGTTGGCATGCTTCATTATCTCTGAATGAAGCAGTGCTACAACAGGACTCGATCCTGCTACCTATCCATTGAGCAAAATCTGCTACCTGAGCCTAGACATGAGGCTCTACTTCAGAGCAACAACTAACAGACAAATTCTAATTTTAATCTATTCTGGTTACTGTAAAGCATATTAGCTGTGTTCTGGCCCTTTTTTGGGCAGTTCCAGAGTATTTTACCCACATTTTTGACATTAAACTCTGTCCACCCTAAGTCAAATTGTCAAGACAATATGTATGTAGTTGTCAGTCATTGGAAATGAACAAATATGGAACTGTTACTAATCGTAACTGTGTAACCTAATGTGTATCTGACTGCTGCCATGACTTTTTATTAAATCTTTCCTACTACTCCACCACAAACACCTGTTTAAATGATTTGAACAACCCCCACACACCTGTTTAGCAGTTGATTGCATGTTAAACTCTTTTAATGAATTCAGACAACCTGTAACAAAGTGTGTCCAAAGGAGCGTCTTGGTAGCTTAACTATGCTTGAAAGGATTGACCCTTAATTACTTCTGTTTTCTAATTTGTATGTAAAGGTCTACATCTCCAGAACGGTTTGGCTTTCTTCCACTTTCAGGGATTTAATGACAGTGATACTGTAAAACACTGTATTAGGGTCCCACCCTCAGAGACAAAGAATCCTTTTGTTTGTTATAAGGTGGGGGGTACTCTTCAATATTCAAAGCTGCTGTTTTTGTACAGAAAATGTTACTGTCTGTAGGACTGAAGTCATGCTAGCTTTGTATATTGCTGTGACTGTTTTGCTGTGAAAAGTTAAAATAGTACACATTTTCAACTGACTTGACTGTTGCGCATTCTCAGTTTCCAAAAGGCTCTAACCTGAATTTAAGAAGCTGCCATGTTCTTTGTAGTATAAACATATATGAAATTTAAGAACAAGGTTATAACCTGCATAGCTACAGAAGCTTTCTGAGAAGAGCTACATTTCATAAGAATTCAGTTGTGATAAGATTCAGGTAGAATGAGTTAGTAAACTTGGCAGTATGCCCAATGTTTATAAACTGGCACAGAGCTGAAGGTGGTACCTAACCGAATTGGCTATGTCTGTAAAATTCTGAAATATAAAAAATGCAATAAACTCATGATTCTAGGTATAAACACCCTCTTCCACAATTAATCATACATGTTAGCTAGTTGCAGACTTGATATTCCAGACTTTTATGGCTTCTTTTTTTCCCCTGTGGAATATTTAGGATTTTTACAGTAGATAACATTAAGTCTGTCCAATGAGGGGAAAGCTTTTTACAATACTCCTTCAGCTTACTCTACTGAAAAAGTAGCCCAGTCTATTTTTTTACTAATAGGCATATCAATATTGCAAATTTGGATCCAGATAACACTTGGATTGTTGTCTTTACTGCTGTAGTGCAACATTTCAATATCTTAATGTCCTCATAATGGAATTGTGTTAGTGTTTTAGATGGGGTAGAATTTTTGTGTGTGTATATATACATATGCTCATGCCCGCAGCCACTATTGCTAATATAGAGACAGATATACATATAGAGAGAAAGGTGGATATGTAGACAGAAATACGTAACATCTGCATTAGTTACATACATATACATTTACCATTATAGTGATCCTTTTGTATGTATCTTAATGTATCTTGCTTTATTGCTTAGGATTGGGTTGTGACTAGCTTAGATACTTGGTAACACTGGAATAAAGAAAGAACTACTCTAGGCCATTGCTATGTTCTGTATGTTTGGCAGAAATTCACACACACACACTATCCCACTGGAAGTCTTATAATGCTGAATGCCATTTTGCAACAGAAAAGGCATATGAGGCACAGCATCTGGTAACAATGTACCAAAACTGTATCACAGTCCCTGTCAGAGATTACATTAGGAAACTTTTAAGGCAGTACCAAGGTGGTTGGACAGTAATTCTCCTAAGGAATTATCAGTGCAGGAAAAACATGACTATGAAGCACATCACTTTAACTGCATGACTTTTTTTCCTCCTCTTCTGGTGGTATATATGGAATTGCACACTTTTTTAGGTCAAGTGATGGCTTGGTGCATTCATATTCTTGACAGTTTCATCAGGTCCATGAGCAGAAGTACCCACAGATTAGAAAGCAGTTATTGTGTCAGTTATCTGCATTAGGGAGGACTGTTAAAAGATTGCTTGAAAGCCTAAATGTGGGTTGCCAGTACTGTGGTTGCTGTATTTTTAGTTTCTGCACACTGCACCACCCTCATCTCCCCATCCATTTTAGCTTCTGAAATAATCTGGCTGAACTGGCTTTCAGTTTCCATAAGTTTCTTTATCAAGCTTATGCATGACTGCTCATATTTTCCTTCTCTATGGCTTACATGTCCTTTCAAATTTTCCAATATATTTCGGGGTAGCGATAGCCTATCTCTTCTCTGGTACTGGAAGCAGACTCTAGCTTGCTTAACTTACTATTCATAAGGGATTATGGATTGGGGAAGTGGCTGAAGTGGGATGCAACATGGATCTTAAGACCTGTACATTGACTACACAGGTCTATTGTTAGGATTGGAATTAATTACTTACTATATTTCTGACATGGTTGGAAATAATATCGAAAAGTATGGTGGGAGAAGTATGTGTATGCTGCTTCATAGGTAGGTACTACGCTATCTGCCCAAGGGCATTTATAAGCCTAGCCAGAATGTGTTGGCTTTCGCCACCCCCTTAGATTAATTCCCTGTGCCTCTGTCCAGCAAAGTCATTAGTTTCCTGCGCCTTTGTCCAACAGAGCCACTGCAGTGATCCCTGGGGTAATATTTCTGTCTCCCATTAACCCGTCAAGTTTTCTCTTGAAGTGTGTTAGTGATGGGCTCTGCTTGATGCATTTTCAAATCCTGTTCAAAAGCATCGGGAGTCTCTGGGACAGGAATCTATCCCTCCAGCACGTCCTATTTATCATTGTGGTGAGGTTTATATCTCCAGTGCATGTGGCTCTCCGGGATTTGTTTTTTAGGTGGAACATGTCCATCAATTCAGGGTTGGACATGGCCTTGTATGTCAAGAAGAGATCACCTCTGAGTAAGCGGTATGAAACCAAGTAGAGCTGGAGTTTCTTGAGTCGAGCTGCATTGGGCATCTGTTTGAGGCCAGTAATCCTCTTGGTGAGGTACTTCTGTGGTCTTTTCAGCTGTTGCAAGTGTCTTGTAAGGTACATCCCAAATGGGGCATTGTATTCTATGATGGGTCTAATGAGTGATGAGTAGAGAGGCACAATAACCTCTTTTGTTCTAGATGTGAACCCTTTTGTGATTAGGTAGGCCACATAGAAGGATTTTCTAACCACCTTGGCAATATGATTATCAAAGGAGAGATTGGTATATACTTGGGTTCCCAGATCCCTTATTACATTCTCTGTATTTAGGAAACTACCATGTATGTGGTAGTTTGTGGGTACTTTGTTTTTTCCAAAGGGGATGACTATGCACTTTTTGGCATTTAGCTTGAGGCCATGATTTTGACACCAGGTATCCATCTCAGTGATTTTTTCACCTTTCTGGAGGGTGTCTGTATCAGCCGGAGAATCAATTATGGCCCCTAGTTTGCAGTTGTTTGCGAACTTGGTCAGCCATAGTCTTCCTGTGCTTGCCTGTACCTCTGAGAAGTATATGCTGAACAGGAGGGGTCCTAGGACTGAGCCCTGGGGGACGCTACTTGTAACTGGTTTAGAGTCGGACCTAGAGCCTGCAACTCTCACCGTGTGAGTTCTATCCATGAGCCAGTTGGCAACCCATCTTGTGACGTAGGGGTTTATGATCAAGCTGGTGAGCTTGTCTATAATACCAGAATGGGGAATGGTGTTGAAAGCCTTTGTGAGGTCTAGGTAGGCTGTGTGGACCTCCTTTCTATCATCTAATGCCTTGGTAACTGTCTCAAAGAAGTCCATCAGGATTAGCAGGCATGATCTGCCCTTAACAAAGCCAAACTGGGTAAAGTCCAAGGTTTGGAGGTTCCCAATGTCTATGTTAATGAGTTCCATGATGATGCGCTCCATAGCCTTACAGAACAGGCTAGTCGCACTTATAGGGCGATAGTTCCCGGGGTCCATTGTGGCTCCACCTTTGTGGAGCAGGATAACTGTTGCTGTGTGCCACTCTGTGGGTACATAGCCTGTAGAGAGGCTGAGTTCGAACAGTGTGTTAAGGTGGGGGGGTTAATTCATTTTGGAGCTCTTGTAAGACACTGTCTGGTCCCACTGAAGCTGCATTTTTGGCTTTGGATAGGGCTGTTTTAACCTGTGTGTCAGTGATTGATGGGGCCCTACATTCTTCTGGTATGATTATGGGCCCTTTAGGGGGGTGAGAGGGGGATGAAGTTTGCACTAACCTGTCTGCCAGAATGTTGGCAATATCATTCGGTTCAGTGTATTTTGTGCCATTCTTCACTAACTCAGAGCAGATCTGAGAGTTTCCACTTAGGTTCTTGACATAGCTAAAGAACACTTTGTGGTTATCTTTGGAGTCCTTGGCAATTTTTCTTTCGAAGCTAGCCTTGGATGATTTAATGAGGGATCATAGTTTCTTACTGATACTGATCAGGGATGTCTTTCCTTCTTGGGATTTTACTCTTTTTTGTAACAGTTTCCACCTTCTATTGTATAGCTCATTTATGGCAGGGGTCCACCAGACTGGTTTCCTTTTCTTCGAGGAGTGAGTCTTGGTTTTACTTGGGGCAGCATGATCCATGCATTCCTGCAGATGCTCATAGAGTGCCTTTGTAAAGATGTCAGCAGCTTGGACAGCTTTGTCCTTTAGCATGGGGGCTGTGAACCTTTCCACCTCGGTCTTAAGTAACGTGACGTTTGCTTTTGAAAAGTTTTTCATGGTGGTTTCATTGATTGGGGTGCGAGCAGAATGTGGTTATCCAGAGTGATTAGTCTATGGTCTGATCTAACCAGCGAGGGGTTGACCTCCGGTGTGGAACACTGGTTGCCCATGTTGGTGATGACCAGGTCCAGTACGTTGTTCCATCTGGTGGGGGTGCTGACCAGTTGATCCAGGGCGTTCGAGTTTATAAATTCTAGGAAGCATTGGGCAAGGGAGTTAGTACTTGAGTAGCTCTCCCAGTTTATATTTGGGTAATTGAAACCACCCAGTATTAGGGTGTTTGGTAAGACCTTAATATTTCCCAGTGTTTCCAGAAATGTGGAATGAGGGTCCTGGGTCATGGTGGGTGACCTGTAGCAAGCTACAATTTGGATTGCAGTTTTGCCCATTGTTAGTTGCACATGGATGATCTCTGATGCATTGTACTGCGCCACTAACCTGGAGGTGTGGGTATCCTTGATGAATATGGATACACCCCCCTTTTGTGTTTTGGTCCTGGTTCTCTGGCTGAAAGGTATGGTATGAGTTATAGCCTGGTAGTGCTGGGGTGCTCTCAGGAGCCTTAAACCAGGTTTCTGTTACTGCACAGATGTCGATGTTCTCCATACTGAGGAGTGCCTTGAGTGTGTGCATTTTGAGGTTTAGACTTCTGGCGTTGAGTAGCATTACCCTCAGTTTTTGGTTACTTGTGCTATTTACGGTGTTGGGTTTGTCTTTTGAGCCTTGCCTAAAAAAGGCACTATTTGAGTGGCAAGAGCCTTGGCCAATATTCGAAAGCCTAAGGGTGACAGGTGCAAGCCATCTCTTGCAAAGCAACGTGGCTTGTCGAGCATGTCATCCCAGGCGGACAGATACTGGATCCCCTTTGAATGACACCAGAAACTTAGCCAATAGTTGAAACTGATCATTTTTTCTTTATACTGTGGCATCATTCTTGGTGAGGGCAGGATGCTACTCAGGGCCAGGGTCATTCCAGCCTGGTCTACATGATCAGAGAGCTCTTCCATGTCTCTTTTCATGTAGTCCAGGGAGGTACGTCTCAGGTCATTCACACCAACATGGACAATAACAGAGTCGTATTTGTACTTGTTCTGGAGTGACCTGAGTGCTTGTGTTATGTGGTATATCCTGGTGCCCGACAGGTAGCTAACCGAAACCTTCTCCTTGTCCAGCCTGGTTAGTGGGACATCAGTGTGCCTGACTATAGAGTCGCCTATAGAGTTGCCTATTACTAGTGTGTTGGGCATGTTATTTTGCCTTAAGGGCTGTGATTGTGTGGCACACTGATTATGTAAAGTATAGGTCTCATGATTGGTGATAGGATATGGAGGTTGCTTGGATGTCTGCTTTGGAGGTCTCTGTTGCTTTTGCAGATTTTTATTTAGAGCCTCTGAGTATGTTTTCATGTATTTATGTGTGTTATTTGCCGGTATTGGTTTATTAGGTCTATGTGAGACTGGTGGTGTGTTGCAAGTATTATCCTTCTCCTCTTGACTGTCAGTTCCAGTCCTGGGTTGAGAGAGCTTTGCCTCCAGTTTGGCTGTATAATTGCATCTCTTGCATATATTATTGTTAGGTGGGAGGAGGAGAGGGTTGTCTGTGTACATGAGGCAGTTGTAACATTGCCTCAAAATGCCCAGATTCACCAGTTGAACTGGAGAGTACACTGAAACTGCCCTTTGGACATGCCTGAATAGGTACAGTAAGCTGTTTTTGTGATTGGCTGGTGGCGATGAATAGAGCCTTGTCCTTCTGGACAGTATGGGGGGGTCTAGTGTTAGGGTTAATTAGTTATTATTATTATTAATATTATTATTATTATTAATTAGTGTTAGGGTTAATTAGCTTCATCTTTGATTTTCAGACTTTTGAATTGTTATGCTTGTGCATTAAGGAATATCCTAACTGTAAAACTATGAGGAATGTTTTGTCTGAGGAAACATCTGCTTCAAATTTCTTTTGTTTAAGTTGTGGGTTTGACTCTAATACTACTGCCATGGCTCTAGTGACTGATAGTGTTTTTAGGAGGTTTGCTTGGGTACACTCACAGAACCTCCCAGTTGTTAACAAA
Organism: Protopterus annectens; assembly: GCF_019279795.1. Lineage (NCBI taxonomy): Eukaryota > Metazoa > Chordata > Ceratodontiformes > Protopteridae > Protopterus > Protopterus annectens. The sequence continues at coordinate 1,904,436,745 of NC_056729.1, forward strand.
TGAGTTTTTAAGTTCTCCTTTGGGTAGAAATTGTGCTTCAACTGTCATATGCAGAGATGATCAAAAATTGTGATGAAAGGGGCAAGCTTATCTAGGGTATGATTTTTCAGCCCTCTTTTTTTCAAGGGATTTTCTGTCCCAAATCCACTTTTGGCAGAAAAGCAGAGTAAACAGCCTCAACATACAGGTAAACATTTCAGAACAAATGGCAAGGGGGTTCCTGAAAGAACCCCCAAAACCAAGGACTGTCCAAGACTTCAGTCTGACTATTCAAGAGATCTTGTGACCCCCTCCCAGCCTGGCCACTTTTTTCATAGATTCATAGATTAGTACTAAGCTAACTGCCCTTGCGAGCCCATTTTTAAAAGCATTATCCCAACCTAACTCTCCATTTTGGCAATGGGTTGATTTCAGATAAATCATTTCTGATGACTGTTCAAAGTTACAGGTGGTAATGGGAGGAAATTCCTCCTTTCAATGAATAACTCTATATCCTCTAGATGAGCACCCACACCCAACTGGTTCCTTATCATATGCTGTTCCAAAGGGTGATCAAACCAGTTCTTCCATCCATGGTGGGGAAGAATTTTTATTCAAGGAAGATTCTAGTGCCAAAGAAAGAAAAATGCTTTAAGACCAGTTCTGGATCTTTCTTTCCTAAACTTGTTTTTGATGGTACCCAAATGCAAAATGATGTTGCCAGGAAACGTGAAAGAGGAAGAGTGAAAAAGTATTGGGAATCTCTCTCTCAGGTGAGAGATCTTTTAAACATGCTGGGTTTTCCATTCTACCTACTGCACAGGAGGGAACTAAAGGTGGGAGTGTCAGTCTATAGTAATACTGATCTCACATCCAGACCAGTTAGTACATGACCCACTGGAACTGGTAAATGTGCAGCTTACCATAAACAGGGTGGTGTACCATATTCTTGCAATGTATAGGTCCCCCTCCATATCCCAGGAAACCCATGCTACCTACCTCAATGTACTAGTGTTGGTCACAGACCTTTTGTTTTTGCCTGTACTTCTGAGAAGCCAATTCTAAACAATAGGCAGCTCAGCACCGATCTCTGTGGAGCACCACTGTTAATAGGTCTGCTGGTGGAGATGGAGTCCACTATTGTGACTGTATGTATTCTATTACTGAGCCCATTTTTAACCCAGCTGACAGTATGTGGGTTGACCCTCCCAGCCAGGGGGAGTTTTTCAATGATGTTTGAGTGGATGATTCTGTCAAAGTCCTTGGCCAAGTTCAAGTCAGCAGTATGCACACATTTGCCTTTGTCTAGGGTTTTGACAGTCTCGACAAAGTACACCAAGTTCAACAGGCAGGATCTCTCTTTAGCAAAACCAAATTTGGTAGGTTCAAGAGTTATAATATCTCTTATGTCCCTTTTGCTAAGGGCCATTATTCTCTCAATGGCCTTGCAGAGAAGGCTATTTAGCCTAATGGGTCTATAGTTCCCAGGGTCAGTGAATGCACCCCCCTTGTGTAAGAGAATGATGCATGTGTTTTTTAATTCACCATGGTCAAAACCAGGGCTTAGGCTGTGGTTGCAAAGAGTACCCAGTGGTTTTGCTAACTTCTGTTTTAAACCATTGACAACGCAGACTGGCATGTTATCATGTCCAGTAGAGGCTGCGTTTTTGACATTGAAGAGAGTGGCAGAAATGGAGAGACCTGCTTTTTCAAGATACTAGATGGAGTAGGTGGTAGAAATGTGTGGGTATATGTGGTGGGGGCATGGAGGAAGACGTTGTCACTAAACGTGTCTGCTAGCAGGTTGTTTATTTACACTGGTTCAGTATATGTGGTACCATTCACTAATTTCAGTTCAGTGCAAAAATGGCCTATTCCATTAAGGTTTTGGATTTAGCTAAAGAATGCCTTATGGTTATCCTTAGCTATGGATGCTAATCTTAATTTGTCATTGGCTTTAGAAGACTTTACAGGATGTCTTGTTTGCTCATTCAAGTAGAGAAGGCTGTGCTTCCAATTCTGGGATCATTCCTTATTGCCCTTAGAGAGGTGTTTCTTCGTTTATTGATGTAAGCTGTTTATGGCAGATGTCCACCAGGCAGACTTGTTTTTTCTAGAGGTTTTTGCTTTGGTCCTATCAGGAATGGCTGAGTAAATACCATTGTATAGATGTATATACAATGCATTGGTGTAAATCCCAGTACAGGTGTTCTTGGCGTCAGTGGGGACGGGAGCTAAGAAACTACTAATGTCTTCATGTAAGAGGCTGCACTTGGTTTTGGTGAAGTTTTTTAGCCTACCTTTTCCTGAGGAGGGGTCTGATTCTATTGCTTCTTTGAAAGAGACTGATTTTTGATCAGACTTCAACAGGGAGGACTGAACAACTGTGGTGTTACACCATTCTACCATGCTGGTGAGTACCAAATCTAGAATGTTTTTTCCCCTTGTGGATGTGCCAACTATCTTCTCCATGGCATTTGAGTTAACAAAGTCCAAGAACATTTGGGTAAGTGTGTTTCTGCACGTACAAGTTACCGAATCTATGAACCAGGCTTTTTGGTTGTATTTTTCATGACTCCAGTAGATCCGTGAAGGCAGTATGGATATCATGGGTTGTGGAGTTACATCTGCAGCTGAAGATCAGTTTTAGAGGTGTATTTCCTGTAGTTACTTGCACATGGAGTAACTGTAGGGAATAATTCTGCTTAACTAATCTGGAGGTGTATTTATCTGAATATTGACACTTCTCCTGTAGTTTTCATGGTTTCATTTAGTGGTCTGAGCTTGTGGAAGGCATTATATCCAGATACAGCCACGGTGCTCTCCATGGCTTTGAACCAGTTCTCTGTGACTGCACAGATGTCCACATCTTTCAATGGAGAGGAATGCTTCCAGTGAGTGCTGTTTCAAATTTAGACTCCCAGCATTTAGCAGGATAACCTTAAGTTTTTTTGAGGATATTTTTACATTGGAAATCTTGATTCTTATGGCAGTGCCCAATAAAGCCACTATTTGGGAGGCCAGAGACTTAACCTGAAGCTGAAAGCCCATAGGTGGAAGGTGGACACCATCTCTGGCAAAGTTTAGTGGTTATCTACCATATCATCCCAGGCCAACAGGTACTGAATAGCCTTATAATGACACCCGAAACAAAAGTATTCGTTGAAGTCCCTCCTTTGCTGTCCATATTGGGGCATCTTCTTAGATGAAGGTAGACTGTTGCTTTAGGCTTGGTATCTACCTGCCTGGGACATGTAATCAGAGAGTGCAGTCATGTCTCTTTTTATATAGTCCATTGAGGAACATTTAAAGTCATATATTATAGGTTCATAGGTTCATAGGTTCATACTAGGCTATCTGCCCGAGGGCATTTATAAGCCTAGCCCATAGTTTTGTGGCTTACGCCACCCCTTTAGGTTGGAGAAACTATGCCCATTATTTAGCTGTGCCTCTGTCAAGCAGTGACACTGAGGTAACCCCTGGGGTGTATCTGCGATCTCCCATCCATTGGTCAAGATTTCTCTTAAACAAGGCCAGCGAGGTGCTTTGCCTCACATAAACCGGGATTTTGTTCCACAGCATAGGAGTCTTTGGGTGATGAATCTATCCCTCCAGCACGTCCTATTAATAGCCGTGTAGGTTTAAGTCTCCCCCTTGTGGCTCTGAGGGATCTAGATTTTTGAGATGAAGCATGTTCATCAGGTCTGGGTTTGACATTGCCTTGTATGTCAGGCATAGGTCCCCTCTGAGCAGGCGGTGCAACTGAATATAACTGGAGTTCTTTCAGTCGGGCAGCATAAGACAGATTTTGAGACCCTTTATCCTTTTGGTGAGGAACTTTTGTGGCCTCTCCAGTTGCTGCAAATGTCGGGTCAGGTACATTCGAATGGGGCATTGTACTCAATCATTGGTCTGATGAGTGATGAGTACAGGGGACCATGACTTCCCTTGATCTGGATGTGAATCCTTCATGATAAGGTGGGCAATGTAGAAGGTCTTCCTAACTACTTTAGCAATATGACTGTCGAATGAAAGGCTACTGTCAACCTGGGTTCCTAGGTCCCTAATAACTTCTTCTGTGTTTAGGGAATGCCACCTATTTGGTAGCTAGGGGTAACCTTATTTTTCCCGAAGGGTATGACTATGCATTTCTTGGCATTTAACTTAAGGCCATGGCTCTGGCACCAGTTATCCGTTTCTGTGAGACCCTTCTGGAGGATATCTGTGTCGGATGTGTTTTCAACTACGGACAGTTTGCAGTCATCTGCAAACTTTGTCAGCCATAACCCTCCTGTGTTTGCTTGTACTTCAGAAAAGTAGATGCCAAACAAGAGTGGGCCCAGGACTGAGCCCTGTGGGACACCACTTGTGACAGGCTTTGAGTCTGACATGGCACCAGCAACTCTGACCTTGTGTGTTCTGTCGCTCAGCCAGTTTGCAACCCATCTTGTAATGTATGGGTTTACATTTAAGTTGATGAGTTTTCAATGATACCCGAGTGAGGTACTGTATCAGCCTTTGCCAGGTCTAGGTAGGCTGTATGGACTGCCTTTCCTCATCAATGGCCTTGGTGACTGTTCGAAAAAGTCGACCAAGTTTAGAAGGCATGATCTGCCTTTGACAAAGCCAAACTGGGTTGAATCCAAAGTCTGCAAATTCCCTATGTCTTTATTTATGAGATCCATTATGATCCTCTCCATGGCTTTGCAGATAAGGCTTGTCAAGCTAATGGGCGTAATTTCCAGGAGTGGGCCGCCTTTGTGGAGTGGGACCACAGTCGCTGTGCATTCCCATGTGATCCGGAGGCGAGACTAAGATTAAACAGCTGTCCTAACTGTGGGTTTAATTCCTCATTGAGTTCATGGAGCACACAGCCGGGGACACCATCAGGTCCCATGGATGCTGTGTTCTTTGCCTTGGAGAGAGCAGTTTTCACCTGGGCGTTAGAGATGTTTGGGGGGCTACAATCATTTGGTATAGATATCTCTCCTTTAGGGGAGAAGTTTGCACTGAACCTGTCAGCCAGTAAGTTGGCAATGTCTGTAGGATCAGTAATCTTCACATCATTTTGAACTAATTCTGAGCATATCTGGGAGTTTCCTCCTAGGTTTCTGACATAGCTAAAGAATGCCTTATGGTTGTCTTTAGAGTCCTTGGCTATTTTCTCTCAAATTTAGCTTTGGATGATTTTATGAGAGCTCTCAGCATTTTACTTATAGTGATCAGCGGTGTCTTACCTTTTAAGGATTTTGCTCTATCTTGTAGTAGCTTTCTCCTTTTGTTGTAGAGTTTGTTTATGGCTGGGGTCCACCAAACTGGACGCTTGCCTTTGGTACAAAGAGTCTTTGTTTTGCTTGGGATTGCCTGATCCATGCAGCCCTGCAGGTGCTGGTAGAAGGCATTTGTCAGTGATTCTGCGGTTTGGGTAATGTTAACCGCTGGCTCAGGGGCCTTAAAGGAGACCACACTAGTCTTTAGGAGTGTGAAGTCGGCTTCTTTACTGTGGTCTTTTTTTTTGGGGGTGGGGGGGGGATGAGGACCTCCAGCGAGATTAGTTTGTGATCAGATCTCACCAGTGAGGGGTATACTTCTGGCGCTGAACATTGTGCTCCCATGTTTGTGATGATGAGATCAAGTATGTTCTCTCCTCTTGTGGGGATGGTGACTAGTTGTTCCATGGCATTTGAGTTTATGAATTCCAGGAACCTTTGGGCTAGAGTGTTTGGGCTTGAGTAGTGTTCCCAGTCTATATTTGGGTAGTTGAAGTCACCTAGTATGATGGTGTTTGGAGATACATTTATCCTCCAGTGTTTTCAGGAAGGCCATATGAGGTTCCTGAGTTTGCGAGGGTGGCCTGTAACATGCTACAATTTGCAGAGCAGTCTTGCCTATGGTTAATTGCACCTGGATGGTTTCCGATGCATCGTGCGATGCCACCAATCTTGAGGTGTGGGTGTCCTTGATGAATATGGATACCCCTCCTCCTTTCTTCTTGGTGTTGTCCGGGTTTTGGGGATGATATGAGGTAAAACCTGATAGTGCTGGGGTGCTCTCAGGAGCCTTGAACCAGGTTTCTGTCACAGCACAGATATCGATGTTCTCCATACTGAGAAGGACCTCGTGCATCTTGAGGTTGAGACTTCTGGCATTTTACCCTTAGTTTTTTCTTTGTTTTGTTCTAGGGTGGTAGGTTTAGAATTTGAGCCTTGCCTAAAAAGGCACTATGGGGTGGCAAGAGCCTTTGCCCAGGGTGACAAGTGCAAGCCGCAGCATGTCATCCCAGGCAGACAGACATTGATCCCCCTTTTGAACCAGAATTTAAGCCAATTGTTAAAGCTGATCATCTTATCTCTGTATTGTGGCATCATTCTTGGTGAAGGTAGGATACTGCTCAAGGTCAGGGTCATACCTGCTTGGGCTACATAATCAGAGAGCTCCTCTATGTCTCTTTTCATGTAGTCGTCGTTGACACCAGCGTGGACAATGATTGACCGTACTTGTACCTGCTGTTGAGAGACCTGAGTGCATGGCGGATTCTAGCACCCCAGGCAGCTTACTGTGACCTTCTCCTTACTCAGGTGTCTGGCATTGTGTTTGGCCTTAAGGGCTGTGACTGTTTGACACTCTGACTATGAGGTCTATGTGTTGCAGGTGTTGTGTTTGAGGTGGTAGTTGTTTGCGTGTCTGCTTTGGTGGCCTCTGCTGTTTTGGTAGATTTTGATCAGAGCCTCCAGTATGTCTTTGTGTACATATGTGTATGTTTTGAGGTTGTGATGGTACTATGTGAGACTGGGTCTATAGTGTATGTGGTGTCCTTCTCCTCCTGTCTGGTCTTGCCAGTCCTGTGTTGAGAGAGCTCAGCCTCCAGTTTGGCCAGTGCATCTCTCGCATGTATTTGTGTTTTGTGGGAGGAGGAGAGGCTGTCTGTGTACATGAGGCAGTTGTAACATTGCCTCAATATTCCCAGGTTCACCAGCTGAGCAGGAGGATCCCTCGACATGCTAGAAGGAATGGACAAAAACTTTTAAAAGAGTTTCGGGATGTGGGTGAGCAAGAAATGGGGTTTGCCTTTTTGGGGTACTATCTATACCAAGAGTGCTGTATCAAGGTGATAAGTGCTGTAGGAGCAAGTGCTAGGTATTACAGATAGAGTATAGTCTACTTGGAGTCAAGTAGAGATGATCTTTTTAGTTATAGGATACGCAGGTTAGATCAGTAGTATAGTTCAAGGAAGGTAGTTTTAAGGGAAAATTTGAAGAGTGGAATTTGGATGGCCCAAATAGTTTAAACTTTGCTTAACCGCGCTGCTAGTGTGTTGCAGGTGGCAACTCCGCTCTAATAATTTGCGCGCAATCCGCTGGCGTTTGCTGTGTTTTATACCAGGGGCTGGAAAAGCTGGAAAGCTGGCCCAAAACGACCAATAAACTACTAGTTTCTGGCTGAAACCTCACAACCTGGACCAAAGGCAGCTCAATGCTTCCCACTCCCACTGGTAAGCAAGGTAACTACCTTTCCCCAAATAAGGCAAGGAAACAGTACACAGGAACCACTAACAAAGCCCAGGACTCCGCAACTCTGACGCTGGTCTAACCTAACACCGTAGAGCAGGAAAACAAGAGATATATTTTTTTTTTTTTTTTTTTTTTAAATAGGCAGAAGCAGGTGCAGCAAACACTTAAACTGCTATAAATCAGCTATTACAGTTTGCACAGAAGAATTTCACAAATACAGTCAACGAATTAACAAACAAGGATTCCAAGTGCAATGTTTGAGTTTAAATGCAAAAACAGTTTAAAATGCACAGAAGCAGGCGAAATACAGTCGCTAGTTATTCAGAAGTGGAAAGCAACAAAAAAATACTTAGTAACAAGAAAGGTCGCTTTTTCAGCTCTCTGTAGCCTGGATTGCTCTGCTGGCCCACGTGGAGTCTGTGCTGAGCAGGTACAAGCTAGAAAACGCGCGTTTAGCGTGTTTTATACCAGGGGGCTGGAAAAAGCTGGAAAGCTGGCCCAAAACGACCAATAAACTACTAGTTTCTGGCTGAAACCTCACAACCTGGACCAAAGGCAGCTCAATGCTTCCCACTCCCACTGGTAAGCAAGGTAACTACCTTTCCCCAAATAAGGCAAGGAAACAGTACACAGGAACCACTAACAAAGCCCAGGAATCAGCAACTCTGACGCTGGACTAACCTAACACCGTAGAGCAGGAAAACAAGAGATATATTTTTTTTTTTTTTTTTTTTTAAATAGGCAGAAGCAGGTGCAGCAAACACTTAAACTGCTATAAATCAGCTATTACAGTTTGCACAGAAGAATTTACAAATACAGTCAACGATTAACAAACAAGGATTCCAAGTGCAATGTTTGAGTTTAAATGCAAAAACAGTTTAAAATGCACAGAGAAGCAGGCTAAATACAGTCGCTAGTTATTCAGAAGTGGAAAGCAACAAAAAAATACTTAGTAACAAGAAAGGTCGCTTTTTCAGCTCTCTGTAGCCTGGATTGCTCTGCTGGCCCACGTGGAGTCTGTGCTGAGCAGGTACAAGCTGAAAACGCGTTTAGCGTGTTTTATACCAGGGGCTGGAAAAGCTGGAAAGCTGGCCCAAAACGACCAATAAACTACTAGTTTCTGGCTGAAACCTCACAACCTGGACAAAAGGCAGCTCAATGCTTCCCACTCCCACTGGTAAGCAAGGTAACTACCTTTCCCAAATAAGGCAAGGAAACAGTACACAGGAACCACTAACAAAGCCCAGGAATCAGCAACTCTGACGCTGGACTAACCTAACACCGTAGAGCAGGAAAACAAGAGATATATTTTTTTTTTTTTTTTAAATAGGCAGAAGCAGGTGCAGCAAACACTTAAACTGCTATAAATCAGCTATTACAGTTTGCACAGAAGAATTTCGACAAATACAGTCAACGAATTAACAAACAAGGATTCCAAGTGCAATGTTTGAGTTTAAATGCAAAAAAACAGTTTAAAATGCAGAGAAGCAGGAAATACAGTCGCTAGTTATTCAGAAGTGGAAAGCAACAAAAATACTTAGTAACAAGAAAGGTCGCTTTTCAGCTCTCTGTAGCCTGGATTGCTCTGCTGGCCCACGTGGAGTCTGTGCTGAGCAGGTACAAGCTAGAAAACGCGCGTTTAGCGTGTTTTATACCAGGGGGCTGGAAAAAGCTGGAAAGCTGGCCCAAAACGACCAATAAACTACTAGTTTCTGGCTGAAACCTCACAACCTGGACCAAAAGGCAGCTCAATGCTTCCCACTCCCACTGGTAAGCAAGGTAACTACCTTTCCCCAAATAAGGCAAGGAAACAGTACACAGGAACCACTAACAAAGCCCAGGAATCAGCAACTCTGACGCTGGACTAACCTAACAATCAGAGAGCAGGAAAACAAGAGATATATTTTTTTTTTTTTTTTTTTTTAAATAGGCAGAAGCAGGTGCAGCAAACACTTAAACTGCTATAAATCAGCTATTACAGTTTGCACAGAAGAATTTACAAATACAGTCAAATTAACAAACAAGGATTCCAAGTGCAATGTTTGAGTTTAAATGCAAAAAAACAGTTTAAAATGCACAGAGAAGCAGGCGAAATACAGTCGCTAGTTATTCAGAAGTGGAAAGCAACAAAAAAATACTTAGTAACAAGAAAGGTCGCTTTTTCAGCTCTCTGTAGCCTGGATTGCTCTGCTGGCCCACGTGGAGTCTGTGCTGAGCAGGTACAAGCTAGAAAACGGGCGTTAGCGTGTTTTATACCAGGGGCTGGAAAAGCTGGAAAGCTGGCCCAAAACGACCAATAAACTACTAGTTTCTGGCTGAAACCTCACAACCTGGACCAAAAGGCAGCTCAATGCTTCCCACTCCCACTGGTAAGCAAGGTAACTACCTTTCCCCAAATAAGGCAAGGAAACAGTACACAGGAACCACTAACAAAGCCCAGGAATCAGCAACTCTGACGCTGGACTAACCTAACACCGTAGAGCAGGAAAACAAGAGATATATTTTTTTTTTTTTTTTTTTTTTTAAATAGGCAGAAGCAGGTGCAGCAAACACTTAAACTGCTATAAATCAGCTATTACAGTTTGCACAGAAGAATTTACAAATACAGTCAACGAATTAACAAACAAGGATTCCAAGTGCAATGTTTGAGTTAAATGCAAAAAACAGTTTAAAATGCACAGAGAAGCAGGCGAAATACAGTCGCTAGTTATTCAGAAGTGGAAAGCAACAAAAAATACTTAGTAACAAGAAAGGTCTTTTCAGCTCTCTGTAGCCTGGATTGCTCTGCTGGCCTGGAGTCTGTGCTGAGCAGGTACAAGCTAGCGTGTTTTATACCAGGGGCTGGAAAAGCTGGAAAGCTGGCCCAAAACGACCAATAAACTACTAGTTTCTGGCTGAAACCTCACAACCTGGACCAAAAGGCAGCTCAATGCTTCCCACTCCCACTGGTAAGCAAGGTAACTACCTTTCCCCCAAATAAGGCAAGGAAACAGTACACAGGAACCACTAACAAAGCCCAGGAATCAGCAACTCTGACGCTGGACTAACCTAACACCGTAGAGCAGGAAAACAAGAGATATATTTTTTTTTTTTTTTTTTTAAATAGGCAGAAGCAGGTGCAGCAAACACTTAAACTGCTATAAATCAGCTATTACAGTTTGCACAGAAGAATTTCGACAAATACAGTCAACGAATTAACAAACAAGGATTCCAAGTGCAATGTTTGAGTTTAAATGCAAAAAAACAGTTTAAAATGCACAGAGAAGCAGGCGAAATACAGTCGCTAGTTATTCAGAAGTGGAAAGCAACAAAAAAATACTTAGTAACAAGAAAGGTCGCTTTTTCAGCTCTCTGTAGCCTGGATTGCTCTGCTGGCCCACGTGGAGTCTGTGCTGAGCAGGTACAAGCTAGAAAACGCGCGTTTAGCGTGTTTTATACCAGGGGGCTGGAAAAAGCTGGAAAGCTGGCCCAAAACGACCAATAAACTACTAGTTTCTGGCTGAAACCTCACAACCTGGACCAAAAGGCAGCTCAATGCTTCCCACTCCCACTGGTAAGCAAGGTAACTACCTTTCCCCCAAATAAGGCAAGGAAACAGTACACAGGAACCACTAACAAAGCCCAGGAATCAGCAACTCTGACGCTGGACTAACCCAATAACGTGAGCAGGAAAACAAGAGATATATTTTTTTTTTTTTTTTTAAATAGGCAGAAGCAGGTGCAGCAAACACTTAAACTGCTATAAATCAGCTATTACAGTTTGCACAGAAGAATTTCGACAAATACAGTCAACGAATTAACAAACAAGGATTCCAAGTGCAATGTTTGAGTTTAAATGCAAAAAAACAGTTTAAAATGCACAGAGAAGCAGGCGAAATACAGTCGCTAGTTATTCAGAAGTGGAAAGCAACAAAAAAATACTTAGTAACAAGAAAGGTCGCTTTTTCAGCTCTCTGTAGCCTGGATTGCTCTGCTGGCCCACGTGGAGTCTGTGCTGAGCAGGTACAAGCTAGAAAACGCGCGTTTAGCGTGTTTTATACCAGGGGGCTGGAAAAAGCTGGAAAGCTGGCCCAAAACGACCAATAAACTACTAGTTTCTGGCTGAAACCTCACAACCTGGACCAAAGGCAGCTCAATGCTTCCTCCCACTGGTAAGCAAGGTAACTACCTTTCCCCCAAATAAGGCAAGGAAACAGTACACAGGAACCACTAACAAAGCCCAGGAATCAGCAACTCTGACGCTGGACTAACCTAACACCAGCAGGAAAACAAGAGATATATTTTTTTTTCTTTTTTTTTTAAATAGGCAGAAGCAGGTGCAGCAAACACTTAAACTGCTATAAATCAGCTATTACAGTTTGCACAGAAGAATTTCGACAAATACAGTCAACGAATTAACAAACAAGGATTCCAAGTGCAATGTTTGAGTTTAAATGCAAAAAAACAGTTTAAAATGCACAGAGAAGCAGGCGAAATACAGTCGCTAGTTATTCAGAAGTGGAAAGCAACAAAAAAATACTTAGTAACAAGAAAGGTCGCTTTTTCAGCTCTCTGTAGCCTGGATTGCTCTGCTGGCCCACGTGGAGTCTGTGCTGAGCAGGTGCAAGCTCGTTTAGCGTGTTTTATACCAGGGGGCTGGAAAAAGCTGGAAAGCTGGCCCAAAACGACCAATAAACTACTAGTTTCTGGCTGAAACCTCACAACCTGGACCAAAAGGCAGCTCAATGCTTCCCACTCCCACTGGTAAGCAAGGTAACTACCTTTCCCCCAAATAAGGCAAGGAAACAGTACACAGGAACCACTAACAAAGCCCAGGAATCAGCAACTCTGACGCTGGACTAACCTAACACCGGAAAACAAGAGATATATTTTCTTTTTTTTTTTTTTTTTAAATAGGCAGAAGCAGGTGCAGCAAACACTTAAACTGCTATAAATCAGCTATTACAGTTTGCACAGAAGAATTTCGACAAATACAGTCAAATTAACAAACAAGGATTCCAAGTGCAATGTTTGAGTTTAAATGCAAAAAAACAGTTTAAAATGCACAGAGAAGCAGGCGAAATACAGTCGCTAGTTATTCAGAAGTGGAAAGCAACAAAAATACTTAGTAACAAGAAAGGTCGCTTTTCAGCTCTCTGTAGCCTGGATTGCTCTGCTGGCCCACGTGGAGTCTGTGCTGAGCAGGTCGTTTAGCGTGTTTTATACCAGGGCTGGAAAGCTGGAAAGCTGGCCCAAAACGACCAATAAACTACTAGTTTCTGGCTGAAACCTCACAACCTGGACCAAAAGGCAGCTCAATGCTTCCCACTCCCACTGGTAAGCAAGGTAACTACCTTTCCCCCAAATAAGGCAAGGAAACAGTACACAGGAACCACTAACAAAGCCCAGGAATCAGCAACTCTGACGCTGGACTAACCTAACACCGTAGAGCAGGAAAACAAGAGATATATTTTTTTTTTTTTTTTTTTAAATAGGCAGAAGCAGGTGCAGCAAACACTTAAACTGCTATAAATCAGCTATTACAGTTTGCACAGAAGAATTTCGACAAATACAGTCAACGAATTAACAAACAAGGATTCCAAGTGCAATGTTTGAGTTTAAATGCAAAAAAACAGTTTAAAATGCACAGAGAAGCAGGCGAAATACAGTCGCTAGTTATTCAGAAGTGGAAAGCAACAAAAAATACTTAGTAACAAGAAAGGTCGCTTTTCAGCTCTCTGTAGCCTGGATTGCTCTGCTGGCCCACGTGGAGTCTGTGCTGAGCAGGTACAAGCTAGCGTGTTTTATACCAGGGCTGGAAAAGCTGGAAAGCTAACGACCAATAAACTACTAGTTTCTGGCTGAAACCTCACAACCTGGACCAAAGGCAGCTCAATGCTTCCCACTCCCACTGGTAAGCAAGGTAACTACCTTTCCCCCAAATAAGGCAAGGAAACAGTACACAGGAACCACTAACAAAGCCCAGGAATCAGCAACTCTGACGCTGGACTAACCTAACAATCAGAGCAGGAAAACAAGAGATATATTTTTTTTTCTTTTTTTTTTTTTTTAAATAGGCAGAAGCAGGTGCAGCAAACACTTAAACTGCTATAAATCAGCTATTACAGTTTGCACAGAAGAATTTCGACAAATACAGTCAACGAATTAACAAACAAGGATTCCAAGTGCAATGTTTGAGTTTAAATGCAAAAAAACAGTTTAAAATGCACAGAGAAGCAGGCGAAATACAGTCGCTAGTTATTCAGAAGTGGAAAGCAACAAAAAAATACTTAGTAACAAGAAAGGTCGCTTTTTCAGCTCTCTGTAGCCTGGATTGCTCTGCTGGCCCACGTGGAGTCTGTGCTGAGCAGGTACAAGCTAGTAGCGTGTTTTATACCAGGGGGCTGGAAAAAGCTGGAAAGCTGGCCCAAAACGACCAATAAACTACTAGTTTCTGGCTGAAACCTCACAACCTGGACCAAAAGGCAGCTCAATGCTTCCCACTCCCACTGGTAAGCAAGGTAACTACCTTTCCCCCAAATAAGGCAAGGAAACAGTACACAGGAACCACTAACAAAGCCCAGGAATCAGCAACTCTGACGCTGGACTAACCTAACACCGTAGAGCAGGAAAACAAGAGATATATTTTTTTTTTTTTTTTTTAAATAGGCAGAAGCAGGTGCAGCAAACACTTAAACTGCTATAAATCAGCTATTACAGTTTGCACAGAAGAATTTACAAATACAGTCAACGAATTAACAAACAAGGATTCCAAGTGCAATGTTTGAGTTTAAATGCAAAAAAACAGTTTAAAATGCACAGAGAAGCAGGCGAAATACAGTCGCTAGTTATTCAGAAGTGGAAAGCAACAAAAAAATACTTAGTAACAAGAAAGGTCGCTTTTCAGCTCTCTGTAGCCTGGATTGCTCTGCTGGCCCACGTGGAGTCTGTGCTGAGCAGGTACAAGCTGTTTTATACCAGGGGGCTGGAAAAAGCTGGAAAGCTGGCCCAAAACGACCAATAAACTACTAGTTTCTGGCTGAAACCTCACAACCTGGACCAAAAGGCAGCTCAATGCTTCCCACTCCCACTGGTAAGCAAGGTAACTACCTTTCCCCAAATAAGGCAAGGAAACAGTACACAGGAACCACTAACAAAGCCCAGGAATCAGCAACTCTGACGCTGGACTAACCTAACACCGTGAGAGCAAAACAAGAGATATATTTTTTTTTTTTTTTTTTTAAATAGGCAGAAGCAGGTGCAGCAAACACTTAAACTGCTATAAATCAGCTATTACAGTTTGCACAGAAGAATTTACAAATACAGTCAACGAATTAACAAACAAGGATTCCAAGTGCAATGTTTGAGTTTAAATGCAAAAAAACAGTTTAAAATGCACAGAGAAGCAGGCGAAATACAGTCGCTAGTTATTCAGAAGTGGAAAGCAACAAAAAAATACTTAGTAACAAGAAAGGTCGCTTTTTCAGCTCTCTGTAGCCTGGATTGCTCTGCTGGCCCACGTGGAGTCTGTGCTGAATATTCCAACAAGGAGTATGATACACTCATAACAGTGCCTGATTTTTGAGAGACTTGAGTGCACGTTTGTGAGGGATACTGGCACCGTATCAGACAGCTGACCATGACCTTTTCCTTCTCCAACCAGGTGAGTGGGGTGTCCATGTGTCTCAGAATGGAGTCGCCTATGACTAAAACATGCTTGATTATACCCGGAGAACAGATTTGGATATGACATCTGTCCATAATTTCCACTGAATGTCAGAGTGCTGCTTCCTGTTTTTTCTTTAGTGTTTTCTAATTAATCTGAGATGATACACAGCTCCACAGACAATTGAAGCAATGTTGTCTAAAATGCCCAAATTGGTATTTTGGTTAGTGGCAATTTCCAGTGATCCTGCATATCATTTTCTAAGTATTTATAGCAGTGCACAAAATGCATTTAGTCTGATGCCTTAGAACAGAATACTTGCTGGGGTACAGTCTTTTGACACAGACATTTGGCTGATTTGTTATCTGTTTCCTGTTAAGAATTTGCATTTAAAGACCCAATAATCAGATTTTAAAGCATTTACTGAACTTACCATTTACCCCTTAGCATTTAATGATAATATTGCTGCATATGCAAATTTGTCAAGAGGTGTTAGCTCTCCTTGAACCCCTGACTGTGCTAAATGCTGTGAAGAGAAGAAAACAAAAGGAGTCTTCATTCATTGTAAGCATTGCTAGGGCTTTCTTCAGACACCCATCCAGACTAAGACATATGCATATATGATGATCAGATGCATGGGAACATAATTTCCCACAGTTTGCCCCCTGCAGGGTTGAGCATGTTTGACTCTACAGCATAAGTGCATGCCATGCTTTGAGCCATTACTGTGTGTGTGTGTAATTATATGTGGCGAGAGATAGGGAGATCTCTGCCCATGCACCTCACTAGTTTATATTCTTACTCAGCTAACCTTCTGTTCAGACTATGCATGTATACCTTTCAATGCCAGTTCTGTTCCATTCATATGCTTAGCATATTTCTTATTAGCTTTTTTGTTTGTTCATAGAAGACTGTACATCCATATCCCTCAGTATCATGGCTGTCATATTTAACAAATGTGGAGATGAGTAGAATATCAGGAAATTAGAGAAACATTATGATAAGACAGCTGTTCCTCAGAAAGAAATGGGTATGCACCAAGTTAACATAGTAATGTCTTGTTGACATAATTGGGGTTAATTCTAAAGTCACTAGTAATAAAACACACCTAAATAATCAAGTAGGTTCTAAAACATGCTTCCAAAAAATAAATTGAAATTGTTTAAATAAATCTTTCTACTACAGGCAAACTAATTAAATAAATATATAATTCTTACTGCAGGCAGAGGGGAAGAAATTTAGACTGGAATTCCCCTCATTTCAATTATGAGCTGTCAATTGGAGTGACAGTTTTAATACCTCTACAGTAGTGTGTGTGTGTGGGGGGGGGGACTGTCAATTTATCTTGGACTACAAAAGATAACCTAGAACACATGCCTCTGATATAGCTACTTCTCTGGCTACAGCTGGATAACATCAAAGTATAGTGTAAAACAAGCTCTGAGCAAAACATAAAGGTGATTAGCAACAGAAAAGAAGCAGCCCTCTGGCAGAAGGAATACAAAATGGCAGTGAGTCACACATATCCCATTATATGTCAATGACATGGGAATTCACAGTTACTTCATTATGTCTGGCATGAGTAATAGAAAGAAGACATGAAATGCTTTATAGGAAAGAGAAAGGGTAAACGCAGAAAAAGATCATGTTGATATATGAAGCCCCATCGGTAGCCATGTTGGAGTAAATATGCTAAAATTACAAATAAAGCACTTAGAGTGATTTTGAAGTGTTAAAATAGGTCTGGAAACAAAGTTAGACTGAAAAAAAAAACATTTTCTTAATTTCTAGGGTGGAGTTTTCCTTTAAATACTGCTTGTATAAACTTTGAAAGTTGTTATAATAACAGGATTTGTTAGTGTGCATTTTCTGAAGGATATGAAGTTTGAAATTCAAATGCATGGTATTATTTAGTGACTTCAATCCTCAGTGATTTGTCAGAAAACAAAAAATTTGGACATTCTGTGAAAATCTGGAAAGTTAAGAGGAATGGACAATCTCTTTCTCCTGCAACAGGCAAAGCATCATCCCAATAAAAAGTATGAAAGTCATGTCTGGAGTTGTTGATTGCTTCAGATGACAGCACTGCAAACATTAAAAGACATAAAAACATACGAAGACATTAGATATGATGCATCTGCTATATTATTGTAGCTGTAATTACAGAGCTGACCTTAACTTCTTATCTCTTTCCCACACCCTCTTAAACCCATTAATTTTCAAATGTGGCACCTTTACTTTTGTTAGATAATTCCATCTGTTGACCACCCTTTCCATAAATAAAAACTTCTTGATATCATTCCTGTAACAGTTTACTATCACCCACCTCTAATGAGCCATTTTATGTACAACTTTTCATTTGTTTCAGACACAGTTTGCTTTGTCATACAACACATATGTTTTTAATAAGTACAAGTAAAGAAGTTAATTCTAGTCCATTGCACTTCATTGTTTGCTGCAAATTTTTTTTTTTAATGCTGTAAGGAATCACTTTTGATGTACTAACAAGTTAAAACCCAACAATTTGCATAGTAGTATACATGCACATTTTGCATTTTCTGTAATATGCTTATGATCTTTCATAACTCCACTACACACATTTTATTTACATTTATCTACACTGTTCTATTAATTAACACAACTACACTTATTTGTTTGCTGATCAGCTACATCAACATTCTCTACACATTTATTTAAAATGATTATTTAAATACAATGTTTTAATTAAGGATAACATTGATTTCATTGTATATGGTGTCTTGCCCCCTGCTAATAATTTCATTTTAAGTATTTATCTGATCATTTTTATTTACCACTTGTTTCTTTATACTGTCCAGATATTTGGTATGGTAATAATTTTTAACAGACATATGTTTACTTGATGTTTTTAGCAATTTATATATTCCATGTGTATCTACTGAATTTTTCGAAAGTCCTCTCTATGCAGCTATTTGTCTTATCATTCCATACTTAATGCAGGACACGGTTATATCATTTCATTTATTTATATATTTATTTATTTGTTTATTTATCAATTTATTTTTTTACTTTCCACTATGGCAAACTGCCATCAACTATTTCTTGGAGCCCCTACTCAGTCATAAAGTCAGCCTTCCTTAACATCTTTGGACATGGGCCCCAAGTGAGGTGCATGGATTCATATGTTTTATGAATAAGTTCTGGTCCTGTTGTCCAGTGACGATCTTGATGCCCTGGATCCCATGTAATAACTTCTAGATGCCCATGTAGTCACTCAGTTCTTTCTTGAAAGTATGAACTGAAGGTATGACTTTGTTGTGAGGGGGGGCTTATTTCTTAGGTATAGGAGTCTTTGAGATATGAAGATGTCATGATTTGTGATTCATTTGATATCACAATTCTCTTTGGGTGCATGACATTTTATTTTCAGGTGACTAGGAGACACTATACTAGGCACAGATTTTCAAGTAATAAGACTGCCTTTTGGTGTGTGTTAGGTGTGAATAAATAAGCTTTCATAGTCACAAATCAGTGAAAAAAGGCTCATTTTCGCAAAATCCAGAAATGAGCTCTGAGGCACAAACATACTTGTTTGTTTTCAGTTTGATTAAAAAAGTCTGTCTTGTGTGGTTTCTGACTCTTTTGTCATAGCTTTTCATATTGAACAGGTTTTATTTGTGCATCAGATGTTGCTACAGTGTCCTTTCTTGTTGTTTATAGTAAAGTTCTGCATGGTAGTACGTTGACACTCCAAAGGGTAGAGGAGGAGTATTCACTCATTTGGGAGATATGCACTGTGTAGTGAAAGTTTTATTATGAACTCTGAAAAGAGGCCTCAGACATGGCCTTCTGCATGTAGGCAGTTGATTGAATGGATAGGAAATGTTTACTGACAATTGCATATTTTTCATTATACTAATTTTTCTTTGCAGGTATTGTTTTGATTTTCTGTTCAGTATGCCATTGACAAGAAAAAGGATAAAATAATTCTTTAATAGCATGGTATTACATTTTTTGATGCAAAGTTATAAATGCAACATGACCTAGACTGGAGCAACTAAAGTGTAAACTCATTCATGCTGTACTTAAACCTTTAAAACTAGAACAGAAATCTTAATATGTGTAATTAATGAAACATGATATATGGAATTCCTGAAAGAGTCATTATGAAATCTCAAAGGGAGACTGAGCTATGGGCCTTTCTGCATATGTAGTTGATCCTTTGCTTCAGTGGAGCTCACTGACAGAATATGTGTGCAGTAAGCGTTCAAAATTAAATATGTATTCTTTAAATAACAAGTAAGAAAACCCAGCATATATCCAAACTAAAGTATTAGACTGCAGCACTAGAATTTCTAGGCTGTAGAACATAATCATTATATTTCTATGAATTGTTCTAATTCAAAAATAGCTAATCTGTGCTGAAGTTATGTAATGGAAATCTTACATATATTATTCAGAGCTAGCTTAATTTAAGTGTGTTGTTTTGTTGCAGACAAATCTTCAACAAAGATACTTTGTTTCATATAACTATTGTTGCTGAAAATTTAGCTCATTAGCATTTGGGAAGTAGAAAAAAGAGATCAGGTTATCAGAAAGGGTAGATTAACAAAATGAAAAAAAAAGAATGTCATCAACATTAAACGGTTGTTGCAGTGCCTGCTGGGTCTTGCCCGCTACTTTGTATAGTATTTTAACAGGCAGTATCACTTTTACCAGTAAATGACTAATTTAGGCTTGAGATAGTAGGGGAACTGCAATTATGGAATATCTCCCCTGACCAAGACAAATGGTGCCTTCCCTGATCTATGTTGGGGATCTTGGTCAATTAACAAATGTTACAGCTGTATTGTGCACCTCATTCCTGGCCATATTAAGATAAAGATCTGTCTGTTGCAGCCCACATCTTACAATTTCACCTACTTTCCTGTCTACTCAATCTATTATTCCCCGACTTTCATCTGAAAATACTAAACTAATATCACTCAGAATCAAATGGCTAAAGATTGCCCTGCAAAGCATGAACAGCAATACCAATAAATGGGTTATACTAGAATTAGAGCTCCTTCAGAAAGATCCATATGCTATAGTTATTACATAGTCCTGGCTAAGACAAGATGTCTATCTAGTTCAATTTTAAATTTAGGATTTATTATCTAAATACTATAACAAAACTGAATGTTGTACAAAATTAAAGTCAAGATAAATGAGTTAAGATGGCATTGGTATAATTGGCAAACTAACTTTTGATCAACATATATTGGGTCAAACTTCAAAATCTCATACACAAATGGTTGGACATGCAAGTCATCAGTCATTCAAAAAAATGACTGGAAGAACATGGAGGTAATAGTAAAGAAGAAAAGTGATATAAATACCTCATTAGTACCTTGGCTACCAACTGGAATAAATATTAGAAAATAATTAATTAAATAAATAAATAAATAATTTATTTCACATTAGTTAACAGGGCTGGCCCAGCTGAGTTACAAAAAAGACATTTTCAGTGGAGACCTGAGGAGAAGCAATAAAAAGAAACATTATACATAAGATAAAACAGTACAAACTGAAATGCTGTAGGAAGGAGTAATACAGTAAAATAAATGTAGAAGGAGTAATACAAAATAAATAAATGGAGCAATAACAGAAGCAAAATACTGCAATGTACAACAACAAAGTACTTACCACAGAAGTACAAAACAAAGTCCCTTTACCACCATTGTGCACATTTTATCGAATGGTCCCTGGTTCCACAAAATAACTAAAAATGCCCCACAACCAAAAAAAAAACAAGCTCTGCAGGACTGAAACCGCTGATGGCAGTTCCCAGCATCTGCTGACACCACTAAACACAGCAGCTGTGAAAGTGTGAGAGAGGGAGTCAGTACAATCACTGTGCCAAAACTGCCAAAGCTGTACAAGATGAATAAACCATGTAACCACATTCACTATATCAAATTATAAATTACAGCAAAATCAAAACCAAGCAAACTAAAACCCAGCAGATAAATGCTTCATAAATGACCAGTTTGGCATATGAAAAAAATCATTTCCACACAAAAGTTTGACAGAGTCTATATCCCCAGGCATCCTTGCCCTTTGTTACATCTATTCTTGTCTTCCCACGCCACAAATTCCTCTCAGCCACAGCTATAGTTAATAATAAAAAGTCAGTTCATGTACCCCAGTGCCATTGCACAGAGGACTAAAGCCTGACTGTGACCTATGCAATCTGTGTTTGATTACTGGCCCAAGTGCTGATGAGTGCAGGGTACATAAACTGGAAGGGAGCAGCCATTTTCAAATGACCTACCTGGCTTGTCAAATTAGGTAATTCCTAAAGGAAATGCAAGGTATTGCACCCACAGACCATGATTAGCATGGATATGGAGGCACAGATGCCGATTACAACCTTCAACTTGGGATGCAATAGGCTCTATCGCAGGATGGACAGCACCTGACTCTCACCCCTGTGGAAAAATGAATGGAAGAAAAGGGTTGAAAAAAGGAAAGCTATTTGACAGGACAGAAAAAAAAAACAGAAAATGTATTCAGCACCCAAGCAACTGAACAAATTCTAAATCAAATAATGTCTCTCATTAGCACAATGTCAGAATGATAACCCACCAAAATAGATTACACGCATACTCAAAATATTAATAAACAAACATAAACCAAAACAAAATAATTGTTAAATTGAGCCAGTTTTTTACCTAAGCAGCCATTTGCCATCCTCTTCAGACCACACAAATACAATTACATTAGGCACAGCTATTTTAATTTCTTTGCCAATAGACCAGAGGAAGAGACTGGGGGTGGACCCTTGCTAACAAAAAAAAAAAAGAATGAAAAAGAAATAAAATTATCAAAAAAAAAATATGAGAAACCCTAGCACTGGTTCCTAGGTGGTAAAGATAATAATTGTATAATGTACTAAGGTACTTATTGCGGTGACCTATATCCATCTTCCTACTTTTCTAAAATACTTAAAGATGTACTGTAAGAAATGCCACATGGCAGTACAAAATATAAACATAAAGCAGCTGGGGACTTAAATCTGAATAGGGCAGGCCATACAACAAAATCACATAAGATATAGTTGTGAGCTTAGCTTCCTTTCAAGCAGTAGACCAAGGTTTGCCTTTAGCCAGTGTAGGAGCACGATTATCATTGGTAGTGGTTCAGCAAACAGCACATTTGCTATTTTTTCTCCCAATCACCTTTATTGAATTATCACTTGTGACATAGGCAAGTTTACATTCATATGAATGCAATCAAACTATATTAACATTGATTAAAAAGTCCAAAGAACGCCAAAGGCAACAAACTATTCCTCAGATCCAGAAGGAACAAGCAGCAGAAGCAATAATACGTCCTTTATTTAGACAACAGCTCTCCAACAAATAAAAAAGCAGTATGCAGAAAGTGTAACTTGAAAATGAATTAAGCGCTTTCATCCACCATCATGTGGACTTCTTCAGAATCAATTAATCAATTATTACAGCACAATTTATACCCATTTTGGTGCCAATTCAAATTGATTTTTTTAAAAAGACAAATGTGAAAAATCATATAAGACATCATATTAAAAAATTTTAAGCACAACAATATGTACATTAAACTATGCTTAACTAAAATACTTAGTTAAAATCTACATTACATACTTCCTATAGTTTACATCTTGTGCATAACTTTATCAATATAAAATCTAATACTACACTTCATTATTATATGCATTTCATTTCTTAATTTACATATAATTCTCCCTATGCCTAAGGTAAAATAAATGAGATCTATTAACTAATACTAAATAGAGAGTATATATAATACTATACTCATAATATTAAAAAAAAAATTATTAAAAATTATTTATAAAATATATAACTCCCACACTAATGATAGAGGCTTTCAAATCAAGTATTAAATGTATCCCTTTTAAAAATTATTTTATACGCAACTCATGATCACCAATAATGCGTATTTAACACCTGCAATCATTAATAAAATTCATC
The DNA here is from genome assembly GCF_019279795.1 of Protopterus annectens. Lineage (NCBI taxonomy): Eukaryota > Metazoa > Chordata > Ceratodontiformes > Protopteridae > Protopterus > Protopterus annectens. Next base: position 1,904,459,871 of record NC_056729.1, read on the forward strand.
CCAACTCGTCTCCTCTGTGTCCATTTTGTAAGGATCAAGTAGCCGATTATATATCACATTTTCTGGAGTTGCAAATGTGTGTACAGACTATGGTGTGCCCTTAAAGTTATTCTGGAGAAAATGGGATACGAAAAATCAACACTTTCTTGGCAATTTGCTTTATTACATATCCCTCCTGATAATATTCCTAAAGCTCAGCTCAAGGTGGTGATTTCAGTTGTCTTATTTATCAAATATTATATCTCATTGCATTGGAATTGCCAAGCCGCACTAACATGGGAAGGTCTAAAGGAATTGGTAATTAGGCATATTAGGGCACAAAAGTATCTCTTTTTTATAAAGGTAATTACAAGTTCTGTTCTGAAAATTTTTGGAATGTATTCTTTGATTGTCTTTTAACCTGAAACACTTTTCATGTTTGTATTATATCTCTTTAATTTATTATCTGTTGTATATATTGTGAATTATATGGGCATTGTATAGTTGTATATAGTTTTTGTTGATGTTTGTACAGTGTTCTTCTGTGGTTTGTATTGTTTGTCTATAGATAATAAAATAAAAAGATTTTCAAAAAAAAAAAATATTTATAAAATATAATGATAAAAATCACTGTGTACACAATACTATTAAACAATATAATTCTCACTGTTTCCTAAATCCATATGTCATGCAATATGTTTAGCGTAGTAATACTAAAAATCATGCCATAGCCTATGTAAATGTAAAGATTTATTACCCATAATAATTCCAAAATATAGCAATATAAGCATTATAAATTAAAAAAAATATAATATATACAATTAATAGTCTTTGTCCATTATAAATTTATAAAAATGGTTTTAATGAAATGTAATCATTGCATCCAGGAAAATTTGATGCATCTGTTAAAAGTTGCCACTTGGCCTCCCTCTCAATTAATAGTGCTTTCATGTTACCCCCTCTCATGTCCATCATAACCATCTCCAATATAGCAAATCTAAAATGATGTGTATTGTCTGTATTGTATATATGCCTAACTAGAGCATTAGTATTATCTCCCTTCTTTATGGCATATAAATGCTCATATATCCTTTTCTTTAACATACGTTCTGTTTTCCCTATGTAAAAGCATGAGCATATGCCACATTTCGCCATATATACTACATTCTTTGTATTACAATTACCTTTTTTAAACATTATTTTAGTTCTATTTATATTTTCCAAGACTAATCTATCCCCTTCATAAATTACTGGACAGTATACACATCTGCCGCATTTTCGCATGCCCCCTTGATGTAAGGTTTTCTCTTTCTCTCTTTGAGGTATTTCCAATATATGTTTTAAATTCAAACCCATTTTGTACACAAATCTTGGAGCATCACCAACTATTTCCCTCAAATTGTGGTCCATAGTAAAAATATTCCAATATTTTGTCAATATGTCCTTTATATGTGTAATTTGAGGTGAATATTCCATAATACAAGCTCTTTTATAATCCTTCCCTTCCTCTTTAACTACCTCTTTCTTCATTGGCCTACCCAGAACGGGTGTATATTTCTTACCCCACCCCTTTATAACATAGCTTTTTACTTCCTTAATTAAGCTAGGAGAGTATCCTCTATTCAAAAATAACCTACTAATAAATTCAATTTCTTCCAACATGGCACTATAATTTGATGTCATTCTCGCTGCTCAAATGCACTGTCCTTTAAAAATGCTTTTTTTGTTTTAAATGGATGGTTGCTTGTAAATTCCAAATAGTTATTAGAGAAGGTATTTTTTTCTATATATGCGTGATTCAAAACCATTCTTATTGCTAGATATGTGTGTATCCAGGTATGACAGTCCTTTATCATTAAAATGATATGTAAATTTCAAAAACTGACTGGTATTATTTAGATACTGTATAAATTCATCAGTCATCTCTACTTGTCCTTCCCATAGAATAAAAATATTGTCAAGGAATCTAGAATAAAATCTAATGTATTTAAAATACTGACTCTTAAACACTTTTTCCATTTCCCAGTCAAGCAATGGTTAAGGTGTTTGCCTTACAAACACAAGGCGCATGGTTTGAGTCTCACAAGGGATAATTGGCTAGGCTTAAAATGGCTCGCAAGGGCAGTTAGCTTAGTACTAACCTATGAACCTATGAACCTATAAATTAGCATATATTGGGGCGCATGCTGTTCCCATGGCAACTCCCTGTGTTTGTCTATAAAATTCCCCTTCAAAAAATATATAATTATAATCTAATATGATGCTCATTAACTCCATCACAACTGATGATTGTTCCCAGTCCAAGTTTGAAAATTGTTTAATGCTATTATAAAAGCTGTCCATGCCCTGTTCTTTGGGGATGCAGGGACATAAATCAATAACATCTATGGTTATGTAGATTAAATTTTCCTTCCATAACTCAGAGGTTAAATTCCCCAAGAACATCCATGAATCCTTTATTAAGTGAGGGATTTTACTATAAATGTGTTTTAACCAAGTGTCAATAACTACACTCATAGGGAATGTTTTGGAATGACTCCCTGCTATAATGGGTCTAAAAGGGGGGTCCAAATAATTTTTATGTACTTTTGGCACTCCTATTATGGTAGCTAATATAGGGTTTTCTACTGCCATATAATTGTATAGGTCCATACTTATTCTCCCTTCTAACAGCATGTCTTCTAAGAACATGTCTATTCTTCTATACCCTATATTTATTTCGTTCATGGATACCGTAATATAGTTACCCAAATTCACTAGTATGTTGTACATTTTGTTGACATAATCTTCTTGATTATATATAACTATCCCTGCCCCCTTGTCTGGTTTCATTATTCGTATTGAATGATCAGAGGTTATTCGTTGCAAAAGATCTATCTCTTCCTTATTCAAATTATTGCTGTATGTCATACTTTTTTTTATTTTTGACTTTATTATCCTTTCCCCTTACATAATTCTTTATTGCATATAAGTCACGGGTCACCAGTTTCTCATACAAATTCACATGTGGGTTACTTGGAGGAATAAATTTACTTTTTTTCTTCAACTTATCCATTTCCTTCCTCATTGGTGTATTTTTAAAATAAATAGCTAGATTCAATTTCCTGAGATATTTCTTCAACTCAATAATACTATCTACTATTCTGAAGTTATTACTAGGAACAAATTTCATACCCTTCGAGAATAGTGTAAAAAATTCATTACTGATTTCCATTTCGGTATAATTATAAATATTAAATTCATTTTTTTCATGTATAATTCTATCAGTACTAGCTTCTTTTACATAACCTATATTATCAGTAACTCGTTCATCTTGATTTTCACTATTCACCCTAAATGGTGTTGCTTTTAATAATGGTTCCTTGTTGTTCGAGGGTACAGGTACCATTCCTGCCTGTCTCTTCCTTCGTTTGTTCTCCAATCCCATTTTCTCTGCCAATTCCTTCTTATAGCTGGTTCCCTTCCCCCAGGAAAATGTTTTCCTCCATTGTATACATCAAATCCATACTCCCTACTGTCATAATTTTCTTCCATTGCATACCTATTGGATTTTACAATTTTCCATTGATAAACCTTTCCATTCTTATAATCATATATATCTCTAGCTAACTTTTTATGCTCCCTTGCTATAATATTTTCTGCTTTGCGATCAGCTTCCTTAAATTGTTTCTGATACAGATTTTCCCACTGTTCAAATACTAAATCCGCACATATAGTTTTATTCAATTTTTCCACCTTATCTATATATTTGCACAGTTTCTCATCGTTCTTCTTAATTAATAACTTAATAAATTCAAATCCAAAATTGACAAAAAGTACACCAAACTCCTTACAATTCTGCTCATCCATGTCTACACCCATTGGTTGCTTAAAAAAACTAAGACCCTTAGGCACCAGCTTTAAAGTCAAACATTGATTCAAATAAGCATTATCAATTTTTATACCTCTGATAACATTTAAATATTTGCCCATAGTATAAATTAAATCCTGCAAGGATCCATTACTTTTGTCATCCTTCACAAAAACACTATTTTTTTCGTTGCAGTTCATTTTATCAAAACATATGTCAACTGTAATGAAATTGTCCAGTCTATTGCTACGTCCCATCATAGCTTTTGCATTACCCATATTGTTATTAATGGTAGTTCTAGTTCTCGGGCTAGAACTCAAAAGTGCAGTACCTTTTTGTGAAGAGTTATGGGCTGCCGTAGTAGAAGCATATGTTTTCCCTGCCATATATCATTTGGGTTTAGTTCCTGTTCATTCTGATTCATCGTCGACATTGTAAAGTGAAAAGTCAAAAGTGAAATCCTTGTCAGTAAACCTGCTGTTATCTGGAATACGTTGTTTAATATCCAGTAAATTCCTTTGAGTCGATGCATTAATTAACTGTTTTTGTCCATTAGGTATCTCTAAATCTAGTTCACTCTAACTGGATGGTATACGGAAGGCGTCTTGCGTAACTACTTCCGCACGCTTTGCCTCTTGTTGCGATAACATTTGAAGTAGTCTGGTTACCTCACCTTTAAGCGTGGTAACTTCCGAACGGAGCTGTAAAATGTCTTCAGATTCATCTGGCGTACGCTTCCCTGTAACACATTCCCCCTGGATATCCATACTGAATAAAAAGTCCAAAGAACGCCAAAAGCAACAAAATATTCCTCAGATCCAGAAGGAACAAGCAGAAGAAGCAATAATACGTCCTTTATTTAGACTACAGCTCTCCAACAAATAAAAAAGCAGTATGCAGAAAGTGTAACTTGAAAATGAATTAAGCGCTTTCATCCACCATCATGTGGACTTCTTCAGAATCAATTAATCAATTATTACAGCACTATTTATACCCATTTTGGCGCCAATTCAAATTGATTTTTTTAAAAAGACAAATGTGAGAAATCGTATAAGACATCATATTAAAAACCTGCTGTTATCTGGAATACGTTGTTATTATCCAGTAAATTCCTTTGAGTCGATGCATTAATTAAACTATGCTTAACTAAAATACTTAGTTAAAATCTACATTACATACTTCCTATTCACAGTGAACAGTATTCTCTGTTTCTAGAAAGTATGCTCGTGATCAAATTTACCAGAGCTGTGACTAAAAGTGTTCAGTTTGATCGGTATAAAATCTAATACTACACTTCATTATTATATGCATTTCATTATATGCCCGAGACCAAATGACTGAAATTTTATTTGACCGACACTTCACTTGCCTGACACTTCATTTGACTGACAAGTATTATTGGCAAGTAAATGGAATATGTCCCCTTCCCCACTGTAGTGTGACCCTGGAGTTAGAATATATAGTTAGGGGGGTGTGGGAGGTGAAGCCCCCCACTTATTTCATATTATATTGTTTGGTTTTGCTTTTGTATTGCTTAGTAAAACAAAAGTGGGGGGGCTTCACCCACCACACCCACCATTTTGGGGGGATTTGCCCCCCACACACCCCTAACTATATATTCTAACTCCATGGTTGCACTACAGTGGGGAAGGGGACATATTCCATTTACTTGCCAATAATACTTGTCAGTCAAATGAAGTGTCGGGCAAATGAAGTGTCGGTCAAATGAAATTTCAGTCAAATGGGGTCGGGCAAATGGGTGTCAGTCAATTGGAAGTTAGGGCAAATGAAGTAGACCCATATATGTATGTATATATATATATATATATATATATATATATATATATATATATATACATATATATATATATATATATATATATATATATATATATATATAGATATGCTAATTTATTTCGCTTTCTTTATTTGTTTATCAGAATAATGCACCGATCAAACTGAACACTTTTAGTCACAGCTCTGGTAAATTTGATCACGAGCATACTTTCTAGAAACAGAGAATACTGTTCACTGTGAATAGAGAAACTATACAAAATCTGTCAATACTGATATTGTAAGTAATACAAAAATACCAACTAAACTAAAACTTTAAAGTGTAGTTCAGGGAAGTGAGATTACTGCTGTTTCCTTTCCTGGATCTGTACCAGAATGGGTAATAACCATGTGTTCAGCTTTTTGAGTTCCAGATTTATATATTTATTTAATTTCCATTTTTGTAAATGTTTCTGATTACAGGTGACCTGCTCCTTAATGCAGTACAAGTTTTCAATTTCTATAGCTTTTGTACTTATGGCATGCATTCCCATATGGAAGTAAACTACTTTAACTAACACAGTAATCCAGGTTCTTTAGGACTGTTTACAGACTTTCATCATTACATTCTAGCTTTATAAAATATTAATTTTCTTTTTATATATGCATTTTTGTTTCTGTTATTGATTTACTGTTGTTTGAAGATCAAAAATGCTGTTATTGCATTTTCTTTAACTCCACTTAAAACACTAAGAATTGGCTAAAGAGCTGTTTGCCTTTTTTATTTTTAAGGCATACTGCACGTCAGGGAACTAAATAACAAATTTTTAAAGGGAGAACTAGTTATGTTTTATACTTTAATGAAATGGATTAGTATTTTTTGTGAGGGTTTGAGTGCAAGATATTTCCTCAGATTATTGTATGATTTGCAGTGGTTACACTGATTGGTCATCCATTTAGCATGCAGTGCTTTTGAGTATTTATGAACCTTTATTCCCAAAGCTTTTCCTTTGATAATAATTTTGCCTAATATTTCCATGAAATTATCTATTTGTATTTATCGTAAACTATCCATTAAAATAAGACATAACATACCTCAACTTTCTTTTGAAACCACATCAAAGGGGACATAGCAAATCATACCTACAGGAACATTATACAATTCTACACGGCTAAATTTCTCAGATGTGAAATTACAGAATTATCAGAGTTTTACAAAGACAGAAACACGTAATACTTCCTCATAACTGCAACAAGAAAACCAAGAATTGCCTTTATACTATACTTTTATTCCTCATATACAACAACTCAAATATAAAGATCATCTGCTGTGCTTCTAAAAGTGTTATGAATGTTTGTTGTATTTAATTATCAACTTTTCAGGCAGACGTTTTCAACTATTAATAGTATAGAGACGTCTAAATAATATGTTGTATTAATCATTTCTTGTATTTTATAAATATTCTGCATGCAGTTTTCATATAATTGAATTTGCTTAAGCACACATGTACCCAACTCCCTTTGACATCAGCAGAATTCATTTTCTCTTTCTTAACCCCCCCCAATCTCCTATCTTTATACCCTTATGACCTGTATATCCCTTATTGGCTGCTTTACATTTATTGTTAACCATTTCTGGCATACCTAACTAACAAACTTTCCTGCATGCTCTTACATGAGCTTTAGCAAATCTACACTTTTTTCCATATAATTTTATCACACACCTATACACTATCATCAATTTTGCTGTAAAAAATTACATCTGAAAAAGACATACCCCTGACAGCTTCTATACAAGCTTTCAACAAATGTTTCATTGGCAACCTTCCATCCAATAGCTAACAAACCCTATCTCTGAAATCATTAAGCAATAACCCACTCCTGGGTGTGGGTAATGCTGGATTTACCCACGGTTGGTGTGGTTTGGTCACGAGGGCGAAGCCGGAGTGGCCAAACAAAGATAACCGTGGGTAAATCCAGCATTAGCCACACCCAGAAGTGGGTTATTGCTTTTATACAATGACATTATTTAAGAAAAAAATACTTGCTTTTCTTAAATAATGGCATTGTATAATGCCTCCGTGCTGCCCTTCCGCAGCTGTCTGGTATTCTGCTGCAGTTCTGATGTACTGCGCATGTGTATGCTTACACAGTACATCAGAGCTGTGGGTGGAAGCAATGGAGAAAGCAAGATCTCCTTTGCTTTTTACAAAGTGTCTCGCTATGTTAAAGGAGTATGGCACGATCCATGCACTCGTGTAAGTGCTTATAAAGTGCATTTGTGTAGGATTCAGCAGTCGTACCTCTACTGTCCATCTGCATGGGTGTCATGAAGTTTGCTGCTTCTGTCTTAAGAAGCATGAAGTTGTCTTTGGAGAAGTCTTTTATGGTGCTTTCCCTAATGGGAGGTGGGGGTGGGATGTGGATGTCTAGGGTGATTAGCTTGTGGTCGGATCTGACCAATGAGGAATTGGCCACTGGTGTGGAACACTGTCGCCCATGTTGGTAATAACCAGGTCTAGGATATTGCTGCCCCTGGTGGGGGTGTGAATAAGTTGATCCAAGGCATTGGAATTTATGAATTCCAAAAAACGTTGAGCAAAAGTGTTGGTACATAAGTAGTTTTCCCAGTTAATGGTGAGGTAGTTGAAATTGCCCATTATTAGGGTGTTCAGTTGTACCCTAAATATCAAGAAATGAGGAGTGGAAATCCTGGAGCATGGTGGGGGGTGGTCTGTAGCAAGCTACAGTTTGGATTGTGGTCTTGCCCAGAGTTAGTTGCACTTGGATAATCTCAGATGCATTATGCTGTGCAACTAGCCTGGAGGTGTGGATATTCTTAATGAATATGGACACACCTCCGCCTTTTGTGCTTCGGTCCAGGTTAGGTGGCTGAAAGGTGTGGTGTGAATTATAGCCTGGTAATGTAGAGGTGCTCTCTGGAGCTTTGAACCAGGTCTCTGTCACTGCACAGATGTCGATGTTCTCCATTTTATGGAGTGCCTTGAGTGAGTGCATTTTGAGGTTTAGACTTCTAACATTGAGTAGCATTACCCTCAGATTTTGCTTGCTTGTTCTAGCAGTGGCTAGGAAAATAATAACTAGAAATTGGATTTCAGATACACCTCCTTCATTCAATGAATTTAAAAATGTTATGAATATAGTGTGCCTTATGGAAATAAACACAATTAGGACTAGAACAAACAGAAAAACATCTTATTTTATTGTATGGGATAATTTACAAAATTTGTTAAAAAAATTTTAATTTCAATAGCATGGTATTTTAGTTTAATTAATTGATCTGATTGTAGTGGATGTCTTTGTAAATACTTTAGATGTTTTGTTGAATATTATAATAATACCTATTTTTAATTACTTGTATAAAATTGTTATGATATTTCTCTTATATGTTAAAACAATAAACCTGTTTTGAAAAAAAAGATTTTGCTTGCTTGTACCTGTTACAGTGGTGAATTTGTCATTTGAACCTTGCCTAAAAAAGACACTATAGGGGTGGCAAGAGCCTTAGTGAGTATCTGGAATCCCAAGGGTGACATGTGCAGGCTATCTCTGGTAAAACATCGTGGTCTGTCAATCATGTCATCCCAGGAAGACAAATACTGGATCCCCTTAGAATGACACCAGAAGCTTATCCAATTGTTGAGGTCAATCATTTTGTCCTTGTACTGTGGTATCATTCTGGGTGATGGCAAGATGCTACTCAGGGATAGGGTCATACCTGCCCGGGATACATGATCGGAGAGTTCCTCCATGTCTCTTTTCATGTAGTCCAGGCAGGTATGTCTCAGGTCATTCACACCAACATGGACAATGATAGAGTTATATTTCTACTTGTTGTGGAGTGACCTGAGTTGTGCATTATGTGGCGGATCCTGGCACCTGACAGACAGCTGACAGTAACTTTCTCCTTCTTTAGCCTGGTGAGTGGAACATCAGTGTGCCTGACTATAGAGTCACCTATGACTAGAGTGTTGGGTATGTTGGTATGCCTTATGGGCTGTGGTTGAGTGGCACACTAAGTGTGTGGGGTATGTGTCATTTGGGTTGTGTTGGGGGGTAGAGTTTGCTTGCATTTCTGCTTTGGAGGTCCCTGTTACTTGGGCAGGTTTTTATTGAGAGCCTCAGTGAATGTAGGTTTGTGTTTTGTGTTTCTATGTGTGTGTTTTGGTGATGTATGTTTTGAAAGACTATGTAATGAGATGTGGTGTGGTGCAAGTGTTTACCTTCTCCTCTTGACTGTCTAGCCCAGTCTTGGGTGAAGAGAGCTTTGCTTCCAGTTTGGCTATATAAGTGCATCTCTCACAGGTTGTAGTGTTGGGTGGTAGGAGGAGAGGGTTGTCTGTGTACATGAGGCAATTGCTGCATTGCTCCAAAGATGCCCAGATTAATCAGGTAGACAGGAGAAAACACCTGGATATGACCCTTAGACATGCCTGGATAGGTGCTTATTTATTAAGTACTAAAAACTGCTTTCCTCTAGACAAGTGAGGAAAGTTGAGTGCTGTAGTAATTTGTAGCTTATTTAGTGCCTGCATGAGCTCTGAACAAGTGCTGAGCTCAAAGAAACAGATTTGAGTGCTGAAACTAAAAAACTGGCTAGTTCTAAGAAAAAAAATAAAGCTAGAAGGCTTCTCTTCAACAGAGAAAGATTTGGGGGCTTAGACATTTACAAATAGTCCTGGATACAGCAAATCTGTATGTGGACTAGAGTACTTACAGGAAAGGTAGGAAACAAGCTTAGACATTGTTTTTCTTCCCAGATGCTCTCTTTGTACACAGTAGGAGTTCCTGAAATCAGAATATGATCTCACTGCACTCAGTTGAGTGAGTAAATGAGATGAGCCAAGAAGGAGTATCCAAACACAAATTTACAAGAGGGGCATGCAATTTCAAAGCCACCAAGATTAACACCAAAAAAAAACAGGGATGGAGGGTGGGAACTAACATTAGAGACACAGAGCCGCAATTTTCAGTTCAATTACTATTCAGTGAGAAACAAAAATACATAAAATGCAGTATTATATGAAAAAAGTGCAGATAAAAGTGTACTTAAATTCGCTTATATGTCCAGTTGATTGCAGGCAGATCTTAGCCGGCCAAAGCTCAAGTATGTATTAGAGAAAAAACAAAATGTACCTCTTATATAAGGCATGATAGCCCCTCAGTTGAAACACAGAATATCAAAGTGAAACTACCCCCCACTGCTATCAATGGCTGCACTTCTAACAAAATCTCTGTAGAGACATAAGCACACAGAGCCACAGTTTTCAGTTCAATTACTGAATTCTCCAATTATAGGCCAATAGCTATACTCTCTCCACTTGCAAAGATTATGGAAAAATGTATTCATAGACAAATCATGCACCACCTAATCCAGAATCACCTTATGGCAGACACTCAGCATGGCTTTCATCCTCATCACAGCACTACTTCAGCCCTCCTAGCCTTTACCAACACCATAAACCATAATCGCAACAATAATTATATATCCTCAGCCCTCTTCTTGGATCTTTCCAAGGCATTCAATATGCTTGATCACCAACTATTCATCCACACCCTGCAAACATTCTGTCTAGATACTAGAGCCCTTCAATGGTTTCAATCTTACCTGAATGGTCGACAGCAGGCTGTCCTCTGGCAGAACAAACTCTCTAACCTTCTACCTAACACCCTTGGAGTACCACAAGGCTCTATAATAGGGCCCTTGCTGTTCTCCATCTTCATTAATGACCTTTATACTGTCATCCCAAAAGTCAGCTGTATCCAATATGCTGATGGCTCTACTCTGATTTGCTCAGCCACATCTCCAGTAGAGTTATGGTCAGCTACCCAGACCACATTTAATACAATAGAAAACTGGCTTTCTGAACATCGTCTGAAACTAAATCCCAAAAAAAACTAAAATGCTGTTATTTTCACCAACACATAGATCTACCACTTTCACCTTTACAATAAATTCAAATGATGGCACAATAATCTCCCTTGACCCCTCTACAAAACTATTAGGTGTCATCATAGACAATAATCTAAAATTCAACCTACATGTTAACCAAACTATCAAAACCATCAATAAAAAACTGGGATCACTTTACAGAATAAAAGCCTTCCTAACTAACTGTAGCTAAAATTGGCATAGCTCACTCTCACCTTCTTTCAACACATCTGTATGCATCCCCTCTACTCTCGAATTTAAACAAGACTGTCCTTAAACTCTCAGTTTGCTACAACCACATTGCCAGGTTTGCCACTGGGCTGCCTTTTAGGACACATCATTGCATCAATATAAATCAGCTTGGGTGGCTTGAACTACCCAGCCTAATCCAGTATAACCAACTGATTATGGCCTATAAAATCCTCTATAATCCGGACAATACTCCTGCACTTAAAAATATTATCACCCCCTATAACAATCCTAGACCGCTTCGATCCTCTAACAAACTACTAATTCAGACTAGCAAAATTAATAACACAGCCAGTGACTCTCTCTTTGCAAACTCTGTAAGTAGATCCTGGAACTCTCTTCCAGCTGATATTACCTTACTTTCCACCTTACATCAATTTAAAACTAGACTCAAACAACATTTGTCACTTAACTGGCTAACTCTCTCTAGAATGTGTAAAAATCTGTTAACCAGTTTACTGTGTAATTTAATTTAATTTAATCTTGACTTGCGCTCAGGATTAACTTTAACCTGTGGAACTTGATTAACTTGCTTATTTATGTAATCTCTGTAAATAGTCTGTTTGTAATATGTAATGCTGGTATTATGTTATGCTGTATATAGGTTCATAGGTTCATAGGTTCATACTAGGCTATCTGCCCGAGGGCATTTACAAGCCTAGCCCATAGTTTTGTGGCTTTCGCCACCCCTTTAGTTTGGAGAAACTATGCCCATTATTTTGCTGTGCCTCTGTCGAGCAGTGACACTGAGGTAATCCCTGGGGTAAATCTGCGATCTCCCATCCATTGGTCAAGATTCCTTTTGAACAAGGCCAGCGAGGTGCTCTGCCTCACATATACCGGGATTTTGTTCCACAGCATAGGGAGTCTTTGGGTGATGAATCTATCCCTCCAGCACGTCCTATTAATAACCGTGTTGAGGTTTAAGTCTCCCGCCATTATGGCTCTGAGGGATCTAGATTTTTTGAGGTGAAGCATGTTCATCAAATCTGGGTTTGACATGGCCTTGTATGTCAGGCACAGGTCACCTCTGAGCAAGCGGTAAGCAACTGAATAGAGCTGGAGTTCTTTCAGTCGGGCAGCATAAGACAGATTTTTGAGACCCTTTATCCTTTTGGTGAGGAACTTTTGTGGCCTCTCCAGCTGCTGCAAGTGTCGGGTCAGATACATTCCGAATGGGGCATTGTACTCAATCATTGGTCTGATGAGTGATGAGTATAGGGAGACTCTGACCTCCCTTGATCTAGATGTGAATCCCTTCATGATCAGGTGGGCAATGTAGAAGGTCTTCCTAACTACTTTAGCAATATGAGTGTCGAATAAAAGGCTAGTGTCAACCTGGGTCCCCAGGTCCCTGATAACTTCTTCTGTGCTCAGTGGATTGCCACCTATATGGTAGCTAGGGGTAACCTTGTTTTTCCCGAAGGGTATGACTATGCATTTCTTGGCATTTAACTTTAGGCCATGGCTCTGGCACCAGTTTTCTGTTTCTGTGAGACCCTTCTGAAGGATATCTGTGTCAGATGTGTTTTCGACTACGGCGCCCAGTTTGCAGTCATCTGCAAACTTTGTCAGCCATAACCCTCCTGTGTTTGCTTGTACTTCGGAAAAGTAGATGCCAAACAAGAGTGGGCCCAGGACTGAGCCCTGTGGGACACCACTTGTGACAGGCTTTGAGTCTGACATGGCGCCAGCAACTCTGACCCTGTGGGTTCTGTCACTCAGCCAGTTTACAACCCATCTTGTGATGTATGGGTTTACATTTAAGATGATGAGTTTTTCAGTGATACCTGAGTGGGGTATTGTATCGAAGGCCTTTGCCAGGTCGAGGTAGGCTGTATGGACTGCCTTTCCCTCATCAATGGCCTTGGTGACTGTTTCGAAAAAGTCAACCAAGTTTAAAAGGCATGATCTGCCTTTGACAAAGCCAAACTGGGTTGGATCCAAAGTCTGCAAATTCCCTATGTCTTTATTTATGAGATCCATTATGATCCTCTCCATGGCTTTGCAGATTAGGCTTGTCAAGCTAATGGGACGGTAATTTCCAGGGTCGGTGGAGGCACCGCCTTTGTGAAGTGGGACCACAGTCGCTGTGCGCCACTCCCTGGGTATGTATCCGGAGGTGAGACTAAGATTAAACAGCTGTCCTAGCTGTGGGTTTAATTCCTCGTTGAGTTCGTGGAGCACACAGCCAGGGACACCATCAGGTCCCATGGATGCTGTGTTTTTTGCCTTGGAGAGAGCAGTTCTCACCTGGGCGTTAGAGATGTTTGGGGGCTACAATCGTTTGGTATAGATATCTCTCCTTTTGGGGGGGAGGGGGTGGAGACATTTGCACTGAACCTGTCAGCCAGTATGTTGGCAATGTCTGTAGGATCAGTAATCTTCACATCATTTTGAACTAATTCTGAGCATATCTGGGAGTTTCCTCCCAGGTTTCTAACATAGCTAAAGAAGGCCTTATGATTGTCTTTTGAGTCCTTAGCTATTTTTCTCTCAACATTTGCTTTGGATGATTTTATGAGAGCTCTTAGCTTTTTACTTATAGTGATCAAAGGTGTCTTACCTTTTAAGGATTTTGCTCTATCTTGTAGTAGCTTCCTCCTTTTGTTGTAGAGTTTGTTTATGGCTGGGGTCCACCAGACTGGACGCTTGCCTTTGGTACAAAGAGTCTTTGTTTTGCTTGGGATTGCCTGATCCATGCAGTCCTGCAGGTGCTGGTAGAAGGCATTTGTAAGTGATTCAGCAGCTTGAGTAATGTTTACCGCCGGCTCGGGGGCCTTAAAGGAGACCACACTAGTCTTTAGAAGTGTGAAGTCGGCTTTCGAGAAGTTCTTTACTGTGGTCTTTTTTTATTTCAGGTGGGGGTGGGATGAGGACCTCCAGCGAGATTAGTTTGTGATCTGATCTCACCAGTGAGGGGTATACTTCTGGTGTTGAACATTGTGCTCCCATGTTCGTGATGATGAGATCAAGTATGTTTTCTCCTCTTGTGGGGATGGTGACTAGTTGTTCCATGGCATTTGAGTTTATGAATTCCAGGAACTTTTGGGCTAGAGTGTTTGGGCTTGAGTAGTGTTCCCAGTCTATATTAGGGTAATTGAAGTCACCTAGTATGATGGTGTTCAGAGATACATTTATCCCCTCCAGTGTTTTCAGGAAGGCCATGTGAGGTTCCTGAGTTTGTGAGGGTGGCCTGTAACATGCTACAAATTGCAGAGCAGTCTTGCCTATGGTTAATTGCACCTGGATGGTCTCCGATGCATCGTGCATTGCCACCAATCTTGAGGTGTGGGTGTCCTTGATGAATATGGATACCCCCCCTCCTTTCTTGGTATTGTCCGGATTTTGGGGCCGGAACGCATGATATGAGGTAAAACCTGATAGTGCTGGGGTGCTCTCAGGAGCCTTGAACCAGGTTTCTGTCACAGCACAGACATCGATGTTCTCCATACTGAGAAGGGCCTCGAGTGCATGCATTTTGAGATTGAGACTTCTGGCATTGAGCAGCATTACCCTTAGTTTTTTTCCTTTATTGTGTTCTAGGGTGGTAGGTTTAGAATTTGAGCCTTGCCTAAAAAGGCACTATGGGGTGGCAAGAGCCTTTGCCAATATCCGGAATCCCAGGGGTGACAGGTGCAAGCCGTCCCTTGCGAAGCAGCGTGGCTTGTCCAGCATGTCATCCCAGGCAGACAGACATTGGATCCCCTTTGAATGACACCAGAGTTTAAGCCAATTGTTAAAGCTGATCATCTTATCACTGTATTGTGGCATCATTCTTGGTGAAGGTAGGACACTGCTCAAGGTCAGGGTCATACCTGCCTGGGCTACATAATCAGAGAGCTCCTCAATGTCACTTTTCATGTAGTCCAAGGAGGTATGTCTCAGGTCGTTTACACCAGCATGGACAATGACTGAGTCGTACTTGTACCTGCTGTTGAGAGACCTGAGTGCTTGCGTTATGTGGCGGATTCTAGCGCCCGACAGGCAGCTTACTGTGACCTTCTCCTTACTCAGTCTGGTGAGCGGGACATCAGTGTGTCTGACTATGGAGTCACCAATGATGAGTGTGTCTGGCATTGTGTTTGGCCTTAAGGGCTGTGACTGTTTGACACTCTGACTGTGAGGTCTATGTGTTGCAGGTGTTGTGTTCTGAGGTGGTAGTTGTTTGGGTGTCTGCTTTGGTTGCCTCTGCTGTTTTGGTAGATTTTTGATCAGAGCCTCTGTGTATGTCTTTGTGTGTTTATGTGTATGATTTGAGGTTGTGATGGTACAATGTGAGACTGGGTCTATAGTGTGTGTGGTTACCTTCTCCTCCTGTCTGGTGTTGCCAGTCCTATGTTGAGAGAGCTCAGCCTCCAGTATGGCCATATAGTTGCATCTCTCGCATGTATTTGTGTTTTGTGGGAGGAGGAGAGGGTTGTCTGTGTACATGAGGCAATTGTAACATTGCCTCAATATTCCCAGGTTCACCAGCTGAGCAGGAGAGGACACTTGCAACTGATCCCTCGACATGCTAGAAGGAATAGACAAAAAACTTAAAAAAAGATTCCGGGGGATGTGGGTGACCGAGAAATGGGGTTAGCCTTTTGGGGTACTATCTATAACAAGAGTGCTGTATCAAGGTGATAAGTACTGTAGGAGCAAGTGCTAGGCTTTACAGATAGAGAATAGTCTACTTTGGAGTCAAGTAGAGATGATCTTTTTAGTTATAGGATACGCTGATTTGATCAGTAGTATAGTTCGAGGAAGGTAGTTTTAAGGGAAAATTTGAAGAGTGGACTTTAGGTAGCCTGAATAGTTTAAACCTGATTAACCGCCGCTGCTCTAGTGTGCAACGGTGGCAACTCCGCGCTAAATCGCGTTAAAGCACGCTTTATAGCAGGGGGCTGGAAAAAACAGGAAATGACCCAAAATGGCCAATGAATTACTAGTTTCTGTCTCTAACCACTCCTTTGAGGACAAACAGGCAGCTCAGTACTCCCTACTCCCACTAGTGAGTAAAGAAACTACCCTCTGGCTACACAAGAAAATGGAGGAATACAGGAACCAAATACAAAGCCCAGGGATCAGCAAAATCTGATCTCTGGAACAACTAGCTAGGAAGTTTAGGAAAGAAGAAGTCTTTTTTTTTTTTTTTTTTTTTCTTTTTTTGCAAACAAACAGAAAAGATACAATAAATGCTTTGGTATTCGACTAAATTGCTATCAAAAGCTAGTACACTTGAGTGTATAAGCCTGTTTGTTTATGCTTACCCTTGGAGCCTTTCTCCTCGGGCCTCCGCTGAAAATGGACATGCATCCAGTCGGACTATTCCGGTCAACAAATGTAAAATAAATAAATAAATCAATAAATAAATAATATTCAGTGAGAAACAAAAATACATAAAATGCAGTACTATATTTAAAAAGTGCAGATAAAACTGTACTTAAATTTGCTTGCGCGTCCAGTCGATTGCAGGCAGATCTTAGCCGGCCATTCACTGATTGTGTTTGAGGGGTGAGCATGGCTAGTTTTTTCTTGCAGTTTTTACTAATTGATTTGTCTGTGTGACCTTTCTACTTTTTGGTTTGGATGTTAGTTGGAATATTTTGGAGACATCTTAATGGTTATGGACATCAGCTGGGTGCACAGATCCTGTGTCTCTAAAGCATAGCCAAACAGTCCACTTACACTGGCAAGGTCTTAAGAAGGCTGACATATTCATGTCCACAGCTGTAGGGTTTCACTTTAATGACCTGAATGTATTCACAAAGACTTAAAAAGGAAAAGTAAAAAGTCATGGACATTCAGAAGTCATATAGCTGAAATTCTTGATGTTCTTAAGGAGTAATCTACATATATAACATGGGCCTCTATTATAGGAGGTTTAAGGTCTCACGCAGTGAAAACTGTAGAGTTTTCTATTTTATTATATGTGCAACTATAGATATATACATATTCTACACATATATATAAACATATATATATATATATATATATATATATATATATATATATGGGTCTACTTCTTTTGACCTAACTTTCATTTGCCTGAGACCAAATGACTGAAATTTCATTTTCCTGTCACTTCATTTGCCTGACACTTCATTTGCTTGACAAGTATTATTAGCAAGAAAATGGAATATGCCCCCTTCCCCACTGCAGTGCAACCCTGGAGTTAGAATATATAGTTAGGAGGGGTGTGGGGGCACAGCCCCCCACAATGGGGGTTGTGGGAGGTGAAGCCCCCCACTTACTTTTCTGTTACTAAGCAATATTACATCAAAAGTTAACAATATCATATGAAATGAAGTGGGGGGCTTCGACACCCACAACCCCCGTTGTGGGAGGCTGTGCCCCCCACCCCACCCCTAACTATATATTGAAGTGGGCATATTCAATTTTCTTGCTAATAATACTTGTCAGTCAAATGAAGTGTCAGGCAAATGAAATTTTAGTCAAATGGGGTCAGGCAAATGAGTGCCAGCCAAATGAAAGTTAGGTCAAAAGAAGTAGACCCATATATATATATATATATATATATATATATATATATATATATATATATATATACACACACACACACACACACACACACACACACACACACACACACACACACACACACAAACATATACACACACACAGGCTGTTGACAGGCGTGCAAGATAACACAATGCTTGGCATTGGGTAATATCCCTTTCCTATCATTGTTCAATCTCACAACTAGTATATACAAATAGCTAGGGGTATAATTTATGCTCGGAGCATGCATAGTAGCATGTCAACTTCTGCGAAGTCGACCTTTTGTGGTCCATTTTGTGAATGTCAGTATTTGGGGCATTTGCTCATTATGAGTATACCTATTTATTTATATATACCTATACAGATAGATGTATGTATAATGTATTCTGCAATATTAGGATCTGTGTCACTGGCAAATATGTGTTTGATTTTTAAGCAACTGATTCTTCAGAAGGACTTCTGAAGATCGACAGATATTTTGTACTTCTGTTAAATATGATTTTGTTTCCTTTCTTAACTCTTTGCCTCTGTTTCTGAGCTGCTTATATTTAGTATGTATGCAGTGGGATGAATAGTCTGTGTACTTATCCATTAAGAATTCATTTGTGACATGAGACTCCTAAATTGGAGAATAAACCACTTAGTAATAGATGCTTGTTGCAATCTCTAATAGAATCCAGAATGCAGGTGAAAGTATTGACAAAGTATTGTCCACCAACATGAAGAACCGTCAGGGTAAGAACAAGATAGTAGGCTGTATGATTTGACTGGTTAACAAATTTGTCACATCAATATGTTTGGAAGGTCAGACACACACTACCAGTAATGGTTTACTTTGGAATATGAGGAACTTTCTGCATATGCTGTTTGAGGGGGTAACCTTCTGCACAAGAAATGTTTGGCTTTCAGGAAATTTGTATACAATCTATGAATGTACAGGCTTGGATTGGGTATCTTCTGTGTAATGTTTGTATGTCCCCTTGTTTTGAATGTTTTTTGCCTGGTAGCTTAGCTTGTTGCCTTGTATTCCTCCCACATCTCACAGACGTTCTGTTTCTGAACTGGCGTTTCTTCCAATTTACCTGTAAGTGTGTGTGTGTGTGTGTGTGTGTGTGTGTGTGTGTGTGTGTGTGTGTGTGTGTGTGTGTGTGTGTGTGTGTGTGTGTGTGTGTGTATGTATGTAATCATGCATATGTGTGTGCAGTGAGAGACAGTGTGTGCATGTGTGTCCTGCAATGTGTCAGTGCCCAATTTTGGATTATTTCCTCTGCCTTTGGCACAGTGAGCATTAGGACAGGCTTTGCTTCCCTTTCAGCCTGGAATTAGATTAAGCAGGTCACTGGAGAGTGATTGAACAAATTAATGAACTAATTAATGAATGAATGAGTAATTAATGAATGTCAAATTCCAAGTTATTTTACAAGAGTTCTAGTGTAAATCTTGTTAGTCATTTTTGTATGTAGTGAATAAATGTAATTGCAGACAACAGTTACATGAAACTGTGTTCCATTTCTTTCTTTTATGCTAGGATGCTCTCTTCATTAAATGTCAGTAGCTACTAGCTTGTTAGCACTGCATAAATTAAATTTGTCATCAATATGTCTATACCACCTGCTCTTTTGTGCATCCATGCAGATATTAAGCATGAAGATCCTGGCAGTAAAAATACTGAAAGTGAAATTCATAGTTTTGTTTACATTTCTGACTTGCAATGTAACTTTATACTGATCTATCCAATTCATCCCTGGTTTGGCACCTATTTCTCTAATGGTAACCTGTAAATGGTTCATCTCCCAGGCACATGCTTAACCTGATAAAGGGTATCAAAACTTGTCAGAGATTTGGAATGCATGGCTAGCTTAAAAAGGCCCTTGTGGTCTAGTAAACACCTATAAACCTATAACTCAGATGTGTTGATGGCAAATATTTTAATTAGACAGACAACTTTTTATAGTTTTCCAAATGAGGCCTTGCTTACCCAAATGTCTTCCTCTGCATGATGAGAATCTAGATAGATATCATAGTGTCATAGGAGAGCATTATTGTTAAGGCTTTTGATGTTTTCTTAGTAGTGTTGGGGACTTCTGGTAAGTATAACCACATGAAAACACTAAAGCTGGATCATCCCCCTCCCCTTAATTGTATTAACAGATTTAAAAGTTAGTTTTTTTTCCCATTGGTGTGGAGGAACTTTATATTGGTGCTATAATACAAAAGATATGTAGCTTGAATGACTACAGCTACCCAATGTTAGTTCCAAGTGCCTCTATCAAGTAAAGCAAGTGGAGTGATTCCTGGGGTGAACTTTCTATTACCCATCCACTCATCAAGATTTTTCTGGAACAGTGTCAGCTAGGTGCTTTACTTGACATGTATGGGAAGTCTATTCTAGGGCATGTGCAGTCTCTGGGTGAGGAATCTGTACCTTCAGCATGTTGTGTTGATTGTGGTAATGAGGTTGAGGTCTCTGCAGTTTATGGTGCAGAGGGATTGGGATGTCTTTAGATGTAGCATTTCTAAAAGAGCTGGGTCAGACATAGCTTTGTAAGTCAAGCAGGGATGCCTCTAAGTAGGTGATATGAGACAGAGAATAGCTGGAGTATTTTGAGTTTGTTTGTGTGGGACATGAGTTTAATGCCTAGGATCCTCTTTGTGACGTACTTCTGTGGCCTCTCCAGCTGTTGGAGGTGTCTAGTGAGTTACATGCTAAATGGGCCATTATACTTGATGATTGGTCTAATGAGGGAAGAGTACACAGAGACAATGACCTCTTTCTTTCTGGATGCAAAACCCTTGGTAATGAGATGTGCCACATAGAAGGACTTCCTGGCCATAGTGGCAATGTGGTTGTTTAAGGAGAGATTGCTGTCAACTGGTATCACCAGATCTCTTATAATGCCTACAGGATGTCTGCATCACTTGTGGAGTTAATGATGACTCCCAGCTTGCAGTTGTCTGTGAACTTGGTCAGCCAGAGTTTCTTTGTGTTGGTCTGGACTCCTGAGAAGTAGATTCTGAACAGGAGAGTACCCAGGAGTGAACCCTGTAGGACTCCACTCATGACTGGTTGGCAGTCTCTTGGAGCTTACTACTTTCACACTGTGTGTTCTATCTGTGAGCCAATTTACAACCCACCTAGTGATATCGGGGTTGATGCCTAGTTTGGTGGGTTCACAAACTGTGTGAGGTCCAGAGTTAGGAGATTACCTATATCTTTGTTGATCAAATCCCTGATGATGTGATCCATAGTTGTACATATCAGACTTGTCAGGCTAATGGGATGATAATTCCTCAGGGTCTGTAATTGCTACCCATTTATGGAGAAGGATGACTGTAGCAGTACACCATTTGGGAGGGACAAAGCTTGAGGTGAGGCTGTGACTGAACACGGCACACAGATGTGCCAGGTATCTTTGTAGTTCATGTAGAACAGAGCCAGGGATATATTTGGGTCCCATGGAAGCTGTATTCTTGCCTGTGGACAATGCAGATTTAACCTGGGCTGCAGTAATCCTGAGTACCTAGCATTCTTCTGGCATTCTGAATGTTCCCTTGGGGGGGAGATGGGTAAAGCTGGAACTGAATGTGTTGGCAAGAATGTTGGCAATATCTGTTGGCTCAGTATAGGAGGTAGGATTGTACAGTAACTCGGAGCACTTCTGGGTATTGCTGTGGAGGTTTTTGATATAACTATCAAAGGCTTTGTGACTATTGTCAATGTCTACTGCAATTCTGCCATCATAGCTGGCTTTAGATGATTTCATGAGATATTTCAAGTTGCTGTAGAGGCTAATAAGGGAGTTTTACCACTCTTGGGACTCTACTTTTTTCTGAAATAGTTTCTTCCTTCTGTTGTACAGGTTATTAATGGTAGGGGACCACCAGATTGTCTTCCAGTGTTTGTCAGAGAGTGTCAAGGTTCTGTTGGGTATGGCTAGTTCCATGCATTTATGTACATGTTTGTACAGTGCATTTGTGTATGATTTGGCAGTCATGCAGGTATTTTCCATTGGTATGGGTGCTGTAAAGTTAGCCACCTCTGTGAGAAGTTTTTCAAGGTGGTTACCTTTGTGGGGGTGTGGGTGAGAAGTGGATTTCCATAGTGATTATTTTATGGTTGGAGCTGACCAGGAAGGGATTGACTACTGTTGTCAAGCAACAGTCCCATATGTTAGTAATCAACACAGGTCAAGGATGTTGCTTCTTCTACTGGAGGTCAGAATGAGCTAGTCCAGGGCATTGGAGCTGATGAATTCCAGGAAGCATTGGGCCAGTGTATTGGTGATTGAGTATCTTTCCCAGTTGATGGAAGGATAGTTGAAGTTTCTTTGTATGAGAGTGTTGGATTGGACCTTGATAGATTCCAGGATGTTGAGGAATGTGGATTGACAGTCTAGGGACATGGATGGGGACCTATAGCAGACTAAGACCTTTATTTCACTATTACCCATGTCAATTGTACCTGATGTATCTTAGATGCATTATGCTGGGATACTAGTCTGGAGGTGTGCATATCCTTTATGAATATGGAGACAACACCACCTTTACAGCTGTGGTCCATGTTTTGGGGCTGACAGGTATGGAATGAGTTATAGCCTGGTAGTTCAGGGGTGCTGTCTGCTGCTGTAAACCAGGTCTCCATTACAGCACAAATGTCAGTGTCCTCCATTTTGATGAGTGGTTTAAGTGACTGCATCTCAAGATTTAGATGCCTAGTGTTGAGCAGCATGACCCTCAGATTGCATTTATTTATAGCTGTTATGGTGGTAATTTGTTTTGGAACACTGCCTAAAAAGGCACTATAGGGGTTGCAAGACACTTAACCATTACCTGAAAACCCAGGGGGTGACAAATGCAGGCCATCTCTGGCAATCCATCGTGGTCTGTCAATCATGTCATCCCAAACAGATAGATACTGGATCTCCTGAGAATGACACCAGACACTTAAGCCAATTGTTGAAGTCAATAATTTGTTGTCTGTACTGCAGTACCATTCTGGGTGACAGTAGTATACTGCTCAGGGCTACTGTCATACCTACTGGCCCACATAATCTGAGATCTCCACCATGTCTCTTTTCATGTAGTCCAGGGAGGTGGGTCTCAGATTATTCACACCCACATGGACATTGACAGAGTGATACTTGTAGTTGTTGTGGAGTGACCTGACTGGGTGTGTTATGTGTTGGATTCTGGCACCTGATAGACAACTGACTGTTACCTTCTCCATATTCAACCTAGTGAGTGGGACATCTGTGTGCCTCACTATTGAGTCACTTATGATTACTGCATTGGGCAAGGTGGTTATCCTTGGGGGCTTAGGTTGAGTGGCACACTGTGTAGGTGAGATATGTGTCTTATGGTTTGTGCTGTGTTGTGGTGGTCAAATGGGTGTCTCTCTTGGTGGTCTGTGCTGTTTGGGTAAATGTCTATTGAGTGCCTCTGTGAAGGTTGGTGCGTGTTTTTGTTTGTATGTCAGAGCTGTGATAGCGGGTGTTCTGGAGGGCTATGTGTTCCATGTGGTGTGGTG